>NC_088624.1:3484119-3784119 GCF_036013475.1 Columba livia
GTCCCATTTGCTTGCATCCTTGTGGAGAAAAGCAATTTCTCTCCAAACGCAAAGCTGGGCTGGGCGGGAAAGCTTTGGAAGTAGAGCGCAATTAAATAAAATCACTGCCATTACAAGGACAAGAGGTTTGAAGCATTTCGAGAAACCTTGACTCCGTGCCCTGCCTGAATTGCACTGACAGCTGTGGTTATGTCTATTTAATTTTCATTGCTTATAAATGTCAGTATTTTGAGCGATGTAATTTCAAAGCACTCTGGTGAACTCGGCGACTAAGTAAACACTTAATTTAATGGAAAAGGATGCGCCTCTGACGTGGGTTATGATTACAGAAGAGCTAGACTACCAGAGTAGGGGGAAAAACCCAAGTATTTTAGTTAAATTGGTGAGGGAAATGCTTCTGCTTATGCATTTGTTTGAGACTTCAAAGCATCGTCCAGTAAGGACCAAGGAAGACCTGAAATCAATAGGTGATTTTGCTGGATACGCCAACCCCTTGCTCTACTTGGGGATACAAGGGTATAAGTCTTGGTCTCACATCCAAAGCAAAGCTTCAACAACTGGGATGCAGGATATTTGAGAGAAATTTAGGGTTTTCCACACATTTCCACAAGAAGTTTCAGTTCTTCCATGTTTCCTTAGAAAATTCCCCATGTTGTAGTTTTTTTACCCCTAGCAGCCAAATGGATTTTAAACCTTAAGAGAAGAAAAACTAAAGAGTCTGCAGGCTGGGGGAATGTATTGTCTACTTATTAGCTTATTCATAATAGCTTATTTTATAGTGATTTTTCAGGGTGAGGGTCACCAAAGCGGGTGGCTGCAGGAGGTGATGGTCCCATATGTCCCTTCAATCTCAGCTTCCCACTCACCGACCACCTAAGGCGCCTTTATCGCTCCTATCATCACGCACGAAAACGTAACCCTTTTTTGCACCAGGAAAGCATTTTCCTTCTCTATATATTTCCTTCGCATCGCTGCTTCCTCGCAGCCTCTCCACCTCCCTCCCTTTTCTCCCCAAAAGCCCCCGGTGTCCCCCCATAGCCCTTTCTCCTCCTGCTGTCCCCCCCCAGCGCCGCATATGGAAGATGCTATATATAACAATATTTGCATTGTGTTGTAGCGTGCTGCCCACGGCAAGGCCGGCGGGGCACAGACACATCTCATATGGCAGCAGGCAGTCTAATATCTTCCTCTGATAAAAATAACCCGTCAAAATTCCATCTAGCAGGGCCCGCAGAGCTGCAATGAGTTTTGCCGGAGGGGGAGAAGAAAGAGAAAAAGAAATCAATCAGTGCTAACCTGGAGGTTTAAGCAGAAAACGGTGTTGCTGATACTGGAGGTTGCTTCTGAGTTTTTGCAAGGCACGGGGAGAAAACGGCAGCACAAGAGACTGGGCAGGTGAAATACAGCGATGGGATGGAGCACAGTGCAGAGCTGGACCCTGGCGAGATGTCAGGGAGATGGGGTGGCCCAGGGCAGTGGTGGAGTCACCATCCCTGGAGGGTTGGACAGATGAGGTTCTCAGGGATATGGGGTAGTGTTGGGGTGGATTATGGTTGGACTCGATGTTCTTGACAGGCTTTTCCAACCTAAAAGATTCCATGATTTTGCAAGAGGGACAAAGCACAGGGAGCACTTGGCTCCTCATGTTTTGGCCGTCTCAGAGTTGGCCATCAAGTCTCAGATGGGCACCAGGGTCCCATGGGAGGGATGGGTGGCTATCCACCCCAGCTTCTGCAGGCTGCTTGACTTTTCTAGATGAAAAACCTCTTTTCAATAGGGAACGGAGGGTGGAATGGCTCTACTCCAGCTTTTGGAGCTCAGTTGCCCATTCATCACCCAAACCCCTCTTCTCAAGTGCCAACACCCAGAAAGAAATGATGCTTGCAAGAATCTCAGTGGAGAAACCTCAGCTGAAATGCCACAGAATCATTTTGGTTGGAAGAGACCCTCAGGACCATCGAGTCCAACCATAACCTCAACCCCAGCTCTACCCCATGTCCCTGAGAACCTCATGTCCGTCTGTCCAGCCCTCCAGGGATGGTGACTCCAGCACTGCCCTGGGCAGCCTGTTCCAATGCCCCACAGCCCTTTGGGGAAGAAATTGTTCCCAGATCCAACCTCAACCTCCCCTGGCGCAACTTGAGGCCGTTTCCTCTGCTCCTGGCGCTTGTTCCTGGGGAGCAGAGCCCGACCCCCCTGGCTCCAAGCTCCTTTCAGGCAGTTCAGAGATCAGAAGGTTTCCCCTCAACCTCCTGTTCTCCATCATCAATTCTGGTCACCAGAGCTGATGGATGGAGACGGGGAAAGGAAAACACCAAAGCTGCCGGGATGGGAAGAGGAGCGGGAAACCCGGCGTTTGGGAGGAGGCCAACACAGCTTGGGTTGTGTATCGTCTGGCGAGACGAAGGCTATGAATCCTCTCTATAAATACACCAAAGGCAAACACCAGACGGGAGCAGAGCGTTTCCACCAACAGGAAAATATTTGTAAAAAAAAGTATATATATATATAAAAAAATTTAAAAATCCAAACTAGGATAAGCTGACGATGAATAAGTTTAATCTGGAAATCAAAAGGTCTGGAGGCAATAATAGAGGGCAATGGAGAAAGTGTATTGGTAGCACAGACAGGTTAAATATCACACTGTGGCACTGGACATGATCATTTGTCCTTTGAGGAGACACGTTGCCCTTTCAAACCCCAAGGGGGTTTTGGCTGCAAAGGCTCGTGAACAGCCCCACGACTCATTTCCAGGCCGCACGGTTCATGGCGCAAGGCTGAGGTTCTCCACGCTCCTGGGGGGCACTCGGAAAAGCAGAACCATTGAGGAGCCCATCAGGGTGATGGAGACGCAAAAGCTGCCTCCTGCATCTCCCCACTCCGACCTGGCCCCAAGGACCAGCATTGTTATGTTTCACGCACATAACTCCGACCGCAATGAAAGATTTTGCCTTTGGAAACCTCAATTCTCACCCTGTCACAATTCAATACTAACTAATATCACAATAATAATGCTTAATTATTGCTTATATTATTGAAATATTTATGGAAGCCCGTGCAACATTATACAAACAACCCCACGAGGCCATTACTACCATTACGGAAATAAACATCTGTACTGAAGGGCATCACAACGACACACTAAAGACAAATTGCTCCTGGAATGAAGTATAACAAACTGCTGCGTAATGTTAAAATGTGTCAATTTTTCCCTTGGGAACACGCTCGGATAAGAGCTCGGGGCATGAGAAATGCATCTCAATCAGCGCATCACTGAAATGAACAGGATTTGTTGTCATTTTCTCCCCAGAATGAGCGGACATCCCTTGTGATGTGGCTGTGCAGAACTGGTGGAAAATGGGTTTCTTGCCTGAAAGTGAGTACTTGAGAATAATGTCCCTGCAAGCGCTGATGGTGTCTTGTCCTGGACCAAAGGAGATCAGATCACACAAGAAGGTGGAGCTGGCTCAGAGCCCTTTTTTTACAGGCTCCTGCATGAATTCTTTGCTGTCTTTGGCCTTTGCCTATAAAGAGAAGGACTTTGGTCTTTGTCCGGCACATTATGGGATGCACACAGGGCTGTTTAATAGCGGAAACCTCCTTCACTTCACCGCTATTTTGCTTTTCTCATGCTGACCTTCCACTGGAAAAAGGAGACATATATATATATACAAATATATATATATATATATATTTAAGAAAAAGCAATGGCAAGCGCTTCCCTTCTCCGCTGTTCACACTCGCCAAAATATTTGAGTAACGACGTTGCGTAGTATAATTTGTCACTCGGCCAAACCCTGCAGATGGCATTTCCCTCTCTTAATCTTTCGGAGCTTCTCCTTAAATAGTAGTAGTGGAAGTAATAACCACAACAAAACTATTAAAATCGATAAACAAACCACAGGCGCCGTCCCCTCTCCTGAAGCTCCCCAGTTTCGTGGGGCGTTTGGTAGGAAAATGCACATCGGTGGTGGCAGCGTGACAAAAATAAGCCTAGAAAGCCCCAAAATGCTTGGGTTTCTTCTCAGGTAGTGGTGGGTCTGCTCTAAACCAGCTTGTTTTTTATTGCCATGTGGCTTTGCGATGTCACTACGGTGTCACCGTCATCCAGCTGTGTCAACAGTCATGACCTGGCATGCCCCACCATGCCAAAAAATGAGAGAGTGTTAGAGATGTGGCTTGAAGAAGCAGAAGATGCCCAGGTGCCAGCAGCAGGGGTCACCAGTAGCGTCACCCAGATGTCACCTCACTCATGTCACTGTCCTCACGGGTGCCAAGTGACCTGTATCAACAGCTGGGGCTGGAAGAGTCCTGGTGAGGCCACCAAACCCACAGCATCACAGCAGCTCCAGCCTCCTCTGATGGACCATCATCTAACCCATCCCTAAAGCCTCCAGTGAAGACGGGATTCCTCGACCCATTACAGGCACAACAGACAAGAGGAGAAGACATCTTTCCAGGATGTCCTACCTAAGTCCTAAGTCCACCCACCCACCACGGCTTGTCCTTCCCTTACTTGAAGACTTACCAAGCACTTCCCCTTCGTCCTCTCTAAACCAGACAGTGTCAACTCCTTCTCCACTTCAACCATCTAAAGAGAAGACCCCACGTGGCAGCAGGTGCCACCACCGTATCATTGCAATGGCTGGAGCTCCAGCAGCACAGACACAGCAGAGCTGATACAGACCTTGCACCACTAAACCTTTTATTTTCTTCTCCATCTTTCCTCCACACATCCGACCCGCACAGATACAGTAAATCCAGCGCAGAAACGCGCAGCTCGCTGAGAGAGGAGCTTTGATTCTTCCCTGTCCTCCTTGTAACCTCCAGAAAAGCTGAATAATTAATCGTAACTCCTGTATTTTTCTCCTCTGCTCTTCTGTTCTGCTCAGACAGTCTTTACCTGCTCTCCAGCCATCCAGAAACGCGCTCTAGATGCTCTTTGCCATCTGTGATTCCTTCGAGCACTTTGTATTACTGCAACGAGACGCGGTACAACCACAGACAGCTGTGCTCCTCGACACAGACACTCGACAAGGACTGCTGGCTATTTTGTCTTGTAAACAAGCAAGGAGAGGGCCACAACTGAAAGGACAATGACAATTCGGTGATGCTGCCTGATCATGACATGAGGAAAGGAGCGGACACCAAAGTTGCAGCAAACCCTCACGGGACGTTCCTACACGGTGCGTGGGCACTGGGGCTCCTCCGTTTCTTTCACAAATTCCTGCGTATCTCAGGAAAGATGCTTTTTGCCCCTGAGGGTGGTGAGAGCCTGTCCCAGGTTGGCCAGAGAGGTGGTGGATGAACCATCCCTGGAGACATCCCAGGCCAGGCTGGACGGGGCTCTGAGCAACCTGAGCTGGTGAAGATGTCCCTGTCATGGATGAGCTGGGAAGGGCCCTTCAACCCAAACTATTCCATGATTCTGTGACACATTTGCTCCATATCTCAGCAAAGACAGATGATTTGCACCTTCAGAGCTGGCCTAAGCAGTGATGTTTTTAAGAGAAACTGAGGGAGCTGGGGCTCTGGAGCTGGACAAGAGGAGACGGAGGGGGGACTCATTCATGGGGATCAATATGGAAAGGGGGAGTGTCAGGAGGATGGAGCCAGGCTCTTCTGCTGACAACCAGTGACAGGACAAGGGGTAATGGGTGCAAACTGGAACACAGGAGGTTCCACTTAAATTTGAGAAGAAACTTCTTCCCGGTGAGGGTGGCAGAGCCTGGCCCAGGCTGCCCAGGGGGGTTGTGGAGTCTCCTTCTCTGGAGACATTCCAACCCGCCTGGACACCTTCCTGCGTAACCTCATCTGGGTGTTCCTGCTCCATGGGGGGATTGCACTGGATGAGCTTTCCAGGTCCCTTCCAACCCCTGACATCCTGGGATTCTGTGAAACTCACGCTGCTCAGCACAAGTGAAACAGTTCCAGAGCATCTACAATAGGAGGAAACCCTTCCACCGTCATTTCAGCACGGGTGCTACAGCAATTTGCCTTAGGAAGCACCAGGGAGGTCTCAAATGTCAACTGGAGCCTGTGTCGCTACAGGCTGGATGAAGCTGAAGCAAAATGACGATCCTTGCACTGAAGAGATTAATACAATTAAATTTAATTAGCACTTACAAAAGACTTTTATCTTCAAAGCGCTTTCTAGCCACCAAATCCCCTGATGCCTCCATGTGATTGATTAATATGTGCAGAGCTTTTCAACTTCCAGGAGAGAAACAAAGACACTTGGGGAAGGGTCAGGACTGGAGATAGGGGTAATGACCTGCATTATCCCAGCGTAAAAATGATGCATCCAGACAGCACCCTAAAAGAATCTCCGGAGTCACCAATATCTCACTTCCCAGCGCCCAGAAAAAGCAGCAATAAACCCCCAGATGTTTGCCAGCTGCCCGGGTACCAGCCAATAGCCACAACGTCACCATGACGGGTGTTTTCTCATGTCTCCTCGCTGCCCCACAGATCTGCGCAATTTCGAACGCTCACATCTCAGCTACAGACATTTAACTTTACGCACCAGCCACAAGGACTTGAATGAAAGCTGCAGCGTGAAATGTATATTTAATTTTAACGCTGCACGGCATTGCTTTGCAACATGCATCCCTTGATTTTAAGTGCCTTATCTCCGCTTTACCAGATTTCCCAAAGCCAGCTTCTAGTTTTTATTCCTTTAGTTTTGCCTTAAATTAACATTTCCTGACTTTGGGGCTTTTAAGAAAAGCATTTGAAGCATCTACATCCCTGAAAGGATTTTCTCATTAAGTCATTGATATGTATTTACAGTTAAACAACATTATGTGACTGGGGATGTCTGGCTGTGCCTGCTAATACCAGTCCTAGAGAGGATAAACCCTTGTTGTCATGTCAGCTCATGCACAGGAATAGGAGCAGCCTTGCCAGTCACGTCTTAACTGCTCCGCACATATTATATACGTGTAAATAGGGGACTTGGTGCTGGGGAAGGAGGAGATGCAATACCTGCAGCAGAAAAACCCTGATTTTATTGTTTTATTATTTTTTAATTTTAATTCAGGGTGTCTAATGGCCAAACCGGCACAAACTGGACTTTGCAGGTGTTGCTGGTGGCAGCGGGGTGGGCTGAAACGCGGTTGTTAGACGAGCTCCTGGGGCAGGATCGCAGCACTGAGCTCACCGTGGGGACCAGAGGGGCTGAGGGACAGGACACGGGGATGTCACCGACCCCTGCGCTGCCTGGTGAGGAAATCCCCTGCATAAAACCCAGAGATTCCAGATGCCAAAAGCTGTTGAGATGTTCCTCTTGATGGCTAAAAAGAAGCACCTGTTCCAGGCTCAGAAACCCAAAAGCTTAAAGACTGGCTACAAATGAACATTTTCCCCTATTTATTATTAAAAACAACCGACCAGCTGACTCTAATACCGACTCGAAATCAACCCCATCATCAAATCTTTTCATTGCACAAGGTGTGTTGGATGGCCAACGTCAATCCTTGGGGCAACCCCAGGCAATATATTAGGTGCATGGAAACAGCAGCACCCGCCACATTGCAAAGAGAAATAACAGCTTTTTCAACACCTTTGTTGTCTCTTTCCAGCTCCACGATAACATTGAGAGGCCCCAAGGAACAATTCACCACGACTGGGAGTATATCAGTTATGTCACAACGTTAATGACACGGCCCAGACACAAAAACCCAAGTAACCTTTGAGTTGCCACTCTTCACGCTTATTGATAAGTGTGCTTGGCCAAACATCATTAATTTTTAGTGGCAGCCTAATTTTGTGGATGCTGTGGTTGTCAGGGGGGCTGGTGGAAGGTGGAAATAACATTGACCTTTTCTCCCCGGGAAACATGGCTAATTGAACGAATTCTTGCTCTCATTAGGAAAAGGTCCAAGACGCAGCACATTTTACACCTCCCTTTAGGTGACACCAACCAGCCTCCTAAAGGTCAACCTGCCTTTGATGAGTTGATCCAAGAGCAGTTTCCTCTTGCAAAAAAGCAACAAATTCTTCTGGCCCAAACCCCTCAGTGCTCTTTATGCTCAAGGCCACTGCTGCTTTAGGGGTACCATTTATCTCTTTGGACATTTAAGTGTTTGGGAGGATAAATCAACCCTGTATCGCTGGGGTGTTTTTCTATTGCTTTGGCTAATTATTGCTGCTTGGTAATGCCAAACCTTTGCACCATTTCAAATAAAGCAGCGTTCTCCCTTTGCAGCACCGAGCGCGGTTCAGCAGAAGTGTTGAGTTACAATTTAAATAGCTTTTATTTAGCAAGAGGAGATTTATGCACGGGAAGCCGTACTTCATTTTGCAGAAAGGGATGTAAGCAGCGGGGATAATTTGACTCTCTATGGACGAGTTTGGTGCCACACAACTAATTACCGTTCCAGTTCAATCTTCATCGTTTTACGGGCTCTCAGTGCAGGCTGTAACTAAAGTATTGCTGGCCCAGAGGTGTCTGTGCAGGACAATGATCACCAGTCAGCCTCGCAGTCTTATAAAGAGCTGATGCACGAGGCCCACCCGTGGTGATAGGGACATCAGGTTTATTGCTTCGTGGCTGCTTTGACTTACTTGGATTTTGATTTTGTGCCTTTCTGGGGCTCTATGCTCTTGCATAAAGCGTCAGCCAAGATTCATTCTTCCCTCTGCTCTGGTTTTCTGGGAGACAAGGTGCTGGGTGGGAGAGGAGCAGGGGGGGATGTCCATCCCTGCTGCCACAGCATGACATGACCAAATAAAAGCTTAGCTTAATAAAAGCTTAGCTGAAGCTAATCTAGCTGAAGATGGCCCTGCTCATCGCAGGAGCTCGGACTAAATGACCTTTAAAGGTCCCTTCCAACCCAAACTATTTATGATTCTGTGATTCTAATTAGGAGGGAAAGTTGTTAATTCAGGATCTCGGGCTGCATTAACCCAAGTGCCCTGGTTAAACGCCAAGCAAAGCCGTTCCCCTCTGGCTCCCCAAGTCCCTGCTGCGGTTTCCAGCTGAATTCAGTATGATTTTCTCCATCTTCAACCATCATGTATTCTTACTGTGGATGTTAAAAGCCTTTTTGGTCTTTCCTCCTTCCAGAGGGAGCAGCATTTCATCTGCCTGTGCTCTTCCACGGACACACACGGCTTGTTAATCAGCTGGTGAAAACACTTTGGGCTGAAAGGAGCTGGAGAACACAAGTCACTCTTACACACACCTCGCCTTTCCCACTTTCTTCCCTTTTTTAATTTTAATTGACAAATGAAATTGAGAACCAAGCCTTCCACGGCAAATAGGAGTTTTGGCTGCAAAGAAGCCGCCCCAAGGCAGCCGTGGCTGCTCGCAACATCCCCGTAATGGAAAACAAATTGGAAAAGCTCCGAGAAGCCCTGGAGCCAGCACTACACAAGGACTTTTAGGAGGCGTATTCCTGTTTTAAAACGTGCTCAGGGTTTTGTATGCAGGCGTGTAGGGGGTAGCCCTGTAACCCACCATCCTACCATGAGGCGCCCCTGCTGCTACCCATCACTTCTTCCACTCCCAGGTCATTTCCTCCTGATTTTATATTTAAAGATGAGTTTTATATTAATTATCATTATTCCACTTGGAACTCCACAAGCTGCGAATGACGCAGACGCACAACCCAGCGCTTTTTTCTCCTTTTTCCCTCAAACTCCATGGTTAAAACCAGCAGCCCAGGCTGCCTCCTCCCACCACTTGAATTCGCATCTCTTGAAAGCAAAAAAGGAGGCCTGGATTTACGAAGAAGTGCCACTAATCACATTAGTATGCAGAAGGAAATGACAGGGAGTGGTTTGTGCCTCTCCACAGCTGGCAAATCCAAAGCTCCAGGGTTTGGGCTTATTAATGCGCCGTGCACAGAGGCTGCACAGCTGGAGAGCGAGCGGCTTTGGGTTCCCATCTCAGCATCAAGGAGACGCTGCTTAAATCTGGTTCGCCTGGCGTGAAATCATGGAGGGCAGGAAAAAACAGCCCCTAAAATAAATAAATTAAAGAAACCATGGAAACGCTCTCAAATTGTGCCCGGATCAGTAAACTTCTGCGAGACGGATTTTCAGGGTTGGCGGCGTTGGCTTCCAGCCACATGCACCAGCCCGGGGTCACCCTCGTTCCATCTGAGTCTGCTCCACAGCGGATTCCCGAAGTTATCAGGGGTTTTGCGAGCAATGAGGAGGAATGGCTCTGTCTTGAGCCAAAAGCATTACCATGGTGCTGGTTGCAAGGAGTGAATGTGGATGATTTGTGCTGCAAATCCCTTTGAACTGGATGTCTGGAGCATCCCAAACTTTGGGGAGGTCCTGGAGATGCTCTGTAACAAACTCCAAAACCACAAGCAGTAGATTCCTCAACACAGCCCTGATAACTTATAGCCAGAAAAAAGCCACCAAAAATACACGTTGTGTATAATATGATCTACCCCAAGCTGTGCACAATGCAAGGATTGTGCTGGTGTGATGTCTCAGGGCACATTGAGCTGGTCCCCAGGGGGATGCAGCTGGGGAAGGGTTGGCTGAGCGATGCTGCTCATCATGGATGGTACCACCATCCCTTCTTAACCTTTAGAGATCCTTCTTAACCTTTAGAAAGACCTAAAAGTCCTTTCCCAGAACTGCCGGCAGCTACAAGCCAACCCCAGCCAACAGCACCAGGGCTCGCGTGATGACCCCGGTTCAAAATTAAAGCCGCGCTAATGTGATTACTCGAAATTCAATTTGGAAATGGAAAGAGATCAGCAGAATTAAGGCGGCTTTAATGAGGAAGAAAAGCAACGGCATGGAAATTCAATGCCACAAAAACCACCTGCACCTCTGGTTAATTTGGATTAATGCTGCAGACGTGGCTTGGCTGCCCCTGCAGTGATGCCCAGAGGAAGGATGAGCATCCAGCACCTCGAGACCGGTCCCTCAGCTCCCACCACACACCATCAGTTTATCCTTCTCCCAAACCACCACCCCATGGCGTTGGGCTCCAACAGATTGATTCTTTTTTCCCTTGCATCCACCATTTGATGGCCGGGGTTGGTACCCACTGCTTGGTCACCATGAGAAAAAGCCCAACTGGGAGGCAATAAATACACTTCAATCCAAATGGGGTTGGGTGTGAAGGAAATAGGCTTGAGATCTTCCTCTGCATGACCGAGATCAAAACTCTTGCTCATAGCCCATGTTTTTTATCAAGTTAAATAATACCAGCCCATAAACTACGTGACAGTCTCCTAAGCGGATTGAAGCCTCAAGCTTCATAGATTTCATGCTGCTTCTTAGTGCAATTTTACAGCGCGTTTCTCATTCAACCCCCCCCTTTTATTTTTAATTCAGTGTGTTGCTTGATTAATTGGTATGAAATGTTCATCTTTATCCAGCAACTTCTGAAACACAAACCCACAACTCCCCGATTGTATTTCTTATTTACAGCCCCGCAGCCTGAGTGATTTCCAATTTACTGCGCTGCTATATTAGGTCAATATATAATACCCTGGGCCACTCCAGAAAGATTAACCACAAGCGCATTCCCTTTCCATTCAAATAGTCACCGCTATAAATTACGAGTCTCTTCTCCTATATTTAATTGCATTCCTGACACTTTCCCTATCAAGTGCAATAAAACAAACCCCCTCCACATCCCCCGTCTTGTGAGACGAAGGAACCGCAGGATTTGGGAGACTTGGTGCCATATGTACAACTGGCTGCAGCTTCCACCTACACTACTCCAGACTCTGGTTTGCTGTTTCCCCTTCAGTTACTGGAAAAGAGGGTTTTTTCCCATTGGTATAAATCATTTGCATGTTGCATTTTGCCCCCATGCGGATCTTTTTGAGCCATAATTCCCACCTGGAGTATTTAAGTCATTCTTCAAAGCACCAAGGTGATGAGAAGACTTCAGCTACAAATTATCTTCCTATTCTTTTTCACGTCTAGTAAGAATAAAACGCTAGAAAATATATATTCTGCAAGTGCAAAATTCAAAAGCTGGAGATTTCCAGCTCGTTTTCTTCTTATCTTCTATTTTTCCACGCAGCTCCTGATTTTGACAGTCCTGACACAATATTTTTGCACGCCAAAAGCTGGCGAGGCTGCCTGGTGCCACGACATCCCGACACAGTCAAAATACCCCGTTCTTTGCACTTGAAAATCAAGACTGAAGCAGTCTGTGTGCGCTCGCTATTCCAAAATTAGACTGCACATGAATTTAACAGCTTCAAATAATGTGCTTGCATATGCAGACGCTCAAGCTAAAGGTATATTTTTCCATTACCAGCAACTTGTTAGACAAGATATTCCAGCTTCCCGAGATATTGAAGGATACTCAGAAAAGGTCTTTTTAGAATGACAATACGCTTCATTTTGTTTGTCGAGTTCGTAACAATTAAATGGCTTTTTGTATGACAAAGCATATGCCAATGTGACACGGTGGCAGCAGCTCCTGGAGCAGCCCTACCCCAAGCTACGAACCAATGTTTTCCTTCTTTGCTTCCTATTTGAATTGCAAAGAACAGGTTTAAAAAGGAAGCTGAGATCCCGAGGCAAGCAGCCAGCAGCAAAATGAGGATTTTTGAGTCTGCGCGCCAACTATTTCCATGCGGCGCTGCGAAGGAGAATGCGGTTTTATGGCATCTCCAAATCCGCAAAGTAACGACGGGACTAAATACAGAATAAGGTGCCACCGTTTGAACTTGGCGTGGATAAAATTCAGCTTTGTGGCCAACAGAACCCTGTGCCAACCAGGGTCTGAGGGACCCGGGTGCAGGAGGAAGGTCCTATGGGTTGTCCTGGCCATGGTTGGGATGGAGACACAGTGAACTTGGGCTTGGAGGGCTCTCTGGGTGGCTGTTTTCTAAAGGATGGACCCTTCCAAGAAGCACGAGCCAAGGCCACCATGATGGGGCAGTGAAATGCATGATTTTACCATGGGAAGATCTCTCTGTGATGATGAAGGGTGGTCCATCTGCAGCATCTGTGAAGCCCTAACGAGGTTGCAAACACTATGTCTGAGACAATAGCGGGGAAGAGCTCCAGATATCTCTTGGAAAACTTGGATTAATGTTGGACAACCAGCCGGGAAAGGAAATGGTTTGAGCAGCCACCTTTGACGGATGCTGCAGAAATTGGAAACTGGAGAAAGAAAAGGTCAAGTAACTCAACCACACAAAAATAATCACCTAAGGTCAACTAAAAGAGCAGCTAAAAGGCTACTGGGAAAATGGAGCAGCAAAATCAGCCAGTAGAAGTGTCTGAAGAGCTAAAGATAAAGAGTGAATGGTTATAATGGAGATATTATCTAACTGTGAAGAAGAAAACTCAACTCAAATCCTTCCATCCTGGAGGTACTGCCATGGCTGGACCTCCTACACGTGGCTTTGACACTGCAACATGAAGACCTTGCCTTGTGTCCTCTCCACGCCGAGGGCTGATGTTCATCACCGCGAGCTGCGCGCCCTCGTCGGAGAGCCAAGTTTGCGCAGCCGAGGAGTTTTAATTCCAAACGCATTTACATTATTATGCAAATATTTGGAGATGATCAACTCCTCCACTTACCTAGTAAGAGCTAAGCGTTTCCATGGGAACAGCAACTATTAACCACTATAGTTAATGTTTTTATTCTGGTAGTGTCCAGAGAGCTCAATGAAGATTGAGGACAACTCACACAAGGTGCTGAACAAATGGGGAGGATGAAAAAGTAGCTTGTTGAAAGGCAAAGATTAGTGTTTTATGAGCTTCTAAGTCAAGTACCAGTTCTACATGGACCTGTAAGAACACGGCCAATGAGTCCAGGAGCTTTTCCTACACCATTTAACCAAATCAAGACCCTATTTATATAGTTTTGCCTTGAATCCTACAGCATTTCCGAGTCAGATGGAGTCCTTAATAACTATCCCAGCACAATCCAGCTGCATAACATCAACCTGGTTGTAGGGACACAAGAATCCCTCCCTATGCCTCTAATCTTTAGCTGAGTACAAATTTAAGTTAAATTTGCATCGCCATGATAGAAAAGCACAGCTCTAACGACAGCACATTTCTGGATGGCTTCCTCCTAGGGATTCTCCATAATGCAGTTCCAAAGAGCGAGCCGAAAGCAAGGACGGTGTGACACAAGCTCTGTGGCTCCATAGGGAACCTCACAGGGGCCCAAAACCCAATGAGGTTGAACACACAGAGCTTGTGGTGTGGTTGCCCAAGCCTGATGCACCTCCAAGCCATCAATGTGGTGGTTTCCTTCCCCCAGGGCAATCCGTGAGCGATAAAGCATCAGCAGAAGATGTGCTTCATCTTCCCGCTCTGTATTGTGAACCTGTTTTGCCATTTAAAAGGACAAGGCTTCAAACAAACGCAACAAGTCTAGAAATGATTATTTCACGTCACCGTCTACTCCCCCTCACCTGGGTCAGATCAGGCTGACTCTGAGTACAAGATATAAACTGGAAGGCAAAGCTCTCGCTATAAAAGCCTGTGCAATCTTAAATGATTGATGGGCCCGTGGGAATCTGTTTAAATTGCAAGAATCAAACACCACACAAATAAATGTTAAGTTTTGAATGAATGCAACCAACTCTCCTCTTCGCTATCGAGCAGAAGTTTGAAAGGTGCTGGAAGGGGCTCATTTGCACAGGATGATGGAGCGACGGCGACACAGAACCTGAAGTGATATTTGCTCCTCGCCCTTTCCTGATCCCCCAAATAAACACAATCTCGTCCCGAAAAACTCCCACTGCAACGCTCTGCCTCGCAACCGCCAGACAAACACAGAGACTGGCAATTCTTCCAACCTTTTTTTCAAATGTTTTGTTTCAAATGTCAACATGGGCTCAATGAAAACTGCAGCCACCGCTGCTGATAAGGCTTGCTGTAAACGGGTGGCTTTGGTGGCACATGTCACTCCCCACGCTGTCCTCTGCCCATGCCACCCCTCTTGCAGATTCCAGACCCTACCCACCACTAATTTCTTCTTAAAGAAATTAGCACCAGCGTTGGCAGCAAATGCCACCGTGCTGGCTGGGTTGGGATGACGGGAGCTGCTAAGCTGCCCTTCCAGGAGGCAACGATTCCATGTCCACCCCGAGTGCTGCCACCCCAACCCAAGGAACATTTCCCCATCCACCCCAAGTGCTGCCATCCCCAACCCAAGGGACATTTCCACATCCACCCCAAGTGCTCCATAACAACCCAAGGGACATTTCCACATCCACCCTGAGTACTGCCATCCCAACCCAAGGGACATTTCCACGTCCACCCCATGTGCTCCATCCCAACCCAAGGGACCTGCGAGACACTGCAGCACACTGGCTCTTCAGAAGATGCTCAACCCAGTTGGGTTCATCAGGGGACAGACGCCATCCATCCCAAATGTTTCCAGTGCAATGAGCCCTTGGTCCACCCAGGCAGCACTAACCCATGCAAAGACAACAATTAATGCAACGAATGTCCCCAAATTTCAAGGAGAAGGAAAACAGAAGACAGTAGCTGGAGGTCCACCTTGAACCGTGGCCTCCCAGAAATGCCTTTCTAGGGAAGAGGGATGTGCTGGAGCATCTGAAGGAGACACCACACCTCTTGTCACCCACCCATGCCCACCACAGGACAGGTGATGATGCTCCTGTTTGGTGTCCCGATCACTGGCACCCAGATACCCAAGTCCAGCACTCAGCGATGAGCTGAACCATGGACACGCTGGTCCCAGACGGCAAAACCAACTAATTTCTGTACAGACTGAGCTCTTCTTGCTTTCAAGAGCTATTCGGTTTAGATGCTGGTTGGGAAGGATGGGATGGTCTCTTCAGAGAAATCACCAGTATGTGCATGTTTGCAGGAGGAAAAAGATCTTACCTGTTTCTCCCCATATTGGCAAATATTCATCCTGCTGTATATCCAGCATGATTTCCAGTCCATTGCCTGTCCCACCCTTAACTGTGGTAAGAAGAGGCCGCCCTTCTTCTCCTGAGTTAAACATGTAGCATTTCCCATATTTTGTAAACACCTGCGAGGAGAGAAGAGAGCAATAATATAATATTTCCCATATAATCGATGCCTCTTCCCACCCGAACGCCAGCAGAGGGATGAGAAACAGCCACACGCCGCTGCTCGAAGGGAAATGTCTGCAGATAAATCTAAACCAGTTTAATCATTTAGTGTATTGTGTTCTCCTTAGAGAAAATAAAAGATGGAAGAGAGGAAGGAAAAGCTGTTTTAGAGCAGCAGCTCACCAGTCATATCGTGTTAAGTCTTAGAGAAACATATGTACAAAAATGTACCAAAATATATTGCAAATCCTCGGTTTTGTGCAAGGCGCCTCAGTCCAGTGTTGCTCACGGCTGCAGATCTAGAGGTGGGCTCATCCCTGCAATCCATGCTCATCCACATGCTGAACATCACACCATGTAGGCACAGCTCATGTCCACCACATTCCACCCAAAGGGAGCAATGGGAACGACACCCGTGCTCTCCCGACACAAAATAATGCAATATCTCATTCATTCCTCATTCTGCTCCTACTTGGCAAATAATAGGAGTTAAAAACACGTGGGCAAATGAGGAAAGGTTTCATCCATTGCTTTTGCTCTTTCTTTAGTCTCATTTTGGTCTGTCTCTTGGAAGAAACTCTGCGCAAAGCCCAGGTGGGGGCTGCCAGGCCACCAGCAGTTCTGCAATGTGGGGTGGGCATGGGTTTCCAAGGGGGATGGATATGGGTTTCCAAGTGGGGTGGTGAGGTTGACATGAGTTTCTAAGTGAGGTGGACATGGGTTTCCACATTGGGTGGACAAAGGTTTCTAAGTGGGGTGGTGAGGTTGACATGAGTTTCCAAGTGAGGTGGACATGACTTTCCAGGCTGGGTGGACACAGGCTTCTAAGTGGGGTGGTGAGGTTGACATGGGTTTCTAAGTGAGGAGGACATGGGTTCCCACGTTGGGTGGTGAGGTTGACATGAGTTTCCAAGTGAGGTGGACATGAGTTTCCAAGTGAGGTGGACATGGGTTCCCACGCTGAGTGGTGAGGTTGACAGTAGTTTTCAAGTGACGTGGACATGGGTTCCCACACTGGGTGGACATGGGTTTCCAAGTGAGCTGGACATGGGTTCCCATGTTGGGTGGACATGGGTTCCGACACTGGGTGGTGAGGTTGACATGGGTTTCTAAGTGAGGCGGACATGGGCTTCCAAGTGGGGTGGCTCTTGGTGGGGCAGCAGAGATGTGACATCTTTGATTGCAGTGGCATTGACGAGTCCTGTGCTCAGCCTTCCCCCAAACTGGGAGAACATATGGAAAACCAAAAGATTAAAACACAGCAAGTCCTTCCTATGCCTCTCACTGACAGAACAAGGGACACGCAGATGTGTAGAACTTCTACCTATATGAAAAGAGGATGAAATGGCTGGGGGACATTTAGAAATCCCCCAATTTTTGCACGTGGTGACTCTTGACAAGCACCAGCGTGAAACATGGCGTGTCAGTCGTCTCCAAGTCACTCTGCTGGTTCACGGCTCCAGAAAGTCCAGGTTTTGCAATCAGTAAGCAACCAGTAATTAATATTCAGAGCGAACGGAGCCCAACACCAACTGCTGGCTGCAGTCCCGTCAGAAATCACAAGTTGCAAACGCAGTTGCTGAGATCATACGACCCCAAGATGATTCATAACACTAAACAGAAGCTGGAGTCATCAGCAATTTATTCCCCTCAAATATTGACATATGCCTTATAATCACAGCATCGGGGAAGCAGGTGAAAAAAGAGACATGTGAAATCATATCCAAGTTTAAAAAACTCCAACTGGAGCAAAAAAGGATCGAGAAAATATGAAGTACTTGCAGGAAAAAAAAAGCCCTTTAAAAAGAGATTTTATATCCGAGAGAAAATCCCATTTTAATACTTGACTGACCTATTAAACCATTCAAGCTGGAACGATAAGCTGAACAACAGTAAGCCTGTGTTAGCAGCAAGTGCCCGTAGATGGGTTTTCCCAGATAGGCTTTGATGGCAGAAGTCAAAAATATCTAATTAGGATAGCTTAAAATATAGCAAGAAGAAAACTTGCATTAGTGAAAACCACAGGAAAACACGCAAACTGTATCGAGAGCTATAGCGCAACGTAAATGCTGAGTGAGGATTTAGATGCTGATGTACCCGGTGCAGACTTTAGCCAAATAAATCTGGGCAATTTTACGGGGACTTTTATATGGTCGTTTGTAGCTGTAAAAGCGTAAAACCTCCAGTCAGGGCAAGTTTATCCAACGAACAAGAGCTAAAGTGACAGGGGCCCGAACAGTTACTGGCCATGGCCAAGAGCCCATCAGCCACGACCTCGGGAGATGTTTCCCTTGCTCAACAGAAGATGAAAACCCGTTCAGTGACACACGTGTTGACACAGGGATGGAAGAAACGCAACTGCTTCCACCCCAACATCTGCTCCTGAGCGATGGTGAGGCCAAGGGACTATCTGAGACACGGCTTAAATCCAGGTGCTGTTGGCATCACCTGCATCGCTCTGAGGACACCGCAAAGAAACATTTCCAAGGAAGAATGATGACCTTATTCTGCTCTTTAGGTCCACCAGCAAGGACGGATCCTTAGTAAGGCTCTTGGTGTGTATCCACCTTTCATCTCTGCAAATCAGGTGGTTACTTACGGCTTCGTATAATCAAATACCACACCAGAGCCATGACTCTGGTATGAGTCCTGACGCTTGTCCTAACAAGGAATAAGGCACCTTTCCTGAAGTACCCAGAGCCAGCAAACAGCGTGAAAGGTTTGGGGTAGGACCACCACCAGGCGTAGTTGCTAATCTAAGGACTGGTGCTCAAGAGAGGAGCAACAAGGGATACAACAGCAAACAGCATGGACCAGGCAAAGACCTACAGAGCCAAACAGCTGGAGAAGGACCCAACGCTAGATGTGATTCAGGGCTTTTTAGTCCTTTGGACCAGCTGTAAGCCCTGTTCTAAGTGCTGGGTGCCCATTTGAGTTGAAGCACATCTTCCCACTAAGTTCCACCCACAAATTGAGCCCAAGTTCTCCAAGACAGCTCCTCAATGCAAACCCAAAACAAAGCACGTGGGCACAGTTGGGAGATTCGCTCCCAAAGCCAACTCCTGATCCAACGAAACTCCATGTAGATGCCTCCACTGTGGGTCTGAGCCGGCTGCATGTTGCTCACCTCCGGCAACCCTCGCTGGGAGGGCACCACCAGGGCTAGAACCCAAGGCTGCAAGAACAGAGGACTGAAAAATCAAAGAGAATAAAGTTAGCAAGAAATGAGGGCCTTTCCCTGAGCCACGAGCAGCATTAACGCTCAACAGCAACTGGAGATGCCCTCAGGCCATGTTCTGTTAGGCCTAGTCCTGCTCCCGCACAGAAAGGAGCCAGAAATACAGCAAACAGACAAATAAAGACAAAGGAAGAAGGAAAGGAAGGGAATAAAGTCACCCTGCTCACTAAAGCTATAGATGTCCCTAGAAGCCACAGGCAACCATGGGTACCTCTCTTGAGCCCCTCAACCTCAAGGTCTTCCATCTTTCCCTATAAAAGACTATTTAAAAATACGCTGCCAAGCTCAAAAATCCATATGCATTCATTTCAACGCACATTAAACTGGGTTTTGCTGCTCCTCACCTTTGCTATGAATGATTATTTGGGAAAACATAACTTTTCTTTCATGGGATCCTCTTGGTTTCAGGCTCTTTTGGGCTCCCTGATAACAGGGATGGATTCCGAGCGCTATCATCAGGATAAAAGGATAGAGCTGTTTGGAAAGGGCAAGCTCGGTATATACTGACTGCAGCTGTACACCTGAGACAGTAAACACGAGGCAAAGCAGAATGATTTAACCTCAGTTTATTTGTCTTCAGGGAAAACAGCACTCCTTGCTGTTCGTAATGTTTTAACCCGCAATGAAAAGAAGGTTCAGCGCAAGCCCGAAACAAAAATACAAACATGTACCTTGAGAATAGTCTATAAAAACACCAATTTTTCCTCTTTGATGGATCAGTTGTTACTTTGACAGCTCCTCTGAACAATTCCCATTTAAGTACAAAGGGTAAACATGTTCAAAAATCTGTGAAACAGCATTCGAGCAACACAACGAGTCCTTTAGTGTGTAAAGGGAAGAACGTGCTTGCTGGGAAATTAAAAAGCAGAGGGCGGGTATCTCAAACACACTCCACATACAAAACAGGAAACACTACCATTAAAAGCTTTGAGACACCAATGTATACGGTGCGTGCCAAACCAACAGGGCAAAAAAGACTGATATTAAAAATGCAAGCAAGCCTGACTGGAGTAATGGAGAAAAAGGCATTTCACAGTTTATAACTGGCATACCCAGGACGGGCATATCTGCTGATAAACTATCCTTTCAATACACAGCAAACTGATGGTAAAAGCAAGTAATTTGAAGACTGTAAATTAGCTTTCTAAACCCCGGCAAAGACGCAGGCTAGAGCTCACGAACAAGGCAGGGTATTAGTTGTCAGATTAAGGTGCTAACCATTGAAAATAAGAGCAAATTCGCATCCTTCACAATAATTTTCTCCACAGTTGTGGCACACAAAGGTTCAGAGACGTATTCTATCAAGCCTCATCCAACAGCATCATGGACAACAAAGAAGAAAGGAAAATAAAGGACTTTGCAAACAGGTCCAGGAGAAGGGGAACAAAAAGCACTCAGGGAGAACAGAGATGGGTTTGGGCAGCACTGCTCACGAGATGATGGGAAAAAGATCCTGTCTAGGAGCAAAGAAGACCTTATTTCTGAGTTTTTGGCAGAGTGATACGCTCCCATAGCTCCCAGGTCTCCCACGGCACCAGCGGAGCCGCTGGTGGCACTGAACCATGTCACTATTTCAGTCGAGGGGCGAGGACAGCACGGTCCAGTTGGCCCTGTGCAGGCGCATCAGGGCGGTTCATTTGTTCACACCCTGGCGAGGAGGTAGCGGTATGTTATTTGAAACAAAATGATGGCTGTGAAGAGCAAATTGCAATGGATGCATGCAATAAACAGGCTTCTGAAGCGTCAATTCCCAACAGGATCTCTTTCCAAAGGAGAACAAGCTGGTGATGGCAGGTAGGTAAGGAGGGAGGGAATTCACTCTTAACTGGCAGAAAGGACTAAATCTCCCTTCCAAACTGAAGGGTAGAAGGAAAAAGGAATCAAGTCCTTCTGCCATGAGGAAGGGGATGCGAGTCTAATCAGAGCATCCTCTTCGTGGAGAGAATTTCTTCCCCAAAGGGCTGTGGGGCATTGGAACAGGCTGCCCAGGGCAGTGCTGGAGTCACCATCCCTGGAGGGTTGGACAGACGGACATGAGGTTCTCAGGGACATGGGGCAGCACCAGGGGTGGGTTATGGTTGGACTCCATGATCTTGAGGGTCTCTTCCAACCAAAGTGATTCAATGATTATGCACTTCAGTCCTACAAAAACACTGGGGGAATACAAAAAGCTCACAGAGCCATGTATTCCAATAGTGACTTGGTCACTCAGCCTGAAGTGATCGTATGGCAAAAACTAACACAAAACAGGAGGGAAACCACATTTAAATGACATACGTTGGTATCTTCTCCCCCGCAAAGGGTAGCCACGGATTTCTCTTTAAATTCACGTTGGTTTTGTGTTTTATGGAAACCTGGTATAGAAGCAGGTCAGACATGCAAAATATCACCCATCCTTCACGGTGTCAGGTTTAATCTCGCAATGGAGAAGAGTAATGGGGATGGAGCTGCGGAAAGCACAGCCATCAAAGTTGTCAGGGATGTGTTTACAAGGACAGGGTTTTCCTTTCGGCCTCCGAGACCGAGATATCTCAGTGGGGCTTATGAGGGCAGGGAGATGTTTCATTGACATAAGCCCCATGTTTGCCCGCAGCCCCGGGCACCGCTGGCGCACAGCTGGATGGGAACAGCAGGGATGTCAGCTCTGCTTTTATACAAAGCTGCTGGTTTTAAATAGGAAGTTATCAAGGTCCTAGGTACCGCCTGAGGCTACGATACTCTTGTGCTGGCATTAATGTTGCTTTTTACAAACTAGCATCAGTCAGCATCCCAAATGTAATAGTCTCCCGTTGCCAACAAGCTGCTACATAACACGTAATGATGCTCCTAATACATGGATCTCCGCCTTCAAAAGCAGTTTTTGCCACTGGACAGGCCCAACTCTCTTTTTAATTCGTTTATTTATTGGATGGCATTAAGCGTCGCCCAGTGGATCACAATTCATACCCCTATATTCCAGCCTTCAAGAACAGTTAAAGTCTAGCGGCACTAACACAGAGGCACGACAGGCGAGCACATTTAATTCACTGAGAGATATTGCCGTTTTCTTCTTATTTGTGCAATCAGCCACTCCCTGTAATGGCAAATTGGTGCAAGCATTTGTTAGAATGGTGAGTACTTACAGAGGGTCCTTATAGCTGCCATAAATCACCTCTGCTGCCATCGCTGCCATTTAGCACAGGTTGAGTGGATACTTAAAAAGACATATAGCCCTAATATTCTGGCAGCAAATGAATAAAACTATAATGGTGAAGTTGCAAATATGTTGGTCCGTAAACTCAGAAAACCACAACCCCCTCTCTGATCCCATCAAGCCCTAACTACTTCCACCCATAAGGAGATGGTACAGAACGATGCGACAGGAGCTCTGTCCCACCAGAGTGTAATTTATTAGTCATAGGAAACAATATCTGCATGATGCCACAAAGCTTCATCTCCCACATAAACACGGATTAACCCATGAACATCCCTTAATTTCCCAGGGCCCTGTTTGCAGAACGCTGTCCACTGGTCCTTCGACATGTACAAATGTGCATCGCACGCAGGTGAAACGAGGTGAATGGCCTGAGATGCGTCAGGTTGGGACCGTCATCTCACCAGCCTGGGGTTGAAAGAGGTCAGACAAGACAAAAGACAAGACCAAAAGCCTGGCCGATGCCCTCGGGGAGCAGCAGATGGTGTGGAAAGAGGAGAAAGGCGGGTGACGGTGCATTGCGTTCCTCCTCGGTGGCACCAAGGCTGTCCCTCCACCAGCGGATGAGCTCTGAGCATCCAACGGTAGCGGCCCCGGAGCCTTTTAACAGGTGCCAGCACACGGCTTGAAGGCCAGGATTTACTCGGATGATAATTACAATCTGTCTTACTAACCTCTCCCCACTGATTCGTTTAATGAATCGTTCTTCATTAGCCTCGCTGAACTCCCTCTTGAGCAGCAGCAGCAGCAGCTCTGGGACTGACAATGACAGTACTGCTGCACAGCCCTGCCAAAAATACCTCGAGAACGTGCGACAGGAGCCCAGGGATCCCCCAAACGCTTTGTCCTCGTGAAGATACTCACCCAGGTGCTAAAAGAGAGGGGATAAAACATTTGGACTTGCAATGTCACTGTCAAACCTCTCCAGCCAAGGAAGGGTATCATGTACCAAATGAGTGCTCACCTCCAGAAAATACTGATCATGGAATCATAGAACAGAATCATAGAATCATTTGGTTGGAAGAGACCCTCAGGATCATCGAGTCCAACCATAACCCAACTCAACTCTAGCGCTAAACCAGACACCGAGAACCTGCAGGATGGTTCCAGAAGTATTTGCTCCTTGCTATAAAACCGTTTGCACGTCTGGAGGTTTTTAGGCCGTTCCTTGCCTAGAAAGCCTGGCCTTTCCGCAGAGCTGGCGTGGGAGGGAGGTGTCAGCCTCATGAAAGACAAACAGCTCCAAATACTCCCAATGGGACAACTTCATCTCAAGCCTTTTGCAAAGGAAAAGCAGCAACCGCTCCCTCGTCCTCACGCAGAGGAGATAAGTACTGAACGTCGTACTGAAAACAGCATTTCTCTATGGCCAGCGAAGCTTAAAACCCCAGGAGACTTTTACTACTTACAGCCTGAGTGTTACAACGGTTGCTTGAAGCGAAATATTTGGGGCACAAGACAAAGCAAAACCTGTTCCCACGCAGCCTAGGGCTTGGGATGGAGCTCAGGACCAGCGGAGCCACATGGTTGAGCGATGGTTTTATGCCCCTTGCACACCACAGGATCTGCACGGCAGGTTTGTGCTGGCGGATAACCAAGCCATAATTCACAGCATCACCATTTAGGCTCTTAAATTTTCTCTATGGTCTATTGAAAAAGATATTTCCATAATGCACTTCCAGGCGCTTTAGTTAGAGATGGTCAAAAGTCAGCACAGAGCGCTCTTGTGATGGCTACGTCATTTGGAAGAGTGAACTTTGGAGAGGCCGCATCTTTGTTATTTCACCCGTTAGATGCACGTAGACCTCCCAGCAATGCCCCACTACTCTCTGGTGCAGGAAATCCCTGCAAGCAAAGCTGTTCTCCATCACTTGTGCACGCACGGCCATGCCCCACCACCCATCCACGTGCCATCAACATCAGGTGAGTCTCAAATGCAAGACTCCCCGTGGGTGCGTGGAGCAGGCAGGACAGGCAGCTGTCATGTTTCTCACCTCCTGTGGGGAAAACGCAGCCTGTGGGATGGTAAAATAGAGATATTGGCAGTGCCTGACTCCACGGGAGCACGTGGGGACACCTGCATTTTTACCCGTGAGGCACTCGGAAATTATGGTGATGTGAGGAGCGCAGACATCATTGCCACGTTTATACAGTCCCGCGCTAAATGCAGACAGCGGGAGTTCGCTACACATGGGAGTGAGCTGAACCAGACCTGTAATTAGGTAAAAACCATCTATGCGTCCTTGTAGAGCAAGACAAGCCCAGCATCGGCTCGCAGGAGGTGGCCACCACGCTCATGGGACAACTGGGGGACCAGAACCATCCCTGTGCTCACTCCAAGGACGGAGCACATCTGATCTCGTCACACGTCATCGCTCTGCTCCCTACCAAGCGATTTGTTATGGTAAAGCAATATTTCACCATCCGGAGATACAACAAATGAAGCAGCGTCACCTCCGGTAAGATGTCGACAGGTTTATCGCTGACCAGAAGTAAATTATTCCCCACGACAGCTGCAAAACAAATGATCCCCAGGCGGCGGGGAAAATATGAAAGTAACAGCTAAAGCAGGTTGGATCCGACCTAAATTCAGGTCTCTGCAGTAAAATGTGGATCCAAAACCCGCTACCGAGATTCCTGCAATCAGCAGAGAAAGGAAAAGAAGGGCGGGACTTGGATATCTAAGTACATATAGACATAAGCTGAGATAAAGCTTGTTTTAAGCCCATGGGCAGGATTCATCACACCCAAGCATCTATTTCCAAGGGGTGGATCCATCCACACGGGATGATGCATGGAAGCAGAGGGGCACAGCTTTGCACAGCCATACGTATGGTATATAAGGTATAAAACCCTCTGCTCGAAATTGAGAGTGTAACACATTGCAAAAAGAGAATTAGCAACTATAGCTTCTTGCTCAGCTGATTGTCTACAGAACACCAAATCTTTTTGCTCTTTTGCTCTTTTTCCGTGCTGGGGACAGCGTCAGCCCTGTTTTCTGCTCATGTTTCAGCCACAAACACTTACTGCAGGTTTATATCACCATCATTGCTGAGGACACGACCAACTGAACGTCCCAATTCCAGGGTAAATTGGTACCGGAAGGCGGGGGGGGGGTGTGGAAATAAAAACCATCCTTGTAAATGGGGCAGATTGGATCTTGAAATGACCGAGTGGTAGTAAACCAGGTGTGATGTGTTGGTATTTTTACAGGGGTGTTTGGCGGAGAAGCCGCGATGTGGCGGCGCGGTCCCCGCCGAAGGGCGCGCGTCTCCAGCCACGACGGCAGCGGGGCAGGATGATGCTCTTGGCAAATCCGCTCGGTCCCTCTGGGTTAATATAAATCATCCTGATAACCCTCTGTGTGGGACTGAATCGCATGTGGACTACGGAGTGTATATACTGGGATAATCAGGCAAACACAACAGCCGGGTGCTGCTGTTCACGACAAATATATAGGTAGTATGTTCAAGTCGGACATGCTGTGAGCATCCTTTGGCTAAAGGATTAACCTCGCTTAGCCTTTTAATTTAAATTACGGCTGAAGTGGTCGATTCAGCGAGATTTTATAGCTGCTGTTGTTACTTATACAGCCACAGCTCCAAGCAGCCTCTTGCCATTCCAGAAAGGTGTTGGGATGCAAACCACAAAGCTGGAGCTTCAAGCTACATGGGGGATTTTGAGAACTGAACAACTCGATGGAAGCCCCAGGACAAGACAGACCCAGCGAAACGCTGAGCTGGGGGGTTTTAAAGGATTTGCTGTGCACATCCCTCAGCCGAGCAGCAGCGACATGGGATTTAGTGCAAGACACGAAGCACCGGCCACACGAGCATCCCCAGCGCGGCTGCATCCCTCCTCCAGCACCGAAGCAATCCTGCCCATTCCTCACAATGGACAAAAGCCTCATTAGTCCAAAGGCAAGATATTTTTAATCCCTTAACTCTATTCAACTGCAAACCTTCCCAAGAGATCTTGATACGTGCAGAATTTCAGGTTAATTATAATAACCGGCATAGCCCGGGGATGTCCCCAAACCCCCCCGACAGGGACAATTTGCTTTGTAAATGCAAGCGTGAAACACAGCGAGGCAAGAAAAAGAAAGGGAGATCCTTCAGCACAGCAAATCCAGGTGCAACAGGACATAAGGGAGCGGGGCAGCTCATCTGCATCCCTCTTTAAACCAACACTCAGATACTTTTGCTGGAGACCAGTCCTTATTCACGGTCTGCTATGGTCTAGAGTCTGTTTAGTTGCTACCAAAGGGTTTAGGCATCTACTGGTCCCTTCTTTACATTTTTACAGCCTGTTTCACACTCAGAGGGACTTAAAGCTCTTTAAAGGCACAAACAGTTTCCCAAATCATCCCGGATTTTTTTTGTTTTCTTTAAAATACAGATATATTCCAACTACGTACCGCCTGCTATTTGGTGCAGATGAGACATAGACCTGACAGCCGGAACTGGAGACAGACCCCAAGCTGCGGGAGGTAAGAGAACATGCAATTAAGCTTCTGTTTGATAGAGCCCTCAGCTCTCTGGAGCATCCATGAGCCACACATCTGGAGCCCGGAGCTGAGCGCACGTGAAAACGAACCCGACGTGGCCCATTTCGGTGCTTTTTAGTTGCTTCTGGCTTGTAATAACCTCCGAAATATATTCCAGGCAAGGAAATGAGTTTGTTCAGCACACTCAGCATGATTTTAAAGTGGAAAAATATCCTTTTAATTAGTTTGCCAGAGATATATATATATATATGTGCCAGCCCCTGAAACATGCCTCCTTTTTCAGCTTTGAGGCTCAGAAGAGGGTTCACCCGCATCGCAGAGACCTTTTCAGCACCAAGTTTCCTATTCTCGGTACAATTACATGTCCTCCATCCAAACTACATGGTTAGTATCCAAGCACCGGTAGAGAGCCTTTTCTGTATGATATAAGCGCAGAAGCACGTTGCCTCTGCCCAACCCTGTGCTGGGAGGAAACGGCAATATATACAAATCTATATTTCTATTTTCAAGCACTCCCTTGTTGCTTTTTGACAGCGCTGCTTTGGCCTCTTGTTTTCTTTGCCTTTTATTGTAAGTACTATGCGAGCAGCACACATCGGTTCCCGTCCTCCTAACTAATAAAAACACCACAAAAAACCTTCTCAAGGAGAAAAGAACCTACTATGAGAAAATCCAGGACTAAAATCCCTGAACCCTCAGCATGAACGCTCCAGCCAGGCCCTAAAATTATAGATATCATGACTCTCTTAACAACTTTCCCCTGGTCTTATTTTACGGCTTGTTTCGCAGGAGTAAGCCAACAATAACCACGAACAAAATTCAGCTCTAAAAATGGAAAAACCAGCTGTTGGGAAATGTAAAGACCTTATTTTGTAATTAATTTGACACTAGCTACTAAAAGCTCGGCTCTTTAGCACCCTGAGCGGCTCGCTGAATAAAGATTTTCCTTCTCTCCATTTGGAGGAATTTATTAGATGCAATTTCTATTCCCGACGATATCCTGCACATAGACACGCGTGGCTCTATTTGCTTGGCAGCACCAATTAGAAAGACAATTGCATCAATTCTTTCAAGTGGTCTTTAGGAAGATTTTGACACCAAAACCTACCCGCAAAAAGGGGATTTTAGGTTGAGCTGTGCAATTCCTATGCAGGAAAACCAAGAGGGGCCGGCGGTTGTTTGGCTGCACAGTCCAAATGGGCTGTGTTTGAAACAAGGGATGTTGTGCTTGGATGTAAAGAGCTCCTGCATGACCCAAACTCCAGGCTAATTAATTAAATGACATCCATGGAGAATTCTCTCTGGGTGAACAACAGGAAATTCATAGCGTGCAATTTCAGGAGAAAAGCTTTCATGGACACCTTGCTATTGGGAAAGTAAATCTCAGCAAGTCTTCGCGGGCACATGGTTTGTCCCAACAGGCCAGGAGAAAACAAGAGGATGAGCATCACTCACTGGAGCAGATTCTACCACAAATGGCTTTTCCTTTTTCCTTCCAAACCCATTCTTTGTTATAACTCCATATCAAAACTAGCGTGGTCAGCAGGACAAGGGCAGTGATCCTTCCCCTGTGCTCTGCATTGGGGAGGCCACACCTGGAGTGTTGTGTTCAGTTCTGGGCCCCTCAGCTCAGGAAAGAGATTGAAGTGCTGGAGCGGGTCCAGAGAAGAGCAACAAGACTGGGGAAGGGACTTGAACACAAGCCCTATGGGGAGAGGCTGAGGGAGCTGGGCTTGTTTAGTCTGGAGAAGAGGAGGCTTAGAGCTGAGCTCAGCACTCTCTAGAACTACCTGAAGGGCAGTTCTAGCCAGGTGGGGATTGGGCTCTTCTCCCAGGCAGTCAGCAATAGGACAAGGGGCCATGGGCTTCAACTCTACCAGGGGAAATTGAGGCTGGAGATTAGAAAGCAATTCTCTGCAGAGAGAGTGGTCAGGCATTGGAATGGCTGCCCAGAGAGGTGCTGGACTCACCGGCCCTGGAGGTTTTTAAACTGAGACTGGACATGGCACTTAGTGCCATGATCTAGTCAATGGACTGGAGTTGGACCAAGGGTTGGACTTGATGATGTCTGTCTGAGGTCTTTTCCAAGCCAGTCCATTCTGTGATTCTGTGATATATTCAGTTACCTGCAGAGCCTCCTTACAGCCCACAGAATAGGGAAGAATATGACAGCTTCACCAGCGCTCTGCAGTTTTAATACAGTCAGTTTTCCTTTATTTCCCCTGAATTCACCACCCTGAGCGGTCCCTCAGCTGTGGGCGAGCAGACACAGCCTTGTCGCCACTGTCCTTCGCAATTAAATAAGAAATAAAGGAGGAGCGCGGCTGGAACATCTCTGCGCTTCCACGTCTCCCTGGTGACTTGTAAAGAGCATCTCCAGATCCTGGAAAGCTCATCTGCTCTGTCGAGGGCTTTCGCGGTTCCCTGTTTCCAACTGAGTCAGCTACGCAGAGTCAGCCTTGGAGATGTTATCTCTCTGAACTGCTTTAGCCTGAACGTTTTGGGTCATGGCAGCTTTCACAGCCGAGACGCCAAGTCAATATAGAAAGTGGTGAAGGGAATCAGGGGATGAAAAAAATGACTAATGGGGAGGTTTCACTGCATGGAGATGGTCCTGCATCGATGGAAAAGGCTCTTCTTCGTTGCTTAGCTTAGCTTAGCTGTCAGAACGTAAATCAGCAGCTCATCCTGGAAGACTATTTGGTGATGTTTTCCTGTTCTCCATGCTTAGATCTACACCAGTAAGAAATAAAGGCTCCAACTGACCCTGCTATAGGACTGATGCTCCAACTTGAGCTGGATGCCAAGTCCTGGGGCAGGGACCATCCCATTCACCTCCTGTTCCAGCACTGTGGTCTGTGGCTGGGCTGGGAGTGATGGTTTCATGAAGCAAAATCATCAAGTCCTGTAGCCCCAGGCCTGGTTTCCATCACAGATAAACTAAATTTCTCAGCCTTTTGGGTCTCAACAAGATGGGACATGCCAAGCATCCTCCGTGCCGTGTGGAATCGCAAACCCTCGAGCATCTCGGGGGAACACGTGCTCCCCGCTCCCCTTGGTTTTCCTGGATGTCTGCAGGTCTTGGCCAACCTGTCTCATACCCTCCGAGAAGGGGCTTAGCTCCTACACCATTTAGGTGCCTTTAGGATATAAGCTGCCCCATATACAATACAACCTACAGATATAGAATCATTTCAGTTGGAAGAGACCCTCAGGATCAACAAGTCCAACCATAAAGCAACTCTAGCACTAAACCATGTCCCTAAGAACCTCGTCTAAATGCCTTTTAAACACCTTAGGGCCCTCCAGCCAGTTCTTTACCCATCGCAGATACACCATCCAGACCACGAGCTGCAGCTTCTCCAGGAGATGCTGTGGGACACGGTGTCAAAGGCTTTACTGAAGTCAAAGTACAGAACATCCCTCAGCTATAGACCCCAAACACAACACAGTTATGGGAAACATTTACCAAGAAGCTCTCCAATAATGAGGAGGGAAAGGACCAGCTCCATGGACAGGAAAATGAGTGTTTCCTTCATTTATAGCAATATGATCCTAACATGATTCAACAGCAACGGATTATCAGACATAAAACCAAAACACCACCTCGCCTACTATTCAACCAGCGACGAAATGCTCCGTGTCCCCACCAACAGCCACCTCCAGGGACAAGCAATTATTAGTCAATTAAAAGCAAAGCAGCGTTAGGTTAGAGCAACCGGAGCTGTCTGAAATGCTAAAAGCTTCTGTGAAGCAATGTAATAACTCGGGTCATTATTCGCTCCACACCTTATAATTTTGTTAGTCATCGCATTGGGTTATTTCCCTTTGCTCCCGGGCTACTCAGCCGCCCCGCAAAGCTGCCTTATTCGCAATGTAGTTTATTATCAGCAACGCAGGCGCCGACAGCTCGGAAGCTTCTTGTTGGTAACGGAACAGCAGAGAGGCACATCACGAATTGCAGAGGCAACCGGCCAACCCCGCACAAGCAAACTGGAACCAGAAAACGAGCAGAACTAAATAAACCCCTCCAGCCGTTTCCTTCTGACACCAAATCCGCGACGGGCTGAACTTGCATGGAAACACGGATTTTGCTCCTGAAGTTGAAGGTGCACTGAAAAACTCCTTTGCACATGAACACAACAAGCCACAGACAATCCCCCAGCATGAATCCATTCCATACTTGAAGACTTCTATAAAATAAGTTTTATTTAAGATTTTATTTCAATAGCTCCACCCCTCGACCGGGACGTCCTCCTTGTGCCCCTCTCTTTTATGTCCCTATTACATTACCCATCATTTCATGACATTTACGAGCTCAGATGAATCCCATTAGTTAATCAGTGTTAACGGCTACCTGGTCTACCTTCCCCAGGTCAATGGATTTTGAGGAAAGCAGATTTGACGTTTAAAGACCTTCAGGTCTAATAAGTCTTTTAATGATCCTCAGGTGCACGTAGTAGATACGCTTGCACTGGTTCCAATAGTTCATCTTGTTATGACCAAGCACCACAACCAGCTGCCTTCAGGGTCTCCACTTGGCCCCATGGCCACATGAAACAACTCTTTTTATCCAGAAACAAGGACTAGAGGAAAGAAAACCATGGTCAACTCCCTGGCTAAGGTTTCTAGGTGCTTTATGCATCCTGAAGAGCGATGGGGATTAAACAGCGAGAACGCAATTAATCCCACTTAACGTCGTCTATCAGCAGTGTTGAAGGTACAACGAATGCTGCAAGGACACGACGCACCCGCTCCCCTCATGCGGGATACGCTGAATTATGGGTCTAACTCGCTTTGCTAACTACACGGGAAACCTGTGGCTCAGATATTCTCTCCCAGCACGCTGCTAAAACACCCGGAGCATCGCTTTGCTTTTATCAGATTTTGCAATTTTTATATAAAAAAAAGAAATCCCCAAAAATCCCTTGCAGACATTCAAATCTCCTCCGGGGAAGCAGCAGGCAGCCGGGGCTCCCACTGTGCCAGTGCCTTTGGTGCGCAGTGATGCTCCAAACCCATACATCAACCCCCCGGCGCTGTGCTATAGGTGGGTACGACGGAGCCGCATCCTCTGCCCATCTTTTCTCCGCCAATTTGTTTTTGGGAACGAGTCATTTGCTTCGTAAGCGGTTGCTCAAATCTCAGCTCTCTCTCTCAGATCTAACCCCGGCCACCCGCTGTCCACGCGTTAAACGCAATCAGGTTAATTCACACAGATAATGCGCCTGGATCCCCAGATGCATTGATCGCTGTTTGCATACGAAGTGATTTTTGCAAATCGTGACCATGCAAGGACCACAGCAGCAATAGGGAGAGATGGACAAAACAGCCAGGTTGCTTTTGCTTCAGCATCCAGGGAATTAATTTATCCTCCATGCAAGGAAATACCATAGCTGGGGTGCAACTAGGCTCCTAAAGGGGTATCTGAGATGCAGAAAAGCCTTGCTTGCACCATAACAAACCACATTATAGCTCTATTATATACATTATAGTGCATAAAAAGATATAGAAAGCAATATATTCAATCGCAATTGCTTCTGTGCTGTACCCATCACGTTTTCTCCCACAAGCTGCTCCGTGCCCTGTCCGCACTGTCTCCCCAAAAGGCTCTGAAGTCGATTTTCCTGCAGGTCTTGAGCTTTAATTCTGAGTTTAAACTCTCACATTCTGCACGCTGCTGTCCCACAGCTGAGCGCTGGAGCCAGGGGATAAACGGCTCCTCCTGGTACACCTGTGATTAATGCCCGAGATGAGCAGTCTTCTTGCTTTTCCTCATTTCTCATCTGAAGATTTTTCTAACCGAGGTGACAAGCAACACCGCTGATGTTTAATCCACCCCCTTGCTGTAAACACTTCCAAAACGAAGTCTTAAACTCAGCAACGGAGCAGCCTCATTGCTGTCTCCACCATCCCCACACGAGCAGGTGCTTTGTGAGGGGCCAAACCTTTGAAGATGCATCTGCTCTGGGGTATTTCCTTTACCAAATTTCAGGGCACTCATTTGAGCACTCAAAACCAGACTTTAGTCCTGTGTAGGACTAAATCCTACCCTAATCCTACTAGGCAAAAAAAAGATGTTGCTTTGGTTCTTTTTCTCTGCCACTGCCTCCCCACGTCACCTTGGTCATGTCCCTTGTCATACCCGGTCACCAGCAAACCCAAAAGCACCCACGTGCCTGCTCCTCTCACGCTGTAACCGAGTGTGTCCCATTCCCACCTTCTACTGTCTGGATGCCCGCAGAACAAAGCTCTAATCCCAAATCCCTTTTCAATAGATGCTATACATAAATCAAATGTAAGCACCGACCAAATCTGTTTCTACACGTTGGTTATTCTTGCGGTGACACACACGACACTCTTTGTGGCACAACCTTCGCATCGCATCCTACCAGAAGCTGGGAAGGTATCATCCCACAACAGCCAAGTAAGCTTCCTAGATGATAATAATAATAATAATAATGATAATAATAATAATAAATCCGTCCCTTTCCTCCCTGAAGGAAAGGGACTGTGTGGCAGTGGGTAAAAACAAATTGGATGGGACCGAATGCAGCTTGTAAAGCTCACGGCTGCACTCCAGCAAAGTCCTTCTGAAGATATTTGAAATGAAATGGGGTTCTGGCTCAAGACTGGGGCTGGTAGGTGCTACATGAACAATAAGGAGAAGCTCCAACTCCCTAACGCCAAAATTGAGTTGGAAATAACCAGAATATGAGTTACCTGGGGACGGGGGGAGTTGGGCTGTAAAGAGCTTGTAGGGTGGACTCAGGTACAGGGTGGTTAAGGTCCTCTAATCGGGATTTAATCCTGCCCTGGGATTCACAGGTGGTGACAGTGTCACAGTTGGGAAAAAACCACTTTTTATGCTCAACTCTTTGCTAAAAATGTACCAAAATCTGCATTAACCACCCTGGTCCATAGTGGTTTTCGGAAAGAGCGCAATCGCTTTATCCCAAGACTCGGCACAGGGAGCAGCCAGCGAAACAGCGAAGGGAATTTAAAGTGGATTGATAAAGTGCATTAACCTCGGAGTGAACCATCCCTTCCAGTCCTGCCATGGTCAGGCTTGGCTTTGAATTTTAACTAAACAAGGTTAAAGCCTCTAATTCCGGAGAACCATCTCACAGAGAGCTTTAATGTGCTCTAATGAGCTTCTCTGAATCCTAACATCATTTTCCACTTGCGGCATAAACTCAAACATTGAAATCATAATAAAGCATGAAATTGGCCTGTGGATGGGGAGAGAATCCGGTGCAAAAATGAAGCTTATTATTATTATCTTGAGTTGTCAACAGTCCCTGCAAAATACCCACAACAAGGAGCCGATGCGTGTGCCCAGCTCTGGGCATGTGTCCGAGGTCTCCTCCTCTAATCAGGTCAGCGGAACGTGCAGGCTCTGCCATCTCCCTATTTAATCCCCGCTTTAAAAGCACAAATAGGGAAAACCACGAAGAAATGTGGTTATTCAGCCAAGAGATGTGAATCCATGAAGTGAGCGAGGAGAACCACCCCGGGGCAGCATCCCCTGGGGATACACAGGGAAAATCACCGCTGGGGAACGCGGCCGCTCTAATGGCTTTTCAAGCAGGAAAACAAGCTGGCCACACAACCAGGGCTATAAAAGCAAATAGAACGTTTAATCAACCCAACATAGGTTCGAGCTGGAGGCTTTCTATACGCCCCTCTTGGCGCGCTGTATGGACGGAGTCACGTTGCAAGCCGACCCGCAGGTAAATCCGCCCAAACGTGATCCCAATTAAACCCGGCTCCAAAAGAGCTCGCGCAAACGAACCGCGGGCGCCAGGGCTGTTTACCGGGGGGCTTTTCATTACCCGCTCGTGGCAGGAAAGTCGGTAACCGGAGCTGGAGGGAGATGGATTAACAAGGAGGACGATGGTGTGACAGGCACACGTGCTTCACTCTCGGTCACCCCGAACCAAGGACACAAGCTATAAATTGGGTAACAAATTGGCTGTTGGGATGGAGGTGGGAGGTCACCTCGAGCAGACGCAGGTCGGTGAGTCTCCATTATCTGTTGGCTTTGCTTATTAATGACCAGGCTAACTCTGTCGAGTGGAAATATTAATACAGCTGCTGTCACAGCTTGTCTTTGGGATGATTGAAAGCCACAGGACGCAAAGCGAAGAAAGAAAAAAGGCGACAGATTTTTGCATGAGTAAGTCAAGAAAGACGTGGTTGTGGGGGGGGGAGAGAAAATAAATACAATAAAAACACCACCAAAACACAGCAAGCAATGAACGGCCGCCCCCGCGAGTGGGGAGGGAGCGGAGACAGGAGGGAGCGCCTAGGGATAAGGGATTTTAGTGATCCTTCTCCCCAGCATCGCAGCTGTCACGGTGAGTTGGAGAAGAAAACCACTAGACACACATTGGGTCACCTCCGGCTGAAGGAAAGGACTGGTTTTCCTCCTATTATCTTGTTCTGCAAAAAACCTGTAGCCCCTGCAGGATGGGGAGTTGGGGAATGATGTATTAGAGAGCAGTGTAGGGGAAAGGGACCTGGGGGTCCTGAGGACAGCAGGGTGACCATGAGCCAGCACTGGGCCCTTGTGGCCAGGAAGCCAATGGTACCTGGGGTGGGTTAGAAGGGGGTGGTCAGTAGGTCAGAGAGGTTCTCCTGCCCCTCTGCTCTGCCCTGGGGAGACCACACCTGGAATCTTGTGTCCAGTTGTGGCCCCTCAGTTCCAGCAGGACAGGGAACTGCTGGAGAGAGTCCAGCGCAGCCACCAAGATGCTGGAGGGAGTGGAGCATCTCCCGTGTGAGGAAAGGCTGAGGGAGCTGGGGCTCTGGAGCTGGACAAGAGGAGACTGAGGGGGGACTCATTCCTGGGGATCAATATGGAAAGGGGGAGTGTCAGGAGGATGGAGCCAGGCTCTTCTGGTGACAACCAGTGACAGGACAAGGGGTAATGGGTTCAAACTGGAACACAGGAGGTTCCACTTAAATTTGAGAAGAAACTTCTTCCTGGTGAGGGTGGCAGAGCCTGGCCCAGGCTGCCCAGGGGGGTTGTGGAGTCTCCTTCTGTGCAGACATTCCAACCCGCCTGGACACCTTCCTGTGTAACCTCATCTGGGTGTTCCTGCTCCATGGGGGGATTGCACTGGATGAGCTTTCCAGGTCCCTTCCAACCCCCGACATTCTGGGATTCTGTGTGGGAGGTTGCTCAGCGTTGTGTTTCTGAGCCGTCTCTGGGCTGAGAAGCAGCAGCGAATGTCAGGGATTTTCCAGGGTGCTTTGCTCTTCAAGGCCAGCACGGAGGAGCGAGGAGGGACCTTCCGAGCGGTCCCTGCCACCCGTCACCACGACACATCCACCATTCCTCCTGCAGCTGGCACCGCGCTACATCTGGCCATGGAAACCCCTCCCCGCTTATTCCCCGAGATGCACAAAGCTCCCAAAATTCCTCCTTGAAGCTGAACCCGCCTCCCAGGGCAAGGACATCAACCCAAATCCCCCACTCCCATCCACGCACGGACAGGAACCGCCCGCGGAGCAGCAAACCGACACAAGCAGCTCATCCCTCCTGAATTCACTCCGTTTGGGCTGATGGGGATTAAATCAGCCAGGACTGGCAGGTGCAGCATTGCCTGGTCTAGACAGATCCCCAGAGCAGTGACCGTCCCCTTCTTGTCACTGATGTATCTCGACAGCCACCAAAACAAGCGGTTGATCCGCAGGTCTTGCACGCCAGCTCCCTTTCCTAGATCCTGTGTGATTTAACCTGCTTTCCAAAGCCTGGTTTTAAGGAGCAGTGCAAGGAGATCCTTAAAAACATGAATTTAAAGACAGTGCATCCTTCAAACAGAAGAACTACAGCGAGTAGAAGCCAGGGACAAGCCAGTCCCGCTCAGAGGCAACATCAGGGTGCCTTAAAACAAACAAAACCCCAAAGCAACCCAACAACAAACCCCCCACACTAACAAACACCAGACCTGCAAATCTCCAACTCCAATAAGGGCTTTGTGTGAGAAAAGAAAAAGAAATTAATAAAACTACATCCAAGACTTATTTTGCTTTGCTCCATGATTGTTATAAAACGCCACGAACCACGCGACCTGCCAATGAAATAATGGTTTGTAAAGAACTGAGAAAATCCAAATGAAGGTGAACTCAGCCCTCGTCTGCCCTGGAGTCGCATCTATTGGATCCACAGCCCAGCTCCAACCCCGATGAGCCGCGGGAGAGCCGTCCTGCCTGTCTACACACCCCAGCAATGGAAAAGCACAAGGAAACGCATCTCTTGCTTCCACAAGCCCAGGCAGATGGCTCCATCTTGTCCTGCAGAACAGCAAGCCCAGCTCCGCAGCAAAGACCACATCGCACAGCAACAGGGGTGCATCCCACGAATGCTCCATTTGAAATTCAAGTCTCCAAATAGGGTTTTTCTGACATTCCAGGCTTCCTCCCAACCCCCAACTATTTGGACAAAATGCAAAGGGGTAGTGACTCAAGAAGCAAGAGGTGAGTGGTTTTTGTTGTACTGCTCCGTGCAAGCAACAACTTCCTTGGGCAACCCACCCATCGCCAGCACCGATGCTCTCCAGCCGCAGCACTGAGGTACCTGGTGCTGGTTCAGCTGGGACTGCAGGATTTCACACCAAAGACTGAGCTGTCACCTCACGCTTGGCTTTAAGACTGAACCTCAAATGGCCTTGCACCTTGTCTTACCAAAACCACTGGGTACGGATGCACCCACGTCCCCCAGGCTTTCCACAGGTACCCAACAGAATCCCAAATTATGAGGTTTAGATACGAAAATCTTGTTGTCGTTACATTGTCTAAGGAGCTGCTGAGACACACAGCGACACAAACTGAGATCGGCAGGATGCATCTTCCCGTCGGAGCCACCCAACGCTATAATTTGCTGCCTGAAACAGCTTATTCGGTATCCCTTTTAATGAATATACGCTGGTGCTTTGGGCTGGCAGGTTAAAAACATTGCTCAGCAAGGGTCTTTCTCATTTCTGTCTCATTTCAGAGACCTTGTTCATTCTGCATTTCGTTCAAAATACATATATCCTGCCAGTGACATTTATGGATAAACTACAGCTCCTGTAACACCAGAGCGCAGCAAAATCCTTGAGACTGATGTGCTTCTCTCTGCCTGCCGAGCACAGCCCGAAATCCTGGTACAGCTGAAGGGAAATAACACGTTTTGCGGGCAAACAACCCAATCGACTGATGAAACGTCGCTTCTATTTCTGGGCTCCAGGCCTGGCGAAGTGTTTTGCTCCTTGCGTGCTCTCCGGCGCTCTCGTTAATCAGCTTCTAATTGAAAGCAGGCAAAAAAACCCCCTCGGACCTAATGAGGAGGTAGAGCCCGGCAGAGATACACACTTCCAATTATCCCTTGGGAATAGGAAAGGTGGATTTCACTCCAAAAAGTAGCCAGAATGCCCTATGGCCTCAATATTCTGAATACACTCATGCTGCTGCACGCCCTCAGGGTTTGTATCGCAAAGGATTCGCCTCCATAGCAATAATATTTTTGGGTTTTGGTGGCCATCATGCACATGACGGAGCAACCAAAGGCAGCGAGATACCCGCACATACCTGCAATATTTCCAGACAATGCAACAAAAGGCATATAGAGAAAAAGTTCTCCCACAGCTCCGTAAAGCTTTATATTTATCGCCTTGGGCTAAATATATATGTTCCAATATATATCCCCGTTGAGTCCCTGGTGCTGCTGATGCCCCAGGGGGTTTGTTTTACAGACCCTTTACAATTCTGGGGGTACAAATGACTTCCCATGTGTTGGCTTTAAATGCCGCTGGTGTTTCACAAGGAGCCAGGTCTGCCCCGTCCATCCAGGACGGCGGCTCCTTATTGTGGAACATTATGGTAATTTCTGCAGCAAAACCTCCTATAACTCATGCAAGCACAAGCAAAACCTCTGGCAAAGCAGCTCAATTTTCTGCCTTCTCATAGTAATAACTCTGGTTTTGAGGGGTCTCCCATGCTTTGAAGCATAGGCCCATTTTCTGCCACAAATCCCTTTTGTTTCTGGAAAATGGGGAAATCAAAGTGAGCTACAGAAGAGGGAGAAAGAGCAACCAAACGTGGACTTGACCTTCCTTCCCAAAACTTGCTGCTGCACACATATAGACGTTATCAAGGTTAATTAAAAACCATGAAGAAACGTAGGTAAAAACCCAAGTATGGGTCTGAAACACTTGTGTGGTCTTTGGGGTGTATGGACCCCACATTTTCCAGGAAAGTGCATAATTATTATCTAGAAAAACAAGGCAGAAAAGTACAAGTCGCACATCACTTGTCTCTAATGGCGGCACCTTTAATTAAAACATCCCCGGAGCTGGCAACACTGATTGTAGCTCTCGAGGTTTTCAAAGCCCTACAAGATGCTGATGGGTTGCAGCAAAGTGCTTAATATTCTCAGTTTTACCTCTGGTCCATGCAGTGCTGCGTATTCGTTCTGATCGGTCTCATCATCAAATAATAACAGAATCTTTCTCCTCCCTCCCTTCCTCTTCCCTCCCACCCTCCCTTCCTCTTCCCGCACTCCCTTTCTCTTTCCGCCCTCCCTCCCTTCCCCTTCCCTTCTTCCCTCCCTCCCTCCCTCTTCCCTTCTTCCCTCCCTCCCTCCCTCTTCCCTTCTTCCCTCCCTCCCTCCCTCTTCCCTTCTTCCCTCCCTCCCTTCCTCTTCCCTTCTTCCCTCCCTCCCTTCCTCTTCCCTTCTTCCCTCCCTCCCTTCCTCTTCCCTTCTTCCCTCCCTCCCTTCCTCTTCCCTTCTTCCCTCCCTCCCTTCCTCTTCCCTTCTTCCCTCCCTCCCTTCCTCTTCCCTTCTTCCCTCCCTCCCTTCCTCTTCCCTTCTTCCCTCCCTCCCTTCCTCTTCCCTTCTTCCCTCCCTCCCTTCCTCTTCCCTTCTTCCCTCCCTCTCTTTCTCTTTGCAAAGGCATTTTAAAGGACAATCAAGCTGCTCATCTCCTGCTTCTCTGCTCCCCAAATCCTTGGGCTCAAGCGCCAAGAGCCGAAGCAATGGGAGCAAATGCATCAAACTCATTGTACGGCAGGAGCCGCTTCAGGTTGGGTGTTTTAGTCATAACCCGTGTCCCAAAAAGTGACAAACGGCAGCTTTCCAGAGCGTAGAAAAACCATCCTGAGAGTTTAAACATCTGGCACTCAACAAGTGTAAAGTGTCAAAGCTCTTCCACTCAAGATCGGCCACTGGAACTGGCTCAAATGAAAACGTGTGTCTGTGAAGGGAGAGCAGACACAACCTGCAGCACAGCAACACGCTGGGGGGTCACCCAGAGGTGTCCCCACACCCTTCACAATGTCATTTTTAGGATAAAAGCCTGAGAGTGTTCCCCATGCCCAAATGGCTTGAGTTTTACCTCAAACCGGGTAATCCTTCCAAAAAACCTAAGGTGTGAAGGTATCTTGCACCCCACCACAAAGCTGCCGCCTATGGCACAATAATTATCTAGTATTTCCAAGGTGTAGTGATGCTAAATGATGCATATGAGACAAAACAAAGGTGGGTGGTGGGGTGGTTAATGAACCCTCAGTTGCAATCTCCATTGCCAAAATCATCTGATGGCGTTATTTTTGTTTAGGGATGGCTTTAATGCTGTATCTTCCCAACAGCACTCAGCGGCTTCAACCGCAACTTAATTATCTCCGGTAGTAATACGAAGTCGATACGAAGGCTAACAAGTCATATTACCCTGGTTATTATTCAATCCAGCCCAATTAGCTTCTTCAATAAGTTGCCACCTAAAAATTGCCTCTAAATATGTATCATTTAACATAGGAAGTTGAAAAAGCCTTGTTGGTAAACCAAAGAGAGAGAGGCTGGACGGAAAACCCGTGATTAATGGCATCGCTTAGCCATGCCCGTGCTTCCCTTTTCCCTTCTAAGTGCTCGTGATTATACGATACACAAGGAAATGAAAATTAATAAGTATATCCTAACCCACACAAACACTCGGGAAAAGAGATGTGCCGCAGCACAGCCCGTCTGCTGCGACAAAGTCCCTTCAATATAGAACATAGAGCTGGTTTTTTAATGCTGTTCAACGTGATTAAGTAGTAAAATCACACTCCCTGATGCTGGGACGCGGTGTTTGCTGCCCCCAACCCAGGGTCCATCTGCTCCCCCAGCTCTGCTCGCACAAAGCAAAGTGGTTCACTCCAGATGTTGATGCCGCTGAGCACAGCTGGAAACCCCTGGCAGCTGCAAGGAGGGACGTGTGAGGACATGGCCACACCATCCATGTGCCCATAGCCCCAGCAGCACCTCAGCTCCGCTATCGAAATTAAAAGGCTCCTGTGTCCCCCCATATAACCCCAAAGGGATGATGCTGCGCAATTTCCCCCTTCCAAGCCAAGACCCCCTCAAGAACCCCAAATTTCCCACCTCCATGCCCCACCTTTAACAGCCTACAATTAAAAAACTCCCATCTATGCTCATGCTGCTATTTCTCTCTGCTTCACTCTTCCCCCAATTTATCTATTTCTTTTTAAATGCCCCTCTATGTTCACCCTGCAGCATGCATATCCCTCTTCTCCAGAGCTTAATGCCCCGACCCCAAATCTGCTTCACCACCCTCATTCCAGGCACTGAGAGCATCTCGGCAACAATACCTGGAAATGGAAACGACTTTCCAGATGAGCCAGAAATGACGCGAATTAATTTGCCTCTAATCCCGCGGCACGCTTTGTATTTTGTACAGTGATGCCCATTTACAGTCTCCTCAGGCACCCACCTGGCGGGTTTAAATTAACTCGCTGAACAGGCGGAAAAGCGACGCGATGCAAAACGTTCCACGTTTGCAAAAGGCAGCTCAGACCTTCCGAACCAAAGCGGAGGAGATGGAACCGGGACTCGCTCAAAGAACAGAAAACACACCAAATAACAGGGGAATTTCTTCCTTTATCGCTGTGGCTCGTCATTAAAGAGCAGGTTTGGCCTATGGAGCAGCCAGGATTGACTGGAGATCTTTAAGCATCTGTAGGGACTGATAAAGGTTAGGGGGTTATTATTTTTACTTTAAAGTGGGCAAAATAATTTAACAGCAGGATGCGAAGCCCTTAAAAGAGCTGGGGTGTCAGGGATGCCCTTCTTCTGTCCATGGATATTTCATCCAAAGCTCCTTACAAACCAAAGCTCATCGGTGCAGCGCCCAGACCCTCCCATTAAAAACAATACATAATTTTTCCTCTCTCAAGTATTTCTATTTGGAAGAACATGGAGCGTGAAAGCGCTCAGCCCCACGCTGCGGCCGTCGGGGGCTTAAAATCCAAATAAAATTCCCCAAAAAGCTGCTTTGAGTGACCTTCTGACTTCTCCCAAGCACGCGCCTGCAAAACCCATCAGTAACCAGGGCGAGCCAAGACGGGTCACGACGGCTTCATGCTGCAGCGGAGCTCGTATCGACCAGTGTGTATGGATGAGAAGCAGCCATATGATCGATTACAGCCCCAGGGCTCATGCAGAGCCGCTCTCGGCAAAATAACCCGCATGAAACTCGGTGCCGGCACCAGCCAGATCTTCAACCCGCAGGCACCGATTGCGTTTGCAACCCTGTGCATCGGTGCCATCGAAACGGGGAAGGGTTACAGGGTTCTCTGCAGCTGGGAGACATCGGGGTGAGAGCTAAGGGTGGATTTTGGCCACTTTGACGGTGAAGAAGTGATGATCTCAGCCTTGGCGGGGCTGGCAGCACGGCCAAGCCGGCATGAAAGCCTGCGATAAAGCAGCTGCTCAGGCCGGCGTTTCTATGACTCAGAAACGCACTTGCTGCTGTGCTTTTTAATCAGCCAAATAAATTGCAGCGAGGCCCGAGAGCGCGTGGCAGCGGGAGATGAGACGTTCTGCCGCGGGTGTCAGGAAAGGGCAGCAGGACATGCTTTATTTGTCCCTGCCCTGCGTCCCCGTGCCGCCCGTTCAAACGGCCCCTTTTCCATCCATCACCCCAGAGCCGTGGTTTCCCCCTCTGGGTAAATCCAAGGGGCAGCTTGTCATTGCCATAAATTCACAAGGAGATACATGAAAACAAGGCATCTCCATCCCATCAGCAAGGACGTGGAAAGGCTTTTGTTAAGAGACTCGAAGCAGCGTTTCAACTCACCGTTGTTATATTAAATAGGTACAACCCCGCAGCCTCCTTTGTGCTGGACACGCCACAGGCTGAACTCGCCACAGCATCAAATAACCGCACAGGTGAGCGATTAGCAGACGCGTCCAAACCTTCCTTCCAAATCTATTACTCTAGTAACTCATTAAAAAATACCATTTGCATCTGGGGCCTCTGACAAACACACAGCAAAAAAGAAATAGGTCAAGAGAAAACGTGCCTGCGCAGCATAAACAGGGAGTGGACACTGGGAGGGCTGCAGCAAAACTCAGCCCATTGTAGGTCGATACCTCGTACTGTTGCTCTGCAAAAGACTGAAATAATGCCACTATTTATAAACTGCCCTTTAAAAATAGAAATGTCACTCTTCCTCGCTAGGAAATTGCCTGATTTTTTTTTCTCAAATACAGGTGAGAGGAAAGGGGGGAGCTATGCATTATACATAGCAAGATTAATTTTTTATTAGACTTCTTGCAGCTACATCACTGCATCATTGCAGAGTAATAAAGTAATGGTGGAACATCTCTCAAGCGAGCAGCTCCCAGCAAACCCCGCGGCTTGGGGTCCACAGCACAGCGGCCTCGGTGCAGGAGATGGAGCCGCTGTCCCTGTAACAGGACAAGGGGTGATGGTTTGAAACTAAAGGAGGGAGATTCAGGCTGGAGATGAGGAAGGAATTGTTGCCCTGAGGGTGGTGAGAGCCTGGCCCAGGTTGGCCAGAGAGGTGGTAGATGAACCATCCCTGGAGACATCCCAGGCCAGGCTGGACGGGGCTCTGAGCAACCTGAGCTGGTGAAGATGTCCCTGCTCATGGCAGGGGGGGCACTGGGGAGCTGGGAAGGTCTCTCCAACCCAAACTGTTCTGTGATTTCTAAACTGGTGCGTTCTGGTGGTATCTCCTCCAGGCTTCGATGTCTAATGGTAGCAGCTTATCTGCTAGGGATGGGCATCGTCACAGTGTCTCACTGCTCATCCCCCATCCCCTTTTGATGCCTGGATCCTGTAAAGTCCCAAGTTCACCCTTGGATGCCAACCCAAAGGTAGAGCCACTCTATACCTTCAAGAACAAAGAAACACCATACCAAGGTCCACCATGGACACACGGTCAACTCCCCAGCCAGCCATAAACGAGCATAAGGGATAAAAAGTGCAGTTTGCAGCAGCTCTCCCCTCTGCTTCCACACCAGGTCACCTCAAACCCCATCAGAACTACCTGAAGCACATTGCAACCCCTGTCACCACATCCACCCTCCCTGTGACCACGTTCAGGGTGACCAAAAGCTGTGCAAGAAGAGCCTTGAGGAGCTACTTAGGGGCACTTGGCATAGGTAATCGCCAGTGAGCGAGATGACGCGTGTAGGAGTTTGTTTCGAAACACCAAGTCTCATGTAAGGTTTGTGTTTACAGGGAAACAGCATCTGACCTTATAGCAACTGGGGAAGAGACAGCAGGGGTGCGACGGCTCCTCTGATCACTTCTGGACTCAATCCACATCCCTCTGGTAGGAGGCACTCGATGGGACGGCTGCCAGGCCAGGTTATAACCCAGCCCAGCAGGGTAAATATGCAAACCAGACGGAGAGGAGAAGGGATTGAAGGATGCGAGCGTGTAAAGTATATGAATAAGCAGATAAGATCGCACGTTAAACTGGAAGAGCCTGGAGCTGTTTTCCCAGAGATGGTATTTTCTGCACCCATTAGTCAGAAGCGGCAGCTGCTAGAGACTGGTTTTCTTCATTGCAGCAGCCCACAGGAATCACTCACACCTTGCTTGGGGTCAGCAAATATAATATACTCCTATATCAACAGCATATATGTGGTCATAGAGAAGCCAGTGACCTTGCTTTTCCTTAACAAATGGCTTTTCAGCCCAAAGATCAGGAGTTTTCACCAGCGTCAGCCACTCATCCACATCAGCAGCATCTCTGTGCATGTGAACACACGCACAGCACACGGCTGCAGGCAAATATTAACCCTCATTAACCCCCGGCAGCCGCTCACAAAGAGCAAAGCCCCCAGGAAAACCCTTTTCTGGTCCAAATGCATGACTTGGGTTACGTGCATCACCAGCAAATTTCAGCAGGATCTTCTATTTATTGCTAAATAGAGTAAGTCCTCCGCATGCAGACTGGGCTGTCAATACCAGCCTTCAGCTTCATTTAATGCTCATTAACTTCTTATGTCCGACAGCCACGTGAGCCAGGGAAGGAACAGCAATTCCTCCTTGCAAATGGTGACACAGACACTCGTCTTGCACCAATGTGGCACTTGCAAAACCTCGGTGAACTCTCCGGTCCCCTTGCAGACGCATCTGCGGAGCGGGAGGACCACGCTCGTTAAGGCTAAATTAAACCAGCTTGCGAAACTAAGCTTCATTTCTTTCTTGATTTGTTCTTTCCTCAGGACATTCCCAAAAGTGAATTTCCCCCCCCCTTTTCTTCTTCTTTGCTGATGAGCCTTTCCAAGGATTAATTTGCTTGGAGTATTTGAGCCATTGCGGTTTGGTGACTTTTGGAAAGGAAGATGAATGGAACACAAGAGAGGGAGAGAGCGACACAAACTGTGCAAAAGCCGGCTCATCTCCGTTTTTCTTTTCTATTAAAGACCCTTTTCAGAGAGGTTCCAGGGAAGAACAGCTCAGCTTTGAAACGTGCAGGTTGGTCCAGAAGCACTTTAAACCCAGATGCCCCATTTTGCTTGGGTCCAAGTCCTGGTGTCAAAACTCAGGCTTTATTGATCCAGCAGGAACTCATCTGGGATGCCACCCTGGACCAAATGCAAGGAAAAGCTCAATCTCCCCAAAGATTTAAATAAAAACACATGGCAAGTCTTCAAGTTGGAAAAATCCCATGTACCAACTCCGAAACCTCAGGTCAACCCTTCAATGTGTCTGTACTTGAGGGGCTTAAACTCTACCCCGGGTTTATTTCCACCCGGTGAGGCTCTGAACCAACAACCAGGACAATCACCATCCTGCTTCCCCAGAAAGCATCCTCATCTTTTTATATATATCTATTTCATTTTTAAATCTCCAAATTATATATATAAACCACAAACCCAAACTCAGCCAAACTACCCACAAAATGACAAACAGACCCACACTTGCACTGATGCGTCCTGCCCAGCGGTCTCAAAACCATTGATCCCAACCCCTTTCCACCCAGTTCCCATTAAAACCCAACCTTTCAGACACTGAGCTCACCGCGTTTCCACTCCACACCACAGCAGCCTGTTCCGATAGCAACTAATTGCTAACAAGCTCATTACAAGATGAAAACAGCAGGAGCGTAATGCTACAGTATCTTTGCCTGTCTGTGAAGTGAACAGCTGGCCACCAAACCTACAGCACTAATCTAATTAAACAGGAACAAAAATACCTACATCGATGGCAAAAAAAAACCCCGTTTTGCTCAGACATAAATGTTCCCTCTTCAAAGTTCAGCAGAACTTTATCCATTCTGAGAGCGTTTCCGACCGTTGCGCTCGGAGGGAGATGGAAGATTGATGATCTGAGCCCAGCTGGGTGCTGGGACGAACACATAATAACGTGAGGAGGAAAAGCAGATGTTGATAAGGTAACTTTGCTGTGAGAACATGGAAACACGGCGTGTTGGTTGTGAGGCCGCTGCTTTGGAGCCACGTTGTCCTTCAGTTTTGCCAGAAGTTTACGATCCGATCTGGTGTTTGATCTATTTATCTTTCTTTTATTGCGAATTCTCTTAGGCATTGCTGCTTGTTTTGCGCTGGGTCGTGTTGGACATCGGGGGTCCCACCCCAAACACCTTCTGATGGACAACAGCAGGGAAGCAGGAGGGACACGGACCCATCTGGCACAGCCTGGTTTATCCCCATTTGGGGGACATGTGAGTGCAGGGTGAGGACACGGGGACATCGGAGTAGTTTTCCACCCTCTTTTCCTGCAGCTGCTCACTCTGCTGCAACACGGTCCCTGGGGAATTCGACTCTGAGCTCAATGCACATAAAACATGTGGGGCCCAACACCACCCTCTCCATCTCAAGGCATAACAGAGAGAGAAACGAAAATCATGAGCAAATCTACAACCGATCACCCCAAGCCAGAACTGAAGCGCTTGTGCCGACACCTGTGATCCCACCGCCCGCTCCACCACCAGCGAGACCCCAACGTTCTCGCTGTTCCACTGACGTTCCCGAGCAGCTCAATATTCACCCGCTTCATCATACCCAGCGATTTGCTTTGCAAAGTTTACGAGCCTTCCCTCAAGGGCTCGTGTTCTACAGCATTTGTTTAAGCGGGATTTTGCACGCCTGCAACAGCTTCTACCTGCTTCGAGCTGGGTTTGCTCAGCTTTTCAACCAAGTCCTCCAACCATAGGCGCCTCAATGCTCTACAAGTGATGCGATAAGGACAGAAAAACCCCAGCGCTCGTAAAACACTGAATAAAGCCATTTTTAAAGCACTAAATATGCATTAATCCCTGAATTATAGACACTCAGAGCTTCCAAACAACTCACTCAAGAGGCAAGAGCATAAAGCAACCCATGATTTTCCAAAGCAGCAGCACGTCTTCATCACGATGAGCTTTAGCCCTATTATACACCAGCTTTTCTTCTACCCATTACTCAGTTGCTGCTGCATTTTATATTTAAAACGAAGGATGAATTAGGGAAGCGAGTCCCAACAAATCCACAGACAGGAGCCTGTTTTCGTGATGTTTAATATCAAAAGGGTGTCACCTTTCTGAACCCAGAGGACAGCAAGATGAAAGCCAAGCAAGCATCAGACTTAACAAGCATTGATGTCTCAGGAACAACTTCGGAAAGAAACAGGTTGCCAGATATTTTGTCTTGTGTTTTTCTCGCTCATGTTTAGTTGCTGGGAAACCACCGTTTTTGAGGCATTTTGGGCCCTTTTGCGCCTGTTCCTTGTTCACCGAGAGAAGTCAAAACTCTTGGCGTGAGCCTATTCGACACCAGGGGGATGTTGAGAAGACTGTGATTCTTCAGGTGGGAAAATCAGAGGTGAAGACCTGACCCCGGCACGGCCGCCCCAATCTGTGCTGGGCTTTTTGAGACCAAAAAGTCACTAATAACCTGTTTTAACACCAAAAAGTCACTAATAACCTGTTTTAACACAGCAGAAGGTTGGCACCGATGGTTTGGTCTTTCCCTTTATCTCCACTGGAGCTCATCTTTAATAAGACAGGCAGGAAACCGAGGCCGAAGCAGCAAAACCACTTAAAATATGCGGAGAGGAACCAAAACAAAACGCAGTATTTCCCACAGAAAGTTAATAGATTCATTTACCCTATTTGGTAGCTCCAGTTGTCCCCCGGAAAGCATCCCCATATTCACCCCTGGCTGCAGAGCATCCCTCATGGCAGCACTGCCGCCTGTAGCATATCTAATAACAGATTTAAAAGATAACAACGTATTTAATAACATATTTAAAAGAAAGAATAACCATTCTAAGCACTTCTATGTCACCGCCTTAAAATTTTCCTCTTAGAAACGAGGCATCTAAACATTTTGGGTTAGTAGGCCGCAAAAACCTCTGAGCACTGCGATGATCATACAGATGAAAACCCCGTCGAGCTCCTTCCCTCTCCCCTTGCACAAGGTGCCCAGAGTCACCCGCACGTTTCAAAGTTGCTCCCATGCTTTATTTCTCTCATTCTTTCCCTTATATATTCTTTCTATCCCCAAATCCATCCTTCTTTCCCATTGTTCTTGGAGATACAGCTCGGGGCCGAGATCTCCATCATCTGCAGGAGGTGAACATGGACTAGACGATCATTGAATCCTTTCCAACTGAACTTTTCTATTCTAACACCTCCCTGCCAAGCAAGATAATTATTGAATCAAACACTTCCATTACCCTCAGCTCCCCTTACCCTAATGTATATTTTGGGATGAGACAACGCGCTTTCTGTAGGGATCCCCTTGCTGTTTTTTTCCCCTAATCACACAAAGTTTAATTTCCTCTTTGAAGCAGAGGGTTTTTTCCATTCCCCTTATATATATATATATATATAAATATATACAGACACACATATATATATATAACAGTTATGATTGCGTAGGGTGCTGCAAAGGAAAAGCCTCCCCCTTTTCCGAGTCTCCTCTCAGCAATATGGAGACTGGGACCCATCACCTTCCCCGAGAGGCATCGTCACCCACGACAGGGTGACAAACCAACAAGGAACATCCCCAAAACAGCAGCGCCCACAATACTAATAAAAAGGTAGACGGGTGACTCAGCCAGGCTAAGAAATGCAGAGAAACGTGCTATTTTTAATGTCGAAATAGCACAAATCCCACCCACCACAAACTCCGAGCTCTTCCCCAGCACTTGGTGTCTCTCTGCACGTCTCGTCTGACCGTTCGCAAACCTCTCCAGATGTTTCCAGCACCAGCAGAGTCGCTGTTACAGATCGAACCCACAGCACTTCTGCACACGCAAAGCAAAATACATCGCGTGAGCAGATCTTCTTGGGATGCTGAAAGAATCAAGTACTTCCTATTGCCTAATCCTTACAATTTTAAAGGAAAGAAGGCAAAACACAAGTGTCTAAGAAAATCTTTAACCTTCTTAAAATTATATTGTTATTTACCTTCAGCCAGCTATCAGTATTTGTTCCTGCTAAACCATTTGGTGCATCTTCACATGCAACACTCTGCTGTGCCAACACACAGAAAACACGACTGAGTTGCTTCTATCCCGTGTACCAGCCTGTGCGAAGCTACAAAACCTGCAATTTATGTTGACGGATCTCCTTCCCACGTGTGTATTATCTTTCCCAAGAGGTGTCGATCCTGAATCCAGGAGTCACTCTAAACATAACCTTCTCAGCCTTGGGAAGGATGAGATGTGGTAGGGGGAAGAGACCTGTAATTTAACCGTATCGCCGATGCTGCAACCAATTACTTGATAATGATGGTTTAATTTGGTGGGAGTAGCAGGGCACCAGATCAAATTCTGTCGAAAAGAAAGAGCCTCTCAGAGTTGAACAGTTTGACTTTGTGAGCGAAAGGTCTGTTGAAAAGGAGCAGAAATTGATGTGAATGCAAAAACACGTGGGTTACAAAACACACGTCCTGCAGCCAATACAAAGACCAAGAGCCGAGATGAAGTTTATCCAAGCAGCAAGTCACACTTTCAAAGAACTGTAATGAATTTATTCCAACTCCCTACCCAGCTAAGAACATTATTTTTACCTGTCTCCCATGGCTTTGCTATGCAAGTGTCTTGGACATGTTGGTACATGCAATTAATTGAGCACAAAAGAAGTTAAACGAGGTGAATCGACACGAGCAGAGAAGTGATGGGGAAATGTCCATCGCTTGGGAAAAATCAAAGGCAGAGGAGTTTCTGGAGAATGGTAAAACACCAAAACCAGCCAAATTAAAGCACACACAAAACACCCCGTCAAACGAAACCAAACCACCACAACACACCGAACAGCCAAGACAGGAGCATCCATCTGTCCCAGCTCTCCCCACATTCCGCTTGCAGAAAAGCAACAGAACAGCCTCTGCCCTTCAGCATCGTGAAAACGGACAATCTTCAGGTCATGAAGATCATACTTTTAATGCCTCGAAACAGCACTTTAATTATTTAAAGAGAGAGCAGTGACCAGAAAGCATGATGCTGGAATAGCCTCCTACAACCACAAAGCCCCGTAAAGAAAGGGACCTTTATCTTGCCAAAAGGCTGGGGACATTGGTGTCCCCAAGCCCAGCAGGGAAGGACAGAGGATTAAATGCTTCCAACCACATCTGGAGACTGATAAACCTGGCTGGAGGGCAAGATGAGGGAAATAGGAGCTCTGTTCAACACAGGGACAGAGGAGAGGAGAAAAAAGTATGTAAGGATATAAAGCAAAATGCACTATTCAGAGGAAAACCATCAGCCGGCTTTGCATGCACCCGTCCGGCCGCTCCGTTGAAATACCTTGGTGGATGCACACGAGCGAGTGTCAAAAACCACTAATAAAACACAGGGTGATAAGTGCAATAAGTCACCCTAGACTTGTAGGAGGTTCCTATGGAGAGACTATATGCACACAGATGTTATTAGAAATGGAATGATGGATGTGTTTGATATTATGGAGCGTGTTGACTTTATGACAGTGTAGGCAGCTGGGAACATGTGCACACAATGTCTGGATTTGTCACCTTTTACAGTAAATATTTTAAGTATTGTTGAGCAATGAATTACTCCAGGTAACCCTATGCTGAGCGGGTTGGGAAGCACCAATGCATTAAGTCTAATAAAACTACAGGACGAGCTTTAAGTCAGTAACATATGTTGGGAACCTATAAAGATTTACATGCCCACAATGAGACGCTTTCAATCATTACATGGTGGTTTTTCCTTAGTTCCAGCTGTTGAAGTGTTTTAAAAGGCAACAAGAAAAACCAAACCACTAAGGTTTCAGTCTTTTCCCACTGTATTATTCAACTTTTCCCCTATGCTGGCGACAGTAATTCCTGCTTGTGAATCACAGCTAATTGTATTATAATAGGCCATTCTTCTTGATTTAATACACCATATGAAAATCAGTATGTGAGCGAGTGCGGTCATAAGATTAGTAACAGCTCTAGTTCTTAATTTATGTTCACACTTTACTATTGCAAAATGTAAAACTCAAGGGTGTTGGGAAGGATGTTTTTGCTGGAGTTTGTTCTACTGCAGAAGTAAATGACAGAATTGGAAGAGAGGGGAGGGGAACAATCCAAACCAAATTACAAATACCTGCTCCCACTGTATGAAATCACAGCGCTCGCGGTGAGGGGAGGAGAAAAACTAGAGGAGGAATTCCCAGAAGTGCCTGAGAACAAAGTGAATCGGCCGCATTATCACGGAGATTTGCAACAACAGGGTTTGCAGAAAGAGAGAAGAAAACTGTAGAAAGGACCATTTCCACAATAGAGTGAGATTCATGGGGGACCTTCGGTTATGGAGTCGCAGAGAGATGACGGGACTGGATGTCCCCAAGGTGACGTGGAAAACATCACCAAGATGCAAAACTTACAGCCAAGCAACAGCCCTATTCGCGGGGTTCGCTCTAACCAGCGATAGATGCATTTGCAGTAATACCCCATGAAGCGACCCGAGCAGCTCTCCCCATCTCCAGCCCGCAGCGGGATGGAAAGAGCAAATCCAAAGGAAAAAGCTCATCCCAGTTCCAATTTCTGCCGTCCCGCTGCGAAAAGTGACTCTTTTCAGGATAAATGACATTACCCTGAGTTAGACCCGGACTAAAGTGCAAAGCCCGGCAGCCTCTCTAAACACTTGCAGCATCTCACAAGTGCGCGGGGGCAGCAGGAGCCCAGCTCTGATTCATCCTCATCCTCCAGAACATCTGGATTTCCACCGTGTTTATTTAACCTCCCCACACCCCTTTCCTTTGGCACCTATGTAACAATAAGGAGTTATTATTCTTTGCTTTCGGTATGGATTAGTAGATGGTCGGCGGATCCTGAAGCAATTTGCAAATATTAATTAAGCCTTCGCAGAATCCCCGAGTAGTAGGTAACTGTAATTACGTTCCTAATTATATTAATTCTGCTGTAGGCTGGCAAGTAATTATTTGGAATCTATTCTATAACTAAACCAAACCTATGTTGATGATTACATGTTTAGCATGAGACTAACTGGTATTTCTTTCCTGACTGATGGCTTCAGCATAAAGGAAATTAAAATAAAAAGCAGCAAAAAAATGCACAGGAAAGCGCTGTTTAAAATCTCTACTGTTTCTGCAGTTTGAGGCCGAAGGGGTTTGGTCCTGTGCTCCAACATAAGGAAAAAAGGACCAGCAACCGGGAGAAACTCCCAAGTTTCATAGTGGTACTGGGAAAACCTGAGCCCAACCATTTCCCACTAAACATATTGTTTTCTTGCCCACCTGAAATAACAGCTCCCAGAGTTTTCATCCCAAACACCTGCTCAGGTTTTGTTAGAACCGACTAGTGCGCCAAGTTTAACTCTCACACCTGCACCCAGGTCATGCGGGATGCGAAGGATACAGGAGCACGTTTTGGCACAAGCACAACCCAGCCCTGTTCCTCTCAAATTGGGGGGCCGAGAGGTTGCAATAAATCTCCCTTTGATTGAACTGATGGCGATGAGGTTCTCAGGGACACGGGGCAGTGTGGGAAATGGTTGGACTCGATCTTGGAGGGGTCTTTTCCAACCAAAATTATTCTATAAACCACCCCAAACCCCTCTTTGGAGCCAGCCCATCTTCCATCGCCCGCTGTACTCACACAGCGCTTTGCACAGTTCAGTCCTAATTCCTCCTTGAATCCTTCAATGCTAACTAACACCAAATTAGTAATATTCCTTAATGCCGTTGCAGCCTGATGAAGAGAGCACGGACTTGGCGCTGCTGCTTTAATGAGCGAGGCTGAGTCCAACTGGCTCCAACTGCAGCTCCCGTAAATGGCACCGGTACAAACCGGGAGCATATTTAAAGCTTCAGCCCCACATCAGCATAATTAAACAACTCGCTTCCTTTTCCAAAGCAATAGGAACAGCCAGCCAGATTTAAGTTATGTTTGGAAGTGAAGCTAAAAAAAATAGTTAAAATAAAAATATAACAGAACAAGGGTCTAAAAAGGAATCGGGTAAAACAGTTTGTTTGCAGTGGAATGAGCAACATCCCCAAACAAACAAAACCACGTGCTGAAATTATTGTGCAATTAGGTATGGTGGAGCTAAATATGGTACTTATAGCTAAGCTGAACCTCAGTCCATCCATCACCAAAACCCAATGAGAACACAGGGCTGGAAATGTCTCATTAATTTAATTGGAGGAGTGGCAGCTTCACACCAGACAGTGTGGATATTTTAACACATATTCCTATGTTAAGGAATATTCTTAAATGGCACTATCCTGCAGCAGAGCAGCACCCAGGTCCCTACGCAACTGTTACCCCATCAAGCCCCTGCTCAGGATGAGGTAATTCGCCCATAAATCCAAATTAGTGGGATGTATTAATAACTTTTGCAGGAAGAAAAATTTAAAAGAAATATTAAGAAATCAATAAGCACAAGCAAGATAAATACTTGGGAAACAAAGAGTGGAATAAATCGACACCCAAATTCAAGCGATGCAAATTGTCCATTTAATCCCAATACTCAGTTACTAGGGCCGTTCCTGCAAGGGAAAGCAAATACCATCTGTAAACATTAAACTGCAGAATTCTGACAGGTTTATGTGATAAACCAGAGGTTTTTGAAGGACACCAACTAAACTCTCCGCATCAGGGCAACAGATGAGCACATGCACAACCATCACCTCGTACAAGGACTTTTAGGTCCAGCCTATGGAAATGATAAACCCACATATATTGACTGAGGGGTACGAGACCCCATCTCCATTTACACCTGTCCTCATCCAGCTGGAAAACTCCACACACAACCAACAAACCCCACCTTGGGCAGGCAGAGAATAAGGCAAAATTAAGCGCCAGTAAATAAGATAAAACTGCAACATTTTAGTCCTGCAGCAGCAAGTTGTGCAAATCGGGGTAAATTCACTATATGTACATATGCTGCTGGGGAATAGAAAAGCAATGCTACCTACACGTGTGGGTTTTATTGTGTTTATTCTCTTTGCTTTTTCACATTACAGAAGTGCAACTGCTACCGCACCCTAATGGTCTAAAGAAAGCGAGGTCGAAAAGAGGCAGTCGCATGGAGATGCGCTGACAGAGCTGCAAAGAATAAAAGGACACCAGCTCTCTCATCCAGAGCCTTTTCTTCTGCTTCAGATCTAAGGGAGGACTTGTTTGCTCAAAAACAACTCCGGTTTGGTTGTTTTTTTACCCAATGAAAGATCCAGCCCTGCGGGCATTACCTCACTCTTGCCTTTTGAGAGAGGAAAACGCTCTTTGAGCATCCGAGTAGGTACGAAACTGTGAGGCACTCTTTACGCTATCATTTATTCAGTTTGCATTTGATCCTTCTCACCTGCTTTGCTCCGGATCTGTGATCTGTGCCCAGTTCAAACCGCACGATTTTCTCGGCCCTCCTGGGTGTTATTCCCTCCTGACTCAGAAGAAAAGCAGGAGCTCCCAGCATCCCAGACCCAAAGGGATGCCCTGAGTTTGGTACCTCGATCCCAAACCATGTGCCCTGCAGAGTAAGGTCAGACCCCAGAGTCGCTGTTTCCAGCATCTCCCAGCACACATCTCCTCTTTCCTACAGGTGGAAAGGCTCCTCAGCCTTTACTCAAGGACAACGCAGAGGTCACACTTTGGCTTTACAACAGCGAGGAGGAAGGAGGTGCCGCGATGAAGGGAGTTAGCACTAAACCCCCCACCCCACAATGTGATTCAGGGGTGGCAGATTCAGTCTGGTCCCCATATCCCCCTGTGGTACAAAACAGCAGCTGCAGAGCACCGGGGAACCAGTTACAGCAAATCCCCATCACTCCCCACAGCATCTTTTACCCATGTCAAGCCAAAACAGCACCTCAGGCTTTCTGGTCCTTGGGACGCCAATGATGCTGCCTTGCTCACCACAACTTGGATCAAGAATTCATTAAGACCTGCAGTCAGGCCTTACTGACAATGAGCAAAAATCATCACACTTGTAACCAGGGGAAGAGGGAGGCAGCTTTGCACAGCACCAAGGCCAAGTGCCTGTTACTCCCACATTTCTCTATGCCACTGTACTTGCAGACTTGTCCTGCTAGAAAGGACCCATCTCAACGTGATATTTCCTTTTTCAAAGCGTGCCATTTCTGCTCATCTTTGCAGCAGCACGTGCTAACTCAACAGTCCCGGAGGTTCACCTCATCCCGCAGGGATTCCTTTCCCTCTCTCCACCCCTTTACAATTCAGCAGCCTGCTCGGCCGATGTGACAAGTCCAAAGAGACAATTTCTTTTGATTTTATGTATGCATCTCAGGCTGCGCTTCCAGAACAGGGAATTCAACTCCTCTCCGGCGTGCGGAGCAGCAACAGCTCAAACTAGTTATCTCTCCCTACAGACACCAGCACCGCTAAGAGCAGCAAGAGTATTTAATCAGAGTGCAAACCTCTCTCTCCTGGATATCTGCAGAGATTAGAAGAGCAGAATATTCCAGCACAATAAACACGCAGCTGCTATCAATGAAGTACGAAATGGCCATTCAAAAGAGCCCAGTTTCAGCTCTCAGAGTTATTGCGATTCAGTATCTCCTCTTACCGCTTGCAAACAGTCCCGGAGGAATTTTTTCAAGCAGATACACTCTTTGTGGTTCACAAAACAGCACCCTAAGTGTTTGATCTCATCGCAGAGTCCACAACTCCCACCCGGTGCATCCCACAAAGAGGGCCGGGGACACTTCCAGAAGGGTAAAGGCTCCAATTAGCAGAGCTCATCATTTGCAAACCAAATCAGGCTGCACAAACAGCACACAGCTGCGCAGGGTGCAGCTCGACTAACCCACGAGGAATTCACTGGGCAGCCAAAGGAGCAGGCAGCAAACTCGGAGCCAAGCCTAACGCTGCATATGGAGTTCACCTGGGGAAACTTTGCCTCCTAGCTGGAGGTGGAAGAAGTGGAGATGCAACTACGCTGAGAGCAACGGGGAAAGCGTGGCAGAAGTAGCTGGGATGGCTGCGGCGTTACTAATTAAAAAATACAGGGGGCAACGAGCCCCTCACCACCCACTGCTGATAGCCAGAGTTACCCTTAAACCAGACAACACCAGCTTTGCTCCAGAGGAGAAATAAGCACTCGGGCACACAGAGAATTGCCGAAGAGCTTCTGAAGGGGGGTTGGGGGGGTGCAGAGAGAACTTTGCAGCTGGGGCGGTGGGTCACCCCCCCAGAGACGCTGGGCAAGGACCCGCAACCGGCCTCCGAGCGCCCCAAGGAGCGGCACGACTGTGGGAAAAACACGCACCCGGCGGCGGGGGGAGCGCGGGGGGGTCCGGGCCGAGGGGAACGGGGGTTCCACCGAGCGCACTCACCGCGGAGAAGTTGTGGGGCCCGCAGAGCTCGCCGCGGTACTTGCAGGAGAGCAGCATGTCCTCCAGCTGGTGACCCAGGCGGTCCATGAAGTCGGCGCTGATCCCCTCGTAGTGGCGGGGAGGCAAAAAAAGGCGAAAATCGGCCAGTTTGGCGAACCAGCGGAGCCGCGCCTCGTCGCCTCGCAGCAGCTCGGTGAGCAGCGGGCGGGCGGTGCGGTTGGGCAGCAGCAACCCCAACCAGTGCCCCGCGTAGTACAAATCCCCCTTGGAGAGGCGGGGGAAGCGCAGCGGGTTGTTGTTGCAGAGGGTGACGGCGGGGAACGCCAGCTGCCGGCTCCACTCGGTGCGCACCTGGGTGTGCGAGGGGAAGGAGAGCCAGTGCAGCAGGCGGTTGGAGGACCAGGAGAGCAGCAAGCCCAGCGCGGTGCAGAACGCCAGCACCCACAGCGCCCGCCGCGGCAGCGCCGCCCGCCGCGAACACATGTGCCGCAGCCCGTGCAGCCGCGGCGGCCCCCGGCGCCCCCGCGCCATGGGCGCTCCCCGGGATCAGGGCGAGCAGCGCCGCTCCATGCCGGACCCCCCCGCTACCACGGCCGGCAGCGGCACCGAGCGGCGGGGGGAACCGCCGCGGGGAACCCGCCGCCGCCGCGCCGGCACCGAGCTTTCCGCCGGCCAGCAGTTCCGGCAGCGCGGCATGCCGGGCCCCGCTGCTGCTGCTGCCGTGGCTGCTGCTGCCGCCGCCGTCGCCGCCTCCCCGCCGCACCCCGCGGGGGGCAGCGGGGCGGCCCTGCCCGTGTGCCCGCCGGACGAGCCTGCCCGGCCGCGCCGCTCACATGCTGCGGCGCCGCTCCGCTCCCCCCCCGCCCTCTCTACGCCCCCTCCCCGTCCTCCCTACGCCCCCTCCCCGCCGGCCCCGGCAGCAGAGCGCTCGGCGCACCCCCGCGGGCTTCCCCCGGCCGCCCCGGTGCTCCCCGACAACAACCGGCGATCGCTCCGGGACCCCTCCCCACCCCCGCTCGGCGGGGCGAGCGCTGTGGGACCCCCCGCCCCCGGGGCGGCCGCTTCTATCCCCGACCCGCTGTTCCCCCGGGAAAACCCTCCGCCGGGCGCTCCGCGGAGGAGGAAGAGGAGGAGGAAGAGCGGGGCGAAGCTTTCCCGAGGTGCCAGCCGCGCTCGGGAGGCGGAGGGAGGGCGGGATGCTCGGCCCCGATCGCGCCGCTGCTTCAACGAATAAAATCCCCCCCCCCCGCCACTATTTATCCGCCGGCAGAGCAACGGGGAGCGCGGTCCTGCCCGGGAGCCTTCGCTCCCTCTCTCTCTTCCTCCTCCTCCGCCTCCTCCAAGCCGGAGTTTGTTTTTCTGATTTTCAGCATCCCCAGGGGAAAACATGATATCACAGACACAAGCAAAGCCTCTAGAAATACAGGCAAGCTTTGCAGCCGGCTGTTTGTAGCGGTTGTGCTCAGGGGAAAGTGGTTGATTGTTGTTGGTTTGTGGTTTCTTTTTTTGGGGGGGGGGGTGGTTGCTTTTTTGGTTTCCGTAGTAAAGCTGCTTCATGGTCCTCCAGTCATGGAAGCACAAACGTGTTCACCAAAGCATCACCTACCCCGACCCTGGTTACCAATTTCCCTGCATCACACCGCACCCTGGCGAGCCCTTTGGGGACATTGGGCTCATTTTGCCCTGCACTGGACACACACAAAATCCTTTTCCCCCAGCACCTTAACAACACAGCAAGAACTTGTGATATTTGCTGGCATCTCATCAGGTTTGCTTAGCTCCGATCTCTCTGAAGCAGCTCGCTGTTACCTTCATTTTGATTTCAAATAGCGCCAAGCAGCATTCCTATAATTGTGTCCAATTAAGCTGTAAGTGGCGATAACTGCTTTGAATCCCCTCTGATCTTTCTCTTTTTCCCCTCTGAATTCATTTTCCGTGTGCGTTTTGATCCCTTGTATGTTTTTACCCAATAGATGGAGCCGTTACAGCCTGGTTATCTCCAGCCTCTTTCAGAGAGGTGTTTTTTTACCGTGGCAAAGCTGCAAACCCCCAAATCCCACTCCTGGTACTGGGGCTGCGGGGAAAAATGTGTTTAAGGGGCCCTGACTTTGTACCTTTATGCTCTGGAGTTGGTGGCAGCTGCGATTTGCACAAACACATTGATGTGGGCTCAGCTTTACTCCCTCAAATAACTGGGATGATTTGTAGCGTGTTCGTGTCCGCGCTCTGTGGGAGTTTTTGCCATTTTTTAGCACTGCTCCCAAACGTCAGACCCTTTTCAGACCCAGAGAGATGGCCGTGACCTTTCTTAAACCGAACGGGAAAAGGCCAGAAGTCCCTACATTCGTTATAACGTGATATCTGGTATTAATAGCTCCCCTTGAGCCTCTCAGCCTGGTTTCAAAGCTGATCTGTTGAAATTAGTGGGAGTTTTCCCCCTTGGCTCACTCACGGGATAATAAACATCCAAACCACTTCACCATTTGAGGTTGTTACACCCATGATATATCGCCACAAACCCAAGGAAATAAAAGATGCCTGGCTAGAAACATCCTCAAATATTCCCTACCCTGGACTTTGCTTATTTTCAAGCTCTTCCCCTTCTCTAAAGGGTTTCTCACTTAATTTGGGGCTGGGGTAGCTTAGCAAAAGGGGGTTGTAAAGAGAAGAATAGCAGGTTTGCATGGAAAGCTGCTTTTTTCCCCCTTAAATGCGCCCACTCCAAATTATCTGCTCAAATCTGCTGCCTGACTGAGCACAGGAGAGTCACTTAACCCTTTGGAAACCATCTCCATTCTTCCACTTATCCGACTTTCTCCTGTGACCCTCAATTCAGCCGAGTCCTGGTTAATTCTTCACGCAACCAGAGCAGCTTAAAAGCTTATTGGGCTTAACGCATGAAAGGAATAATAGAGCTGGGATCAATAAATAGTGCTTATTAATCAACATATCACTTTTAAAATGATCCGTTGGGGTGGGTGAGTTTGCTGCTTCTGTTGGAAAACAGAACCCTCTAATTCTCAGGGCAAGCGAGATGCTGAGTTAAAAGCTCAGGTCCGTAAATGGGAATTTGGTGTACATTTCGGAGGGTTCTGGGCTGCAGCCTCACTCCACCCCTGTGAACAGAGTCAGTGCATCCCGGGATTTATTCCTGCATTTATCCTCAATTTGGTGCCACAATGGGTTCCCAGTTGGTAGAACCAACGTGAATGGACCCAGGACAGCAAAAGCTGCAACATCATCTTGGTTTTAGTCCCTAAAATCAGGAGGTGAGATGACACGGATGGGACTGAAGGGAGCAGGACTCCGATCAGCGTTGGGCTTTGTGCCGCCAAAGCCCCTGTAAGACAACAACAGGCTTGATTTTAGCTCTGAGGAGCTCAAGCCAAAGAGAACAGGGGACAGACACCAAAAGGTTGGTTGTCCCCAGGGAGGAGGTTCAAGTCACCGCATTTCCCTGCACAGAAACATCCCCCCTGTGCCACTGGAGATGCAAAGGCTGAGCTTAACTAGGCAAAGCCACCAACTTTGCTAGGATGGGATTTGGGCTCCGATACCCAACAAACCGCCCCGGTGGGGCAGACGGGATGTGCAGCCCAGCAGGTTGGTATCAATATATCCCAGATGAAAACGAGCGTGTTCCTCTGTCCCGTTCTGCAAATTTTTTTCCCCAATAATTCTCTGCTTTGCCAAACCGCTGCAGAAAATAACCGCTGAAGCCACCGTGGTATGAGAAAGTCATAAAACACTTGGAAATAGGGGTTTCCATGGAAGCTGCCATCTCAGCCTTAATTCTATTACTGCTGCCTCGAATCCCATCGTACGAGACAAACCCGCAAACGGTTTTGAGGAGCCCCGCAAACAGCGTCTCTGTTCCCAAGGGGGGTTGTTTCCTTTGGGTTTGGTTTATTTCCCTCGCAAGGATATTATGGAGCTTCCAGCTGTGAAATTCTCAGAGTTAACTGAGGATTCTCAGAGCAAAACCCTTTTGGTGCAGTTTCAGCTGTTAGGGGGATTTTTGGGGCTGTGCGTTTGAATGTTGGGAGGTGAAATATTCGATCTGTAACAACACATTTAAGGCACATAAATAATATCTCGGTCGCCTATTTCTTCATCTGCTGCGTGCACTCTGGAATGAGCAGAGTAGTAACATGGTTTGCGTTTTACAACTCGGCTTTCAGATCCAGAAATAGGGAAACTTTTGAGATCTCATTTTCCATGCTGTGTGTGTATAGAAAAAGAACCCAAACCCCAAGAGAGATCAAACAAATGCCCAAGCGAGTAGAGATGCTGCTGCTCTTTTGGGGATTGCGCTGGGACTCACGGTGTGCGCAAAGCAAATAGAAGTGGGGCTTCTGGGGTTATGCTGAGGATTAATGAACGACCTGAGGAGGAGCCACAGGGGGGGACCTGGCTGTGAACCCCCTGTCCATGGGGCACATTTGGGAATTCACATGTTCGAAAGGATTTTCCTCCTCCTTCATCCCAGTTTTTTGGAGGGGACGCGTGGCTGGAAAGGGCCGGTCCATGAGCTTGATGTACATTTGGAAACCCAACAGTAGGGTTGCAAAGCGATGCCGCACGCCCTCTAATTAGCAGAGTCTAATTAAATGGGCATTTCCTGATACAATCATTATCCACTAGCTTTCCTTAAAGGAGTACAATGGTAACCTATACATGTATATATAAAAGCCTGTGTATACATATTTTCCTTCTGCAGGTAGGTAGAAAAGAGGGATGATTTAAATCTATTTTAAACTTCTCAGCTGGCATCCTCCCAATTATCTTTTATTTCCCCCCCTGTTTTCCATTTCACCGCTGAAGAGCAGAGGGAGTGAAACAAATGAAAATACCGCTGCATTTCTTAAGGACTAATTTTAACACCATTTCTTTTGAGCAAATTAAAAAGCAAAGTTTTTAATATCAGGAAGCTCCTTTTGTGTTCAACTGTCGTTGAGCATCTTGGACATATTGGTACCCAGGTCATGAATGAAGATGGAGGAAAGGAAGGGATGGATGACACACGGCCAGAGGTTGGAGAAATGACTCCGTCTTTAGCAGGACACAAAAAGGAAATGAGATATTATCTCCTTTTTGGAGAGAGAGACCATGTGTCTGAAGTTCAGAGCCCTGGGGCAGCACTTTTGGTTCTTTGTGGTGTCATTTCTTCGTACTTTTATTCCCCTGTATATAAAGAGCTGAGGTTTGCTTGGAGCCACCCAGCATCTTGCTGGGTGCCACAGTTTGGCTTAATTAAATTTGGCTTAATTAAAAAAGAATCTAAGGAAAGGAAAAAGAAATCTAAGTGTAATTCAACGCTTTGGTCGTTGGCTGTGGAACCATGAGCTGGTCACTATGGGGATTAGATGTCACCTGTATATTCTTATGGGTAGTGGGATGCGATAGAGCGGGATCCCAGCTCTTTCATTGTGGGGGGATGATCCTGGGGTGTGAAAAGTGGGTCTGGGGGCTCCCCTGGACCTCACCTGGCCCTAAATGTCACATTCCGAGGAGCGACAGCACCTGGAAAACCACAACATGGGGCTTCCCCATGGACATTTGGGGCTGAGCATCCTGGTGAATATTTCACGTCGCCTCCTCTGTCTGGAGAGAAAATTCTCCTGCTGTCTTAATTCCACCGGTCCTGCCGCTCCTAAAGCCTTTTCCTCGGGTTAAATTTACTGGGCTTAGCAAATACAGAGGGAAGCTGCTCTGTGTTTAGATGCTGAAGGAGACTGAAAATTATATCTCTCCCGAGGAGTTTTGCTTCTAAATCAAGTTAAGGGAGCAATTTCTTAAGTTAATATTTATTCTTTGTCTTTCCCGGGTATCCGAAGGCTCTTCTGGGAGCCAGGCGGGAAATAGCCCTTTCTCTTCTTCAACCTGTTGCTGTTATTTCAAACACAAGCTGCCACAGCTCTGTTCTTCGCAGCAGCAGGCGGGGAAGCAGTGAAAATCACTCTTTACATGCTAAAATACAAGCACAGCTCCGCTGGGATCACCTCTTGCATGAAGCAACTTCCATCCTGCAGCACCGGCGTTGTGTTTGGACGCTGATTTATTTGCTGTGTGAGGGTCAACTGCTGGAAAGCAAATATTTAATCCTCTGGGCCAGTTTGGGGTCTCCAACAGAGGTTTTGGCTGGAGTTTCAAGGTTTAAGCAGCCGTGGAGGGGTCGCATGGCTGGGGTCTGACCCACCGCCACCTCCCCATCCCCAGACTTATTTACTACCCAGAATGATCTGTGGCACAAAGAATCGCACGGTTTGCTGCTGCAAAAATGAGTTTAGGGGCTTTATTTCTTTGTGAGCAAGTGGAGAGGAGGCATCGGTGTCCACAGCCAGGGGAGAGACGTCTGGGGTGCAGGGGCTGGTGTTTGGGACGGCGCGTGTCTCACGTACACACGCCCCATCACGCTCGCTCGCAGACCCGAGCGCTCCAGCTCAGCGCAGGGGTCACATTGGAAGAAATCAATAAACGCAATTATTATAAAAGATTGCCGGTGTACCCGGGGGATGCGGCTGGAAGGATCCGAGGGCAAATCTGCAGCAGGTTCGGCTTTGACCTCACTCTGTTCACCAAGGCGAGGGTGCGGAGGCTCCCGGGGCGACAGCTGTTTGCAGCTATCGGGGGGTTTTCAGTGATATTTCCCAAGCGAAAGAACCACTTTAAGCATAAGGAAAAGTCTCCCCCTTTCCATCAATATAAACTTCAATTCCTGTCAAAAACTACTCCAAAAGAAACGTTTTGACAGGTGCAAAGTTACGCTCTCGCTCCGATCCCTTTCAAATTCAATGGGGATGTTGCAGCGCGAGCTCATCGGGGCGATTCGTGCCCGTGGAAATCCCAGGGCGCCACAATCTCTTTGTGCTGCAGAAGGAGAATTTGGGGGCTTTTACCTTCTTTCCGTGATGTGGCCAGGACTAGAGGACACAGGGGGGGTGCGTAAAGCCTGTCCCCGCTAAAACTGCCGCTGTCCTGGATGCGCAGGGATGCCGGGCAGGTGAGCGCTACCTGCTGAGCTGCCGAGCAGAAAGGATCCGTCCAACGTCTCTTTGGCAGGCTAATGGGTGACAGCAGTTGTGTGGGAAGACTAATGGAGAGAAGGTTTGATAAAATAGAAGCGCCGTCCCTGAGTTTTTCAGATGCTTTTTTGCAGTTATATAATTTAGAAATGACATTGATTTAGAAAAAAAAAAAAGACAACACAACGATGCCAGGAAACTTTGAACACTTAGGGTTGGATTTTGCTCTCGCTGGCAGTAGTTTGGGTCTTTCGCTATGAGCATCAGCACATTTTCTGAGGATGGGGAATGAGAAACAAGATTTGGCCCCACACCCTTAATAACCTCTAAATGTGGTACAGGGAAAGGGGCTGAGCTGTTGCACTCAGGGAAGTGGCTGCGTTTTGCATCCAGCCGATATTCCCTGCGCGTGTCGTTACTATGCCGACCGGCATCAGCGCAGCCCGGGGTGCAGGAGGGGTTTGCACCTTGTGGGGTGTTTGTGGACACTGTCCTGGCCTCGCATGGACCTTTTGCAGGTGTCTCTTGCAAAGCACCCAGGGAGCTCTGGAGGATGCTCAGCTCCCACTCACCCTCCTGGATCCGGCCCCCCTTACAGACTTGGTGGCCTTTCCCCTCTAAACATCCCATGTGAGTGTCTATGAATGAGTAAAGCATGGACTACGGGTGAGATGGAAGGAAGGGGCTGGAGCACAAGTGTGATGGGAGCGGCTGAGGGACCTGGGGGTTCAGCTGGAGAACAGGAGCTGAGGGGAGACCTTCTGATCTCTGAACTGCCTGAAAGGAGCTTGGAGCCAGGGGGGTCGGGCTCTGCTCCCCAGGAACAAGCGCCAGGAGCAGAGGAAACGGCCTCAAGTTGAGCAAGGTGAGGTTGAGTTTGGATGTGGGAACAATTTCTTCCCCAAAGGGCTGTGGGGCATTGGAACAGGCTGCCCAGGGCAGTGCTGGAGTCACCATCCCTGGAGGGTTGGACAGATGGACATGAGGTTCTCAGGACATGGGGCAGTGCCAGGGGTGGGTTATGGTTGGACTCCATGATCTTGAGAGGCTTTTCCAACCAAAATGATTCTGTGATCCTATGAAGAGGTTAAAAACAAGGATGAGGGCATGTGAAGGAGCAGCCCCGGCTGCTCTGATGGCCAGCGGAGCTCTAAGCTGATTGTGGGACCCTCACCCCCGATACACCACGGCCTGGGTGTGCACAGGGCTGGCAGGAGAGCCCCCAAAAACCCCGCTGGGGCACAGGGAAAGGTGTCCCCCCTGCTCCGAGGTGTGAAGCTGCACACCTTGCTGTGTGCCTCAGTTTCCCTGCATGGCTCTCCTGTATAGACCAGCAGGTTCCCAGTCACAGGTTGGTACATCATGAAGGACCTGGCTTAGGTAAGCCTGGCCTCTCTCCTTGCCAGGACAATCGACTCACCCCTCTGAAAGGAGAGATTTTGCTCCAGGTATATAAAAAGGCGCAAAAGTGAAGATTCCTGGTCTTTTAAATTCTATTTCCCTTTCTAGCAGTCCCCATAAATACTGTATATATTTATACTCCTAATTCCTCTCTCCCTTGAAGCCGCTGGATGTGGCTGGGTGAGCACACGGTGCTTCTCTGAGCAATGCTTAATGGTCTGGATGATTCTCAATGTGTTTCCTTGTCAAAGGTTTCTTTTCTTTTTGTCTCTGGGTTGATATTTTAAAATAATACACCCGAAGGTATAAAACCTCCTCGGATAATTGAGAAAGGCTGATTGGAAATGCACCTACCAAACACTTTCTGATCTCTGCTGCGCTCTCCTTTTGAGTCCGTCCTCTCCGCTTTCTCCTTTATATCAGGGAGAATATGAGTTGTTTTTAACAACATCGCATTAGTTGTTTTAATTTTGCCATTAATCTGGTAAACAAGATGCTCCAAGGAAGCGATTTCTCCTGCACCAACGTGCCAGGCTTTAAAATCCGGTTAACAAACAGGTCCCCATCTTCTTTCTCTCCTTTGCCAGGATCAGCTTGTTGGTGCAGCGGAAGGTGGTGACAGTCAAGGGGCTACAAATAAGGGGGAATCAACCCGTTTGCACATCGTGCTCCAAAAAGCCTCCTCGAACCTGCCACAAATGAGAGGAAAAGCAGCAGGGCTGTTTCTTTTCCTTCCCACTCCTAAATATTAGTGCAGCATCTTCCCACATTCCCCATTTAGCCCCTGGAGACAGTGGCACGTCAGGTTTATCACATCTCTGAGATGGACAGAAAGGGGCTGAGAGATCTCCATGCGGACACTGAAAACCCTTGAATATGTTGCTCACGGTGGGGTTTTTCATGACAATAGGGGCTTTTGTTTTCCTCATGTTCACTGACATCACATTATGCACCAAGTCCCCAGGGAACTGTTTCCAGAATAATTGCACAAGACAAATAAGCAGTATTGCCAATTTATTCTGCTCTTCCGGACGGAGTAATGCGGTGCTTCTTGGTGATAATTGGAAACACCTGATGCTGACCGCTAGAAAAAGAAGGAAGAATTCAAAATATTGATCTTAGAGCCAACTTAAAGGGAAAAGTGGCGACTTTTGCTTGGAAAGCTCAGCCTGGGACAGTTTGCATTGCCTTCCATGAGCTTTTGGGCATCAAATGGGTGTTAGGATCAGGGAAAGCATCCTCGTCTCTGGCCGATACAAACCAGCATCGCTCCAGAAAGCACCGAAGGTCTGAAATGTCCCCAGAAATGTCAAATAAAATGAGCAGGTAGGGTTCAAAACAAGCAGATAGCGTATTGCTTGCATCGTGCTTTGTAAAAAGCAGGTGAGGGTTGTTAATAAAGAGATGCACCTCTGGCTTCGACGGACTGATAGAGATCAGCAGAGTATTCTGGGGGAACCATGTTACATGTTGTCCTTGTTCTTATCCTCTTCTCTAGGTATATGTTTTTATCAGATGCAGGATATTGGAGAAGACGGGCTCTCGATCTGATTTAATACACTTACAAAGTCTTGTGTTACATCCCCGCCAATCTCCAGCCTTTGCAAAGCGGGACATGCGTGAACCCAGCGGCTTCCCCTCGCGCTGCTGGAACCAAATGGATTTCAGCTCAACGACAAGCTGACCAAACCACAACGAAGCGGCGTTTCTCTGCTCCGTAATGTGCGCAGGGACCTGCTCCGCACCCCAAAACCGAGACCCGCAGGACCCCGCGTTGCTCAGTCACCTCTTGGGCAGGAGAATCATCAAATCACGGAATCATTGTGGTTGGAAAAGCCCCTCAAGAGTCCAACTGTTAACCCAACCCTGGCATTAAATCAAAGGGATTTGTGGACACATGCATGAATGGAGAGTTTATGAATAACACAGGATCAATCACGCTGTTTAAGCACTGTAAAGATTTGTGCGCTTTTCAATTGATATCATATAAAGATACATCATAATGATATTTTTTTTTAAAATGCCAAGAATCAGCTGTTTGTTATGTGCCTGTAACTCAGCCGGTACGCAAAGGAATCGCCCACCACAGCCCAGTGCAAGCTTTCTGCTTTACTGGGTTTACTGGAGCAAGGATGCTGCTCGGAGCAGCGCACACCACACAGAACACAGTGAACACTGGGGCGAGGAGTCAGAAATCACTGTTCTGAGCAAAAGCTGAGCTCACCCAAACTTCCCAGTGCTGGGGATGGGCAGGATTGGGGCTGCAGCAGTGCCAGGGGTCTGTGTCAGACCCTCCAGGGTTTGCATCCACTCAGCCTTCGGGATGCAGCATGAAACTCAGCTGCTGTGATTTGCCTCATCTAATACAGCTGGATCTCCTCCCACTTGTCCCTTTAGACTTCTCTGGCAGTAAAAAAGAGACTTTAAAAAGGTAATACATGCCTAAAGCTATGTGAAATGGCCTCAGTGCAACCCAGGATTGTCTCATCTCCAATAGGCTTCTCTAGATGTGGACCGGATTCCCTTCTTGCTGGTGTAAACCTAACGCACCCACATGAGCTTGGTGGCGAAATTCAGACGAGCACGTGGCCTGGAGCTACTACAGTGAGTAACAGCTTCGTGCATCTCAAAAGGGACTGAATCAGCGACCAGAATAACTCCGGGCTTCTATATCCAGGCAGCGGCTTATCCGCCCCAGATTCATCCATCTACGGAGAGCTGGGTTTGTGTACACACGCCGTGCTTGCTTTTATAATTATCATCTCTCAGTCGTCTTACAAACAGTAGTCGCCTTAAGGGTGAGAGTCTGAGCAAACTCCCTTGTTTGTTAAGAAAACAATACAGGCCTGATTACGAGCTCAGATCTACCTATTGCTAAGCCAGATACATGCACTGAATTCAGGAGCGTTATACACAGGCTGAACCGGTGGGGAAAGGCTCAGAAGAAAGGTCGGTTGGTGCAGATTTGGCTTTAAGCATAACTTTTCCAAAAGGAGATGTGGATTCAGGAGAACTCGTCGTTGTCGCTTCCCCTGGGGAAATCAGTGTGATGTTGCAAAAGCCTCAACAAATGCAGATGGGCTGAGCAAAGAAGGGTAGAAAGGTTGATTTCCCCACCTGGAACTGCCCTCCTGGAGAACCAGAGGTCTGAAATAGGAAGGGACAACCCTGGTGAGCTGCGGGCTAAGTGGTTAAATAATGCAAAATCAACCCTTTTTTTCAGGGTGCTGGGAGGATTGCCAGCTCCCTCTTTGGAAGAGTGTTGAGAATCACACTGTGGTCTTGCTGAGGCAACGCTGAAACTCCCTTTTACTTTCTCGGTTTTGGGGCTTCACCCTATTAAAAGGCAGAGACGAACCCAGATCTCAGCATAGCCCCGAGCACCCCAGGACCATTGGGCTTCAGCAGGGATTTGCTGGCTCAGGCTTTCTGAAATCAGTTGTTCCATCCTCTCATTAGGATGCTTTACAACTCCCTCAGACACAGGGTGTGAATTTTGGGGTGTCCTGTGTAGGGACTCGATGGAGTTGGACTCGATGATCCTGGTGGGTCAACTTGAGACACTCTCTGATTCTATGAGATCTGGCATTGCCAATGACGGAGAAGAGCAGGCAGGGCTGGATGGGAAATCACCTCCCATGCTGCGAATACAGCACCTATGTTAAAAATACTTCAGTACCTTTCAAACCTACAACTGTGACCCTTGGCAGTGCGGACCCACCTATCCGCAACGAATCATAGAATCATTTTGGTTGGAAAACACCCTGAAGACCATAGAATCCAACTATAACCCACCCCTGGCACTGCCCCATGTCCTGAGAACCTCATGTCCGTCTGTCCAGCCCTCCAGGGATGGTGACTCCAGCACTGCCCTGGGCAGCCTGTTCCAATGCCCCACAGCCCTTTGGCTGTCTCCATCACTAATTTCTTGATTGCCCAAGAGAGCAGCTTTTAATTACACCTTGCACAAGCATCCGCACATAGTGCAGGGAAACCAGGTGCTTTTTCCCAGCTCATCCACAGAGAAGAACCAACAGTCCCGGGGGTGGCGTGTGGGGCTGGGATGCAGGATCCATCATCCTTTGAGCATCTTCCTGAGCTGTCAGTACAGCGGCTTTCAGGACCTGTTTGCTGCTTCACCCCAGGAGGGTGGAGGTGGAAATGAGATGCATCGAAATCAAAGATTCCTTTTGCTTTCGGACTCTTTGTCATTTTCTTGTTTGCCTGATGTTTCGCTGTGTTTGGTTAGAGCCCCTCAGTACTTCAAGAAGGTGCCACACGTGGTCATAAATAATCATTAACTCCGCCAGTACTTTCTAGTTTAAACATTTTAAATAAATAGATGTAAGTCTCCTGAAACGCAAACCTTTATGTAACTCTATTACATTTGTATGCATGCTGCTTTCAACGAGAAACCCCCGCTGAGAAACAGGACCGGCGTGGGCTAGATTGGTGTTTCCCAATCCACAATGGGAAGAGAGGCTGCTCTGTCACCGGCAAATAAAAAGGGCAAGATCAAATACCAGAGTATTTCTTCTTGCTTGAAAGTGAGTCGCTTCACGCCACGCACTGATTCTTCAGCTAATAAAACCCTGCAGACTCACAGAGTCACGTCACGTTAGATAAGGCGGCGCTGCTGAAGAGATGGGAGCTGGTTTTGGCGGTGGGATTGAATGGGGAGGGTTTGCAGAGGTCAGACCCCCCTGAAATGCTGGGCGGGATTCCTGCCCTGCTTGGGAACACACAGGGTAAAACTGGTTGTTAATTTTAAGAGTCTGGCTGGGCGCTGGTTGTGATTTTAGCAGCCGGTTCTACTGATCTGGACTGAAACACCCCAGCAATGCCCTGATTTCAGAGGCACGACAGACCTACAGGATTTGACGTGCCGAGTCACTTCCACAGACAGCAGCATTTCTCCCCTCTCATGACGATCACTTTTAACCGTAAGGATGTCCATGCACCAACATTTGCATTCATCAGCGTCACGGTTTCAAGGCTGGGACACTGAGGAAAAGCCGGTGGTGAGTGATGGCTTCTGCTTTAGGCCTGGCCCAAGCAGGACCAGTTTGCAGCTTTGCTGTTGTTGGAATTGTGGCCTGAGCACAGACACTGGTGCCTCTGGAGCGAGGCAGGAGCACCCAGTTTCATTGAAGGGAGATGCTCAGGGTACCACAGCCAAATTGTTCGGGACACGTGCAGCAAAGAGCCGCAGCACGGCCGAGCAGGAGCTCCGTGTTACACCGGAGCAGACATAATTAGCCAAGAGAAGCGCGTGCAATTAGCAGGTCGCTGCTGGGTCTTCCTGGTTGAGCTGTTTAACAACCGTAGCAAAGCCCTTTGCCGGACAGCAAGGTTAAACCCAGTGAAAAACTATCTTGCAACAATGCTACAACTGTCTGAAAGGAGCTTGGAGCACAGAGGGTGAACTTGGGTTCTTCTCTCAAGTAGCAAGTGATAGGATGAGAAGAAACGGCCTCAAGTTGCGCCAGGGGAGGTTGAGGTTGGATGTGGGAACAATTTCTTCCCCAAAGGGCTGTGGGGCATTGGAACAGGCTGCCCAGGGCAGTGCTGGAGTCACCATCCCTGGAGGGTTGGACAGACGGACATGAGGTTCTCAGGGACATGGGGCAGTGCCGGGGTGGGGATAATGGTTGGACTGGATGATCTTGAGGGGTTTTTCCAACCAAAACGATTCTGTGATTTTATTCTATGATTCTATTCTATGATTCTATGAGAAAGGGATGTTCAGCTGACACGCAGGAAAAGCCACAAGGAACCAGTGAATGCTGATAAAGAAACCTTGGCACTGGTGATGCGACGGGCTACACCACACCAGTGATGGGCCCTGCCAGGGCTGTGGGAAGCAGGCAGAGCCTGCACTGGTCACACTGGGCTCTCAGGTGCCACCCGTGTCCCCAAACCTCTTTGCTCTCAGCTCCTCCAGACAGCAGCAAAGTGCAGGAGCCCAGGGGTGCAGAACACCAGCCCTTGGCTGCATGTCCGAGGCTGTCACGCAACCTTTGGCTGGCAAGTGAAGCAGATGCCACGGAAATAAGTGACAGGGAGGCTCAGAAAGAGGAGTTTATCTGTGAAAACCATGTTTTATCGGCATGACCAGGGCTTTTAGAGCAGCTGAGAGAAACAGCCCTTTATTTCAGCCGCTGTCACTGCAGGACTTGATGGACTCTCGGAGCAAAGCGCTGGAAACGGCGCCGGCAGAGCCCGCATTGGCACAATAAAAACGTCTGTGGCCTAAAGAGAGACAGTGACAAAGCAATCTCTGCAGGACACGGAGCTCAGTCTCTCCACTTCGGCAAAGGCTTGTTTAATTTAGTGCAGGGCGGTTGAATTAAGTATTTCTTTGCCTTATTAAAATAAGGATTTACTCCCCATTCTATGACTCACGGGGCTGTATAATAAGTACCAGCCAGCCGGAGCATAATTAGCAAGCAATTATTTACAGAGATGAGAAACTGTGGCTAAAACCAAGCGAATGATGTGTGTGCGCTCCTGGCAGCGGGACGGCCGCACGGCACGACCCATCGGGGCAGCAAGAGTAATGACGCCTTCCGAGGCCAGGGAGTAACTCATCGCAACAGCAAACGTGCAAACTGTCAGTGTGATTCACTGAGTAATTATAGAAGAATACAGTGTAAACTATTAGGAGATAATAACAGTAAGTCAGGATTGACTCGTCTCCTTTCAAACTTCAGGACGGTTCTTGGTTATTTGTTATCTCTCGAGGGTGTCGCGCGCATGAGAGCAGAGCTGATGTGCGGGCACCTTCTGCGGGCGGTGACAGCGAAAACCAAGCGGAGGTGGAGCCCATAAATCCCCTGGGTTGATGCCTTTGCCAAGGGTCGGTGTCTGCTGGAGGCATCTGGAGAAATGGTGGTGGGAAGGACAATGTAGGTAGGACAGGGAGTGACGGGGTCAGCGGTTCTTGTGCTTTGGGGGACATGAAGCCGAGGGCAAGAGGGAGTTTCATCTCATTTGTTTTACAGAGACACCTGTAACGCTCCTTGCGTGCTGCTATTTGCTAAAGTTCACCCAAACCAAACCATTTTTAATAAAACCGAACCCAGCAATGAGGACGCAGCTGAACTCCTGTCAACCCCAGCACCACGTTTTGATATCATTGATGTGTTTGGTTTCGATTTGGAAATGGAACCTTTTTTCCTTCCCAAATAGTCATTGGGTTAATTAGAGTAATTATCTTTTTTTAAAGCGCTTCAGATTGCAACTTTCTACTCTGGAAATGGCCAGTTGAAATCACTGTGAGCCCATTGCTGCCTCCCAGCTGCTTTTGGGCTGGGATAGTTGTCAACTCCAGTCCTTTGCTATGTGCCACTTTAGTTAAATGAACATTTTTAGTGAAAAAACTTAATCCAAATAGCCCCAGTTGGCAGGTCTTGCTATTGAGTTGCCTAATCTCGCTTACTATGGAAAATCCCGTGTTCCAGAAATGTTTTTTACAACAGCCAATGCCAAAATGTTGCCTTTAAAGTGCCTTGTGGGGAGCGGTGCCTCCTCTCCTTTGGGTTGGGGTTGAGCATTAGATATGAATGTGAGGTGCAGATTTGCATGTGTGTGCAAAAAACACATGCATGTGCACACACGTGTGCAGAACCACGTGTTTCTATAGGTTTGTAAGGCCTGGGGGCTCTGAGGGTCCAAAGACTCATTCTGCTTGTCCAGAAATGCTCGTGCGTGGGACATGGTGACAGGGCTCTGGAATGGGATGGTCTAGGTGCAGTTCTGTTGCATGGAATGATGAAAATGCTACAATTTTTGGTGAATTGGCCGCAAAAAGTCACTTGTTTGGGTTTGCGGAGTAAAAATAAATAGCAAGCAGATTAAGGAGATATCCTGAAACATGTCCCCAGAGCCATGCCAGCAGAGCAGAGATGGGGACCAAGAGCAACATTTTGTTGGCTAATAGTGATGGGATAAGAGGAAATGGCCTCAAGTTGCGCCAGGGGAGGTTGAGGTTGGATGTGGGGAACAATTTCTTCCCCAAAGGGCTGTGGGGCATTGGAACAGGCTGCCCAGGGCAGTGCTGGAGTCACCATCCCTGGAGGGTTGGACAGACGGACATGAGGTTCTCAGGACATGGGGCAGTGCCAGGGCTGGGTTATGGTTGGACTCCATGATCTTGAGTGTCTTTTCCAACCAAAATGATTCTGTGATTCTGATTCCATTCTTTCATTACTTTTCCATCCACTAAGCAGATATCCTTCCCCTTGGTGCGACCTGCATTGCTCCCGGTGGATGCCAAAGCCTTTTCCCGCATTGAAGGGCATCCTACGGACAGGGATGCAGCTGGAGGTGCTGCTTGCCCGGACCTGGAACGCAGCGTGGATCTAGGAGAAACCCTGCAACCCTTGCAGCCTTTGGTTATAAAAACCTGTGGGATCCGTGATCAAGACTTGAAGGTTCCACTCTGCACATAACAGCGGTTCTAAAATGGGCAAAAAGCAGGCACGGCCAGTTCATTTTTTTCACTTCGTTACGATATTTGCAGCAACGTGACTCCAGGCAAGTTTGCAGCTCATATTCACAGCTGAATTCTTTGATGGCAAAAGCAATGAGCAATGATTTTTGTTCTCTGGGCTGCAATACTCATAACATTTCCATTTTTATGGCATTTGATTATGTATTAGACATTTAAGATGCATTTATAATATTAACCTCTCAAAAGAGGCCACTCCTCAAAGAGCTCTGTTTGCTTAGTTAAGATGCGACTCTTGCTGTTGTCTGTACCTCAAGTGCTCTGAGTTGATGAATCAAAGATCTGAAATGCTATAACAAAATATCTATATATAAAAAACTCCATGGGGGGAGAAAAGCCTTCTTTCCTAACAAATGACCTGTGCTGTAACATCAGCCACTCACTCATTTGTCACCGTGGTGCGGTTCTGCTCAGCTGCACCGCAAGTTGTAATTTGCAAATCTGACTCCAATTTGATGCTTTGTCATCTTGTGACACCGCGGGGAGGGGGGAGAAGGTGACTCAGAACCGCTGAGTAGGGTGAGTAGTGAGAACCACTGTCGGGATGGGGCTGTGCAGGGGGATCATGGAATCACAGGATGGTTTGGGGGGGAGGGATCTTAAAGCTCCCCCAGTGTCCCCCCTGCCATGAGCAGGGACATCTTCACCAGCTCCGGTTGCTCAGAGCCCCGTCCAGCCTGGCCTGGGATGTCTCCAGGGATGGTTCATCTACCACCTCTCTGGCCAACCTGGGCCAGGCTCTCACCACCCTCAGGGACAACAATTCCTTCCTCATGTCCAGCCTGAATCTCCCTCCTTTAGTTTCAAACCATCACCCCTTGTCCTATCACAACAGGCCCTGTTCAAAAGTCTGTCCCCGTCTTTCTTCTCAGCCCCTTTTAAGTCCAGAAAGGCCACACTGAGGTCTCCCCGGAGCTTCTCTTCTCAGCTGAACACCCCAGCTCTCTCAGCCTGTCCCCCAGCAGAGCTGTTCCAGCCTCGGATCATTTCTGGGGCTCCTCTGGCTCCTCTCCAACAGATCCATGTGTGTCCTGTGCTGAGGACCCAGAGCTGGACACAGTAATGCCCCAGCACCCCCATTTTTGGGGCTTTTTTGAGACCTGGCAAGAAGAGGAAAGCACCGAGCAGGTTGTTCCACAACCGGAAAGGGCCAGAAGAGGTGAAGGGCTTTGCTCAACATCCTCGCATGAGTCCAACTGGAGCAGCACCAGAGTTTCCTCCTCCCTGGCCACTGCATCACACTGACCTTCCCCTGCTCTCCGAGCTCGTTTGGACCTTTGTTAATTGCTCCGTCTCTGTACGTTAACAATAACTGTCTATTTAGCACCAAGGTAGTAAACCCGCTCTCTTTAAAGGAGCTCTGTCCATCCTTGCGTGGTACAGGAGCCTCCTGAACGCTGCGTGGAGCCATGAAAATAAAGCCTGTGTCATAACGCACACGAGACATGAAGGATGGAAATGATGAATGAAGAGAGCAAAGCATAACTTCTGGTCCCCATATCCAAAGCGTTTCACTTTACAGCTTTCATGCTTATTTTTTCCCAGCTCTGTACTACCATAGGTTTATATTGTTATTTATTAAGTCCCTGTTATTATTTATTATATTATTACGTACCTCTACCATACTCAGGTTTATTTTATCAGTACAAACAGTAACAAAGATCCAATGCAGAAGCCGCACGACCCCAAAACGATGCTAAAGGAACCCCCAGGTTGTTCGTACCTGGTGTTTGTGCTGCTACCCACGGGTTCAAGGCAGCGAAGTTATCTCAATACACACGTGTTATTTTCCTAGGGATCTTAATGTATGTAAACTATAATTACTTTTAGTTGCTCCCCTCTCTTTTATTGTAATTTGCTTGCTAATTATCGTTACAGAATCTTAACTCCGTTGTTCCCATTAATCTTAAATTAATTATAAGGTAGTCCATACTAATTTAACACCAGGGTTGTTTTTCTTTTTCTTTTAATCACATGTTTTTAGGCTTGTTGCTGATGTGCTGGAAACAGTCATATTGGAGGAACAGCTCTGTCCTGAACAGTGATGCTGCAGAAAACACAACAGCAGCCGCGGGGTGTTCCTTAATTTTCAAGGCACAAGCCTTTTGGATGACCGGCCTTGGGAGGAAAGGACTAAACCCCATGAAAATTTGGCTTCCATCTCCCAGAGGTTCCCTTGCAAATCTCCATCTCACTTAGCAATGTATTAATGGTGCAGGAACTTAAGGGGACTCGTCAGCTTTTCGAGCTGGAGGTGCTAATGGGAGAAAAAAGCCATCCTTTAATGGAGCTGCACCCCAGGGGACAGAATGTCTACCAAGCCACCACTGAGAGGCATTTCTGTTCCTGGTTGGCTGTTAGTGGACGGATATTTCTGCATGAAGGATTTATGGGAATGCCTGTTTTTTGTAACACTGAGGGTTTGAGGTGTATTATTGCAGATGTTATATCTCAGCTGGGTAACACGCTTTGGCTGAGACTATTTGGTAAAGATGGTGACTCGGTGACACTGAACTCATGTCAGCCAGTAGTTTTTCTTAAAAAAATAAATGTATATCTATGTCTATGTCTATGTCTATGTCTATGTCTATGTCTATATCTATATCTATATCTATATCTATATCTATATCTATATCTATATCTATATCTATATAATCTATCTCTATCATCTCTATCTCTATCTCTATCTCTATCTCTATCTCTATCTCTATCTCTATCTCCATCTCCATCTCCATCTCCATCTCCATCTCCATCTCCATCTCCATCTCCATCTCCATCTCCATCTCCATCTCCATCTCCACCTCCATCTCCACCTCCATCTATCTCCATCTCTATCTATCTATATCATCAGACCATCCCCTGAGTCAAGGCTCTTCTCTTGAGGTATCATTGGGGTGGGTGGCTCCGTGTCACCCCCCTGCTGTCACCTCCCAGCCCACTCGCCCACACGGAATTGCCTGCCCTGAATGACACGTCTCAATTTCGATGATGAAGTATTTTGGCCTTTTCAAAATGTCATGGAAAGGGAGGGAGCTGTTTTCTTTAAGTCCACACAGGATGCTATAGCCATCATAAAATCACTTCCCCTAAGTTTTCGTCACGATTGCCCATGAGTTGGACAAAATAGTGTATTTGTGTCACCCCCAAAATAAAGCACTGCTGAAAATGCTGATGAAACCAGGAAAGTCCTGCAAAACACTTCAATTCCAGAGCACCCGCGTTCACCTTCTCAATACAGTTGTGTCAGATAAATTATGACAAATCCTGCTGTCCCTCATGTCACGGCTGGTTTTTATGTACCTGGACCTGCCCCAAGGATTTGCTGCGTGCTGCCAAAATACCGAATAAGAGATGCTCTGCAAACATGTAGAAAAGGGACAGTCCTTTGTCCACAACGTACGCTGATCATCAGACAGCAAATACCAGCTAAAGAGAGCGGCTACAGAAGAAACAGCGAAGCTGCTCTGATCTGTAATATATATATAAAACCACGGGATGCCTAAAGCTTAAACAATATTGACTTATTTATAGATAAGCAGGAACATGAAAGGACCGGGGAGGATGAGGCTTTGGCAATGGGATTAAATTAGATGTTTTCTAATGCCATGATGAATTTCACACGACCCTCAATTAGGGATGGGGACAGCGGCACACCAGGGAGTTTGGTGCCCCAGGAACACCTCTTATCGCTTCAATTGCAGCCACAGATTTTGGTGGGTTTTTGTGTCTCCTGGAAGAAAACCACTGTGGTTTTTGGAGGGGAACGCAAGGCCTGCCTGCCTCGGGTGGCTCAGAGGATCTCGCTTTGCCGACAGCTGAGGAACAGAGCCGTGACCGCTCGATTGCAGTGTATTATGAACTTGGAGTATTTCCCTCTTGAAATCTCTTTTGGCTCCAGTGAAATGTTTTCTTATGAAGACGCCCCAGCAAAAAATTCAGAGGGCAAGTGTGTTTCCTCTGGAGTTTTTCAGAGAGATATAAATATATCAGAAGAAACACTATATATACCATCTACAGTATTTTTCTCCTTTCCCCTGAAGTCCTCAGTGTGCTCCGTACCTTTGTGGTCTTGGAGAACTTGCTGTTGCAAATGATTTCGCAGCATCGTCCACTGAAGGTTGCAATGGGATGTGAGAGAACTAGACATGAAGCTCAAAAATACTAATCCAGAGTCTACTGAGGAATGGCCTTGCTCTGTTTAAAGAAATTGTTGGCCCTGAGGGTGGTGCGAGCCTGGCCCACGTACCCAGAGAGGTGGTAGATGAACCATCCCTGGAGACATCCCAGGCCAGGCTGGACGGGGCTCTGAGCAACCTGAGCTGGTGAAGATGTCCCTGCTTGTGGATGAGCTGGAAAGGTCCCTTTAATCCAAACCATTCTGTGATTCCAAGTGTTTGGTTCTAAGTGCAGGATATTCATTGCTCTCCTCACCAGAGCCAGCTGGGATCTATCCAGCACATCATTTAGGATCAACGGGGATTGTGGCAACACCACTTGCAAGGCGTACACAGGACCACGAGCCCTGGTGAAGGCAGATGGTGGCGGGTTAATAAACACCATGAGCAGCCCATAAAATCCCCCTTGCTTTCCCTGGCTGCCAGTGCACAGAATGCAAATCAACCCACCTGTTAATGTTGCCACGTAAACAGAGGCTGAAGGATATTTGTGCCGCTTACCGCCAGCTAAAGTGTCCCTCAGGAAGCTCTCAATTAGCGTCCTGTCCCTAAGCCTTCGCTTCATACAGTCCTTGTTAAAAGATACTGCCAGAGAATTGTGATTTTGGATGCTTAGAAAGAAATAAAGGGTAAATTAAAAAAATATAGGCCTGCTTGCTAAACGGTGCTGCTGGGGATAAGGAAGAGGCCGAGCAGGCAGGACAGGGCTGGGCCCAGCTCGGAGACCTGCTCATCTCTCCAGCATTCCCAGCATGTTGCCACCTTTGTTTTTCCTTCCAGGAATTGTCCTCTGGGCTCAAAGTTATGTCAGAGCTAATCACCAGAGCAGACGATGTGTCACCGTGTCCACAGGGCGAGGGTGGCACCACCATGGTGGGCAAGGACCTTGCCTTGGCCAGGCCAGGGCTGGAGAAACCCTCCATGGACAGCAGCGTCTGGATGAGCAGATCCAGGCGAGCAAACACCAGCACACGTATGAAAACACCAGACTTGGTCACCCTTCTGTTTTCTGTATCGCTTTTCCAAGCTCTCGGAGTCCACAATGTGGACCAATGTAGATCCCACGACCTTTGCATTAAAACCCAGGGTGACGTTGGGTGGCAAACGAACACAAGCTTTCAGGATCGTGGGTTTTAGCTCTTAGCACCCCAAACCCAGCCACTTCACAACACGTTTTAGTACCTTCTCTTCATTTCCACTATTACCTGTGTTTATTTTTTAGCCACTAAAACACTCTGTGTTTGTGCCCATCTCTGTGTTGTGTGGGGGTGTATTTGACTCAGATGGTGTCTCTGGATACTATTCTAAAGCGAGCAACAATAAATACATCTACACCACACTGTGCTAATTAGGGAGCACAGCTGATAGCATATTGGACGCCCTCATTTCAAAACAGCCCAAGATGAGGGGCCTTCCACAGCTCATCTCTATAATGGGAATCCACCAGGCCATGAGGCTGTGTTAAAAATAGCCATCGTAATTAAAAACAGAATCCAAGAGGTATCACAGGCAGATGTATCTCCTTGTAAATACAATATTTAAACACCTAATAAGTATTCAGCATATCACCGGGGAAGAAGAAGTTAGGAGAAGGTCAGTCCTCCTTCTATTAGTCATGCAGAGAAACAGAATGTATTTGATCGGTTCAATATATGTCAGATCTTTAATGGGACTTTCATTTGCCTGTAATATTTATCACAAACTGCTTTGCAAGAGGAAGGCTGGCTGGGTACCTGCAGCAGAAATGTCTTTGCGCTCACTTTACTCAGAGCTTCTCTTTGAGATGTTCCTTGGAGGAGGAGAAGAGCCAAGGAGGTTTGAAGCCAACCATGTCCCGACCAAGAGAGAGGACAAAGGACTCTCCGTAAATGGGTGGTCATAAATGTGAATTATCAAGCCTGCAAGGACGAGGGTCACTGTTTGCAACTGCTCTGCTAAATAAGAACTTGGTTTTACAGAACATCCCTCTGAGACTGAAGTTCTAGGACACACCGCAAAGCTTTTGGGGACAGAAATCACCTTTTTGTCCTGTTCATCTCTTGCCTTTGAGGAATATGAGCTGCCTGGTTCTGTGTCAGTGCTTTTCTGTCCCTCAGGTAAAGACATTATGGAATTTGCCCCTGTGTGCAGTTAGCAATCCCGCATGGAGCAAAACTGCTCCGCTGTCTCTGTCCCGACAGCGCTAAGGACCTCGGGTCACCTCCAGCCCAGGGTGACAGACGTGGCACCAGGCACCTGGAGATTGCTTTGCACCATCTTGGAATTTCTAGCCAGTAAATTCATCCGGACAGGACCCTGAACTAGTTTTAGTGGCTTCTCTGCATGCCAGCAGCCCATGGCCGCAGCGCCGCCGCCTTCATAGCTATGACTCCAGGAGCAAGAGACACGTCTTGGGGTTCTCCTATGAGCTCATCTGGGGCAGGACAATCTGCTAAAAAGCCAGCGTGTTGGGTTTGTTTTTCCCAAATCCCTGCTGTGTCAAGGTCACTCTCTACTTCTTTAATTGGGGACTAGAAAAAAGTGACGATCCAGAAGGTGCATTCTCTTCACCACGTCCCCTCCAAATATGAAACCATCTCGTTTGCAGGGCAGCCTGGTGCATAGTGATTAAACCACAGCACAAACGAGCCTGGAAATGATGAGTATCGACTTGGGAGAAGTCCAGGAGCAGAGAGACTTCTAGTAAATATTACCCTGAACCTCAGGACTTGGCTCGGTTCTCACGTCTCGTCCTTGGTGCACAGCCCGGGGCAGCGTGCCGGGTGCATGCGTTGATCCATGTTCTTCCCGGGCTGTAAATGTTTCATCGCGGGCTGCACGCAGAGCCGCGGCACAGGGTCTGGAGGCAGGGAAAGGGGATGCTTTGCTTTCCATCTTCCCCCTATTTCTTTGGTGATGCTCCCGTTTGTGCTCCCCAGCTCTGCTGCTGCTCATTAACAACCTGCTCTGGGTGGATTTAGGACTCATTGAAAGGGGAGAGCCACTGAAGCTGGTGGAGTTCCAGCACAAAGAGCACAGCAGAGATGCTGGTCCCGGCCCACTGTGCCCACAGCTACACGTCTTCATCAAAGTGACGTTTCTCGCCGCTCGCGGAGCGAACAGTTATTATCTCGCTGTCTGCTGCTAATGAACTTCACGGCAGTGAGCAGAGTCCTTTGGTGGGCACGGCTGGCGCTGCTCATCCCAATTAAAAATGCACAATTAACATCCTGTGCCATCCTCTCCAGCAGAACAACTCTTGGAAAATGTCCCTGATCCTTGCTGTCGCGGGACAGTGCTTGTGTTGTCGCTTGTCCCCATGCTTGGCGTGCTGAAAGTACCTGGGGGTCAGCACCGGTGGCTCGGCCACCCCCTGGCAGGCTGGGTGACACACCTGTCACCACCACAGAGCACAGGGGGGTCGGAGATGTTTCGGCTGAGAGCAGAGACGGCTTCCAAAACCCATCAGGAGGAATTATCAGGAGCCGCTGCTGAGATGAACAGCAGCAGGTCAGAGGGACATCATGAGGGCTTGGCGGATCTTGTAATCGCCATTGCACAGCGACGGCTTCATCCTCTGAGGATTTGTCCTCTTCTCTCTTTTGTTCCCCTCTGGCAATAAGAATTGATATTCTATCATTTTGTCGGGATGTTTTCACATCCTGACAAGGGCTGGGAAGGCTCGGGGAAGAAATAACGATTGCTGGTTTTGTTTCCAGCTGGGCTGAGCTCTGTCAGTCTGTCACTCTCCTTGCTGAGCTTCAGCAGGAGTGGGTCTGTATGTCCATGTCTGTGTGTCTGTCTGTGGGGCTGCAGAAGGACAGGGTGGTACCTGGCGATGCTGAGTGCTCCAGAGCATCCCGGAGCCGCAGGTCGCACACAGGAGCTGCAGGCCAGCAGGGATCTAAACCAGACCCTGGGCATCCACGGTGGCATCAAACACCCACCTGAGTCCTGCCCAGCTGACTAAGGACCGCGAATACTCCTACGGATGGTACAAGAGAAGGAAATATCCTCTAGACTCACAGGAAGAATTGCTGCTTTCCTGTGAATATTTCTCTTGTCCATAAAGACAGACCACATCTGGAATATTGTGTCCAGTTCTGGGCCCCTCAGTTCCAGAAGGACAGGGAACTGCTGGAGAGAGTCCAGCGTAGGGCAACGAAGATGATTAAGGCAGTGGAGCATCTCCCTTATGAAGAAAGGCTGAGGGAGCTGGGGCTCTTTAGTTTGGAGAAGAGGAGACTAAGGGGGGACCTCATTAATGTTTATAAATATATAAAGGGTGAGTGCCATGAGGATGGAGCCAGGCTCTTCTCGGTGGCAAACAATGATAGGACAAGGGGTAATGGGATCAAGCTGCAACACAAGAGGTTCCGCTTAAATTTGAGAAGAAACTTCTTCTCAGTGAGGGTGGCAGAGCCTGGCCCAGGCTGCCCAGGGGGGTTGTGGAGTCTCCTTCTCTGCAGACATTCCAACCCGCCTGGACACCTTCCTGTGTAACCTCATCTGGGTGTTCCTGCTCCATGGGGGGATTGGACTGGATAATCTTTTGAGGTCCCTTCCAATCCCAAACATACTGTGATACTGTGATACTGTGTGAAGAAATGCAACTATTACCCAAAGCACCCTAAAAAAGCAAAGCCTGTGGTGGTGACACTGCCCGGGGGGAAGGAGCCGCTAACAGATGCTGTCAGACTGTTTAATGACTCTGAGAATTAGAGAACCTACAAAGAATCAGACCCAGAATGGCAGATTAATTAATAATATATAGAGATAAAGAGGGAACGTGTTCTCTGCTGCAGAGGGAACACATAAACATAACCTGCGTACACGGGAAAGAGGGAACAAAGGTTCAAAGTCCTTGAGAAAGGTGTTTTCTCTGTAAAATCTGGCATGAGAGACTGCTCCTGCTGCTTCACTCTCTATATAACCCAAGATAAAGTGTCTCCTTAAATAAAAATCAACTATACATGTGTGTGTGTTTCTGTGTGTCCTGAAAGCTGGGGAGAAGAACACAGCGAATTTTCTGCAAGTGTTCATTCATAATTTCAAATTAATTTGCTTCGTCTGGGCAAGAGTCCATTTTGGATGTCCATTCACCAGCTGTTGTAACAGAGGAATTTTAACAGCCCAAAGCCCGTGGCCACCACTTTTACCTGCAGGCAGGAGTTCATGATGGTGTGTTTCTATCTGGGAGCTGAATTGGTCAGAGAAGAAGTTATTTGATTGAGCCTGAAACACTTGATTTGAAACATCTCAGCTAAGACTCCCTCTAATCATATCCAAAACGAGTCACTGCCAATAGCATTTGCCTGCTGTGACTCATATTGGGGGACTGTGATTTTTGAAGGCACACGGTTCCCACCACTTGTTGCTGCAGGTCTGACGCATTGCATTTTAAACCCTTGCAAAACCATGAAAATCTTTGAAATTGGTGGAATTCGCGACCTCAAGATCTTCTCTCTGTTCCCTTTATTTCCTCACACTTGGCCCCAGGAATAAAGCACAGTGAGAGCTGCAAGGAAGGAGTTTCCTTATCCATCGATTCACCCTTTGCTCACCCAGGTACACACACATGCACACACAACTCTTCATAAAATCATAGAATCATTTTGGGTGGAAAAGCCCCTCAAGATCATGGAGTCCAACCGTTCCCCACCCCTGGCGCTGCCCCATGTCCTGAGAACCTCATGTCCGTCTGTCCAGCCCTCCAGGGATGGTGACTCCAGCACTGCCCTGGGCAGCCTGTTCCAATGCCCCACAGCCCTTTGGGGAAGAAATTGTTCCCACATCCAACCTCAACCTCCCCTGGTGCAACTTGAGGCTGTTTCCTCACTAAACCCCCCAGGTCCCTCAGCCGCTCCCATCACACTTGTGCTCCCGCCCCTTCCTTCCATCTCATCCATAGTCCATGATTTATTCATTCATAGATACTCACGTGGGATGTTTAAGTGAAAGGTTTATTTCAGTGCTTTAGCAGAAAGGTGAATTTACTTAGGCTGATAAGCTGTAATTAAACATTCACCCTGTGCACTGCGTCCCTCAACAGAACTTAATGTCTTTAGGAAAATGGTACTGAAGAAGCCCATAAGAAGAGGTTGTTCCTTTTGAGTCAAGTTACGTGGCTCAGCATCAGGCAAGCGTTGCACCAGCATGTGGGTTTCACACTGTCCACCCCCCCCAGGAGACAACCGAGCTCCTTGTAACAACACCACATCCTCCAACCACCTTCAGGGCTGCAGGACCAGTGGCTTGCAGGGTGTAGTGGCCATGGGATGGTGAACACCAATGCTACATTGGTACATGGCTCTGTGGACCCCCCTGGAGACATTCACAGACCAAAGCGATGGTCGCCTCTCCACCCAAGGGCAATAAAGCCTTGAAAGGCACTGCCAGACCCATTGTGGCCACACTGCCGTCCATGGGGGTGGAGGGAAAGAGAGAAACACGTTCATGGATGTCTCCAGGATTCACTTGCCATTCTTTACTCTTACCAAGAGGTGGCAATATGCAGTTCTGTATTGGCCTCAGCAAGGAAGAAACCCTGAATCTTGATTTCCACCAGTCAGTGCCATGCGTGGTGTCTCCGTTGGGTACAGCGTGAGCAAAGCTGCTGGGCTGGAAGAGGGACAGGGAGGGGTGGGTGCTGCCACAAAGGCAAAAAAGGACACTTGCAAAGCAAAAATGACATTGTTTTTAGAGAGTGAGAGCAACACTGCCATTTGCAAAGGGCAAAGAATCTCCAGGGAAAACTGGAGAACATTATCAATAGATGGAGAGTATGGAAGGAGCACAACAGGAGAAAATTGTTTAATAATGAGGCAAGGAATGCTCTATTAGCACATGCTAAAAATACCTCCCATCAACAACTGCAGCTGATCCAGACATGGTGAAGCCAAACACAAGAGCTAGAAGATCATGAGTCAGCTCCCTTTCCCCCCTGGGTAGCGACACTGGCCCAACATGACAATACTATCATCGGATGTGCATATATATGGGCAAACATGCATTTCTTTTTCATTTGGCTTCTGAACCTTAGGGGATGCACACAGGTCGCATCTGCACAATCCAGAGGGTCAAAAGCTTAGGAAATAAAAAGAGAACAAAAAGAAAAAGGGAAGAAAAAGCAAGAGGTCCCTTGGCACCGCATGGCTCCTGTGGGCAGGGGTGGATGGAGCTGCCGTGCTCTGCGAGAGATGCAGGGACATGACGAGGGGTGAGTACTGGAGACCTTGGGAGATGCCTCTATCGCTTGTGCACTCAGCCCCTGCTCCTTCCAGCCAGTGGGGGCTGTTTCTGGTTTGCACCATGGATATTATCAAAGCTGATGGTTCCCGGAGCAGCAGCACATCGTCGCCTCCCTGCACAAAGCCCACGGTTGGGGTGACCCCGGCTTGGGCACGTGGATGCCGAGCACTTGAGGAAACACACCGTGACCCTGCCTGTGTCGTTGTGCTCACCAACAGGTATCTCAGAGGAGAAAGATCTTGCCCTTTCCACTCCTGACCCTTCACTCGGCAGCTCCGTGTTATGAAAACGACCCCTGTTCTGCAGGAGATGATGCTGATGCATCAGCCAGCTTAACGAGACCAGTAATCAATTCCCCATCCCTCGGCTGAAACAGCTTTCACACTGTGGACTCTACCTGGCAATTACACTCCTGTGCCGACCTTTAAATCACATCTGCTTTCCCAGGAGGGCACTGAGCTGAGAGGTCACAGCCTCACTGTGTCTATGCATTGAGGTGCCTGACATTTTGGGAGGAAACATAAAGGCAATTTCAATCTTCTTGTAGCTCCAAGGTGCTATTGAAATAATACGACATGAAATACCACCTCTTCAAGGCCCAGCTGCAGCTGCTTGGTAACGGAAGCATGGGAGAGAGATTGTTCCAAGGGGTGGCCCAAGGGCGCAGGTGAAAGGCTTGTTAAGTCCGATTGTAACGAGTTTGTCCCCTTGGGAAGAGTCCTTTGTCACCTGCAGACAGCAGGGACGTGGGATGGATGCAGGATGATGGCACGGGCTGGCTGCTCACCGAGCGGGGTTGAGGTGTGGAGAAGACAACCCAGGACAGCCCTGGCAAGGTCAGGACACGGCCGATCTGTCCTGAGAAAGCTCCGCTCAAAGCCACATCTGCCCAAAGTGCCCAGGTGTCTTTTTTGGTTCAAACAGAGCCCATGGTTGGGGTTCAGCCACCAAGGCTCTGGCTCATATCAACATATGGTTCTGGAGAGGGATTGTGTTCTGAGAGTGGGTGGTCCTAGAATCTAGTAATGGGCAACACTTGAGCTCCATTGATATCAATTGCCAGTCAAGAATTCTGGTTTGATTCCTAGATATTTATTATATCTTCCCACTGTACTTAGAATTGCATTATAAATGAATAATAAGAGAATCATCCTGCAAAATACTTTTTGGGTTTTGTTGGGCTCTGTCAGTCTCTGTTGATCCCTGTTGGATCCTGTTGGGTGCTGTTGGGTCTTGTCGGGCTCTGTCAAGCTCTGTCAGGCTCTGTTGGGATCTATCAGGCTCTTTTGGACCCTGTCAGGCCCTGTCAGGCTCTGGTGGGACCTGTCATAGAATCGTAGAACCATTTTGGTTGGAAGAGACCCTCAGGATCATCGAGTCCAACCACAACCCAACTGCAGCACTAAACTATGTCCCTAAGAATCTCACAGGTCTGAACTATGGCAAAACCACCTCGGGGACACGCTGGTGTAAAACAAAATTTCCTACTTATATGCACCCCAGTGAAAACCCCCAAAACAGATTAGGAAAACAAAGAGGATTTGTTGGGCTTTGAGGCTACAAATGTCCTCACTGGGCACCTGCGTCCCCCCCATTGCTTGTGGCTGGAGCTCACTGGAGAGAAATGGTGGTTATAGCACGTGAAACCTGCTGGTCCTTTGCAGTCCATGGGGATTTGCTCTGGACCAGCAAAACCTTGAGGTGTGATTCTCCCGAGGGAGAGGATGACCCTTCCTCAATGAATCCCAGCTCCATAGCTGGGGAGATCCCTCCACCCAAGGTGCTTGACCAAGCGGGATCTTCTCGGTGTGCCTTAAGTACCTGTGTAGGCACCCAAGAGAGGATAAGGGCATATATATTTGTGTTCTGAACTGAAATGATATAAAAAATTACAGCCTCAGGTTGCTTTTTACTACCCTCAGTTATGGGAAACCGCAAGCGCCGCTGAGCAAGACGTGTGCGTTTTCCTGCTGTGTTTCAGTGAGGAACCAAGATTAATTAAACCTCTGCCGAAGGTGATCGAAACTGCTCCACCTCATTGTGCAATGACCTCGGCAACCTCCACAACCTTTGGCTCAGAAAATCTTTAATCTGCATATGCCTAGGGAGGGAGAAATTAGCATTTTTATCCATCTGACCTGTGCTTACACACTTTCCTTACGCATCCCCCACGAGCCACTATCAGAGATGGGATGCGGGTTTTTGGTACATGAAGCTCATTAGTTCTGACTGAACCTGACTTATTCTACTTATTTGCATTTGAATGCAAAACTGAGAGCAATTTCCAGACCACAAATAGGGGACGGTGCCTTCCAGACGATGTCTCATCATGAACATCTGCGGCTTGTAGCTTCGCCAGCCCAAGATTCCCATCAGACACCCTGTGCTGTTGGGTTTTGCATTCCCTGGCAGCCGCTACTCCAGCAAATTCTTTGTTGCACACCTTCGGTAGGCACATTCTAGGTAGAACAGTATAAATAATTGATTTTTTGCAATTTCAAACAAATAAGCAAACAAAAAAATGGCTTCGGGTCAACTTGAGATTCAAATCCTTGACTTGTTTTGGTCGATCAGAAAGATGCCCTAATAGAAAATGCTCCATTTCAAAGCCAAGTGTTTTCTTTAATCACGGCGCAAATATAACTTAAGGAGGTTTCTAACCAAAGAGAGTTTTATTTGTTACACTTTTACTTCTCCTGATGTTTTGTTTGTGAGTGTCACGGGCAATTCTGCAAGGCTGCAATTCATCCGGGAACAGTTTGCTGCCGCTGAACCTCTATTATTTTTGAGACAAAAAGATTTGGCGAAATATTGCACCCAGGTGAAGCTGGAGCTCGTTCCGAACTTTTATGTTCTCAAATCACCTTTTACCAAATTGACTTGGGACGTATTAAAGTGTCTGGTTTACCTTTGAGCAAAGGAGGCGAAGCCTGGCCTGGGCAGCACGCCGGGACGGGAGGTATTTGTGCATGAGCTGGGACAGCATTAATGGGAAATCTCATTTTCCTCTCGCAGGAAAGTCCTTCAAGTGCAATAGGGAGATTTGGTGCTGTTTCAGCTTCACAAGAAGGATTCCTGAAGGACCTGAATGGAATGATTTACCTCAGTGATGTAAAACTAAAGATAATCACCAGATCCTTCTGATCTAGCTGGTCTCTCTAATCTCAGTTTTTGGGGTAGAAATTGTGTTGATCTTGCCGCTCGTTCCCCAACCTTATGATGCCAAGATCACAGACTTGGGCTGGTCTTGATGCAGATCATGCAAAGATCTGGTGGAGATGAGAACCGAACCCAAGAGACCTGACTGGTTGCATGTTCCCTAGAAAGAATGTTTACTGTGATATCCAAGGGCTATTACACCAGCCCTTGCTTCAAAGCACTAGATATAAACCTTCCCCACAGCAATAAATAGTAAAGATGAGAAGAAACAGAAAATTCAGATGTAAGAGAGCAGCTGGCAGTTGAAAATGAATTAAAACCTCATTCTTTTCATGTTTGTATCATTCCAAACATAGTCTATGGAAGCCTGAAACAAGAAGATCCTATCAAAGCGTCTGGCGATAACTCATCCAGTGCTACATGAACAGTAAAGTCACCACCCAACAAAATCACTTCTGAACTCCGTGCGGCAGCAGCCCGACAAATTGCATTTCAGATTAATGAGTCTTTCACTAAAGTCCTAATTGCATAATGAGAGCCTTACAGTTCACTTTTAACTACTGAACTGTTTCCAAATTAACCAGGCGACGCACACGCACCCGGCGCAACCCGTACTCGGGCTGATTTGCATAGGATAATTACAAGCGTTCTGCTTTCTCTTACAGAGCGTTTGTTTCCGCTCCAGCAAACCGTGTTCTCGGACATGCGTATTATGGCTGAATCGTGAGCGGTTTAAAGCCCGCTAGTGATGTTCTGAGCTTACCTACTGCTATCGTGGTGCTGGAATTGTTCCCTGCCAGCTGCGGGGGATGAGACCGCGCTCTCTTCTTATTTAAAGGCAGCAAGTCCCATTCTCCAAGCTGGAAAAGCTGCTTCTTCATCCCTTGGTCCTGTCTGGTTGTGCAAAGGTTTAGTGATTATGCCCCACTCTGCTAGTCCAGGCTTATCGAGGCTCTTGGGTTGACTAGTGGAGGGCTGAGCTTAAAGTGGGATGACTAGTGGAGGTTGACTTGTGGAGGGCTAAGCTTGGGTTGGCTAGTGGAGGGCTGAGCTTAAAGTGGGATGGGGGAAACGCTGCTTGAACTGGGATGGGGCTGTGGGGTTGGATGGGGAGTTGTACATTTCATTGATGCTTTTTTAATGTGTGATAGGGCAGGAAAAAGAAACGGAGAAAAAGATGGAGAGGATGTGGCAGCTCTGTCCTCGCCCTCGTCTCACCCCACCACCTCCCTGCCCAGCTCAGGATATATATGTGCACGCATACGTATACTTCCATATGTATTAAAGAAGACATTCCTTTTCGGAGTACAGCAAAACAAGCATTTCAATAATCAGTTTGATTTTCTTTGCTTTCAATAGTAAATGACGCATTGGTAAAACACACATCGTGACAACAGCACCTTCCCTAGAAGAAAAGCTGCCCTTTCAAGACCGGAAAAGCCCTTTTTTTCTCAACAGGAATATTTCACCATTCCTGCATTTTGCTGTAGGAATGGTGCTTTCCAGAGAACATTGCCCATTCTTCCTTCATTCACTAGAAGTCCTGAGGGGAAAGAAACACGTCACCTTATTCCGAGGGCCGCTGTATCTGTGGTTGCATCTGCATCTCCTCCGAAGCGTCGCGGTCCCTTTGCTTTGCCCAGATCTCAGCCCAGCTGGCAGCACAGCGCATTTCTCTCTCTTGTCCTTCAACAGCAAAGGCCTTTTCCTCATTCCAGAAAGATGATTTTGGCTTGTCTGAGCTGCTCCTCTCCACCGCCCGGCACTGATGGATTGATTGCTGTTTTCCTCTTGGTTTGCCTTGTCAATGCGGGGAAGTCATTTTATGTCATAGATAAAGAGCTCAGGCTTGTTCCCTACGCTATGAAATGAAGGACTCCCTGCTTTCAAAAGAAACAAATGACAGATCTTTTTAGAGACACTGGAACTGCAAGTGACCCCCCCAGCTCCTCCTTGTGCACCAGGTCTCATCCTGCTCCTATGATAGTTTCTCCTCTTTAACATTGCATTTTTATACCCTCCTTCATTGCACTAAAGCTCACCCTGCTCCTAACATGAGGAAAAATGGTAGAGAAAGGTGGACTTCATAACTGATAACTTTATAGTTGAAGAGTGATGTTCTTGAATAATAACATACTATAGCACAATTCTTCCCGGCCGGGAAGCAGATTGCCTTCCACCTCCATGGGGATAGATGGGACTAAGGCTCTGGTTTCTATTCATCACAAAGAACCCAGAATCAGGTTGCAGACAGACTCTAATTGAGCTCGCTGCTGCTGCTGGGGATGGCAGGAATTTGTTGTTTCTCGTTAGTGTTAAACGCTGCCTGCACGGTGTAGAACACAGCGCTCAGCCATCGGCGGACACAGCCGACCGTGCTGCTTCCGAGGGTAAGGAAATAAACGTCACCAACGCCGCAAATAACAATCCCACTTCCAATGTTGTTCAGTATTCAGTAATGACCGCCTTTGCATTATGCAGGGGGTCCTTTGTGCTCCTCTTTCCTTGACAAAATGATGGTAAATAATCTTAGACCCAATATGTGAAGCACATTTTTGCAAGGGGACAGAAGAATGATTTGATTAGACACAGGCTGTTTCTGCTCCTCTCGTGGTACAGGAGCCATATTCCTCCTCCGTCATTAGGAATGAAGACAGATTGTAGGGGAGCAAACACAAACTTAGATCAGTTTACCCTCTTTCCAAGTTGGGGTATACTTGGCTTATATATATGTGCACACATACACATACTTCCATATGCATTAAATCAATATCTATAGCCCTGTTTGGATGCATGTGCACGGTGCGTGATCACCATTGCGGGTGCTCAGAGGCCTCTCGTTAGACTTTAAAGCTCAGCCTAACTAAGATGAATCTCCCCTTGCTGAGCAGGAGCTGGTGAAGAGACAAAAGGGCAAAGCTACTCAGGTGACAAAACCCCTTGGGGGCCTTATTGCTGCCTAAACATCACAAAATATCCCTTTTCCTGGAATATTGGTTGTCCTTTGTTTGGGAGATGCGGAGGATGCTGGTGATGCTCCGTTTGTGCTGCTGCTTTAATCCAGCTGCCGGGGCTTTAAAGAAAGGTTCTGTGGGCAATTGGGGTCAAATCGCTCAGCCTTTGCAGAGCGAATTCGGCACGCAGGGATCCAACCGCAGCTCTGCAAGTGTTTTTTGTTCCGTCCGTCTCTCGCTCTGTCCCAAGGGGGGATTTCCCTGCCTCCTAAGCAAGATTACAAAGAATAAAACCGCTCATTTATTCTTTACAGGCGCAGCTTGGCACTCCAATCCCACGGGAGGCATATTTGGCTTTGTATACCTCGAGACAAAATTCAAACACCTTTGGATGTCAGGCGATGGAAAATGTGTATTTTGTTTGCTTTGTGAGAATAACTATCAGGATAAAATTCATCCTCATTCAAGAAGGACTTTATAGCACTAAAGTCTTGCTAGCAAAGAATACATTTACCCTGTAGAGAGCATTCAAACCAACAAACCCCAGTGCCTTTAAACACTCCCGAGTTCGCTTTTGCACTTCAATCTACAAGCAACGTTTCCCAGCAGGTTGGGGAAACTGAGTCACAGCACAGTAAAAGTATATTGGCTATTTTGCCCCAAATCCTCGCAACAATTGTCAAGATAAACTCCTGGGTGTTTCTAGTTTTAATGTCATGTTTTACCTTTGAAGGCTGAGCGGCCTTTGTTGCAGTCGAATGAAAACAGCTGGCAGGTGAAAGAATAAAGCACCGATTTCTGCAAGAGTGGGTCTGTCGTGCTGGAATGGCAGCGGCCCCTTGGCCACGAACCAGCTTTGGAAATTCAATCCAAGTCTCAGAGCTGTCTATTATACATTACACAGCCCTGGGTGATTTTTGCAGGGATTTCTATGCCATTGATTATTCCTTTCTACAAACAAGTTGGTTTTTTGGGGCGTGATTAACTCAAACATCGCGCTCTGCCGTGTCCCCACATTGGGATGGCGCCTGGGTTTTATTTGGGGCTGGTGGCTCTTCCCAGTGGATGCTTTGGATGCAGCCACCATGGAAAAGACTTTTCAAGAGAAAAACCAGCTCACAGGTGAATTTTCCTCTAAAAGCTGGAAAACCCCTGATTTGCTACATATACCAATAAGTTATCTTTGTTTTACACGCAGAAAGCCCAGCATGCACAGCCCCTTTGTGAAGCTTCCTTCACATGCACTGTTACCCATCACCAGCCAAGCAAGGAATTTAGAACAAAGATTTGGGGGAAAAGCATCCTGCTGTGTGTAGACAATAGCACCGTGCTTCTAATAAGCGCAGCCATGAGGAAAACAAACACTTCCATTAATAATAATAATTTTGCAATCAGCATGTCAGCGTGTATCTAATGGTCTATTCGCCTTAAACAGAGATGAATTGGCGGTATGTGATTTAAATACGCTTTGGAGATGCACAATTGCCACGGAGCACAGAACCAGCACGTGGGATTGCACGTCTGAAGTCGCATGAGAAGCTGCTGTGGACTTGGCAGAGCTGTAAAATAAACCATTTCTGTGGCTGTTTGCAGCCTGCTTGGCAGAAAACACGATGCGAGACTGTCTTAAGATGCTTTATCAGCAGCTGGTGAAGTTGGATGTGTTGCTTCCAACACAATCAGTCTCATTTTTATGGCCGTAGCTGATGACATTTTTATAGCATATTGGAGCCCAGTCACGGACTAACATCTTACTGTAAAAGTTACCATGCAAGTGCCAAGCTTAAGGCAACATCAGCTACAAGAAAGATGAAGTCCTGTAATTAATCCGTGCTCCAATTAAGCCATTATTCAGTGCTAAGTGATCGAGCAGTCCTTTAAATGACTCTTGGGGGCTCGGGGTTCTTTTATTTTCATTGAATTTCCCAAGTCCTCGGATCAGAGGAGACAGGCCAGGGTAATCTCTCAAATCCACATATTGATCAGTCATTCGGTGGAGATAGGAAGCAAAATGCAGTTTAAAGATGTCTCGTCCCTGTATGAGCTCAATGTGCGATCCACCTGGGTCCTTGTTCCGCTGTAGCTTCATCCCAACATGTTGCGCTACAAGCTGCTCTGGATGTTGGAAAAACTGGTGTAAATCTAAGCTCAGAGCGGTTAAAACCCCGCCCAGGTCCAGCCTGGGGCTCGGCTGCTATGGTACAATGAAAAGTTGACATTTGCATTCTTCCCTTTCAGAAAGAAATAACCTAAAAGAGACATGGCAAAGCTGAAAAGCCATCCCTACCTCCAGAAATGTGAAACAGGGTGTTTGGGGCTATTTTTTGAGACTTCTTCTCGAGAAGCTTTATTTCCAGAGATCCAAAAAAATCAACGCGCTAAGTTTCTACAAAACACTAATTCCTGGCCAGAAAACATTGAGCTGGAGATCGCGCAGCTCTCTAGTAAATGAGAGACATGTTAAATGTGTAGCAGGTGACTAACAACTCGCTCAATTTGATTGCCTGACATGTCCACACATCCACATGACTCCGGGAGATGGGGATTTAAAGCGGAAGAAAACACACCATGACACAACGCTAAGAGAAAATGAAATCACGGGTAATGCGGCGCGTATTTTATAGCTTCTGGACAGCTAAAAAGCACTGAAAACAATGTCACTCTCTTTCCCTCCTCACCCACTTCTCCCATCTGGTGCTTTCCCGCCTCCGCATTTCCCGCTTGGCGCCATCTGTCCTGCCCGGACCTTCCCTGTGAAACCTCCGGCTCCTGCACCCGGCGGCTTTCTGGTGTCACCTCCAGCCTGTGTCACACAGTCCTGGGGTGATTTGGGTTGCAGGATCCCTGTAGATCCCCAGCCCAGCCCTGCTCACGCAGGTCACAGAGCAGATCACACAGGTGGGCCCAGGGGGTTTGAATGTCTCAGAGCAGGAGACTCCACACCCGCTCTGGGCAGCCTGGGCCAGGCTCTGGCACCGCAAAGGGAAGAAGTTTCTCCTCGTGTTCAGATGGAGCCTCCTGTGTTTCAGTCTGTGCCCGTTGCCCCTCACCCTGGCGTTGGGGGATGAAGCTGGTGGGTGAGGGGCTGGAGTTTTATGGGGAGTGGCTGAGGGACCTGGGGGTTCAGCTGGAGAACAGGAGCTGAGGGGAGACCTTCTGATCTCTGAACTGCCTGAAAGGAGCTTGGAGCCAGGGGGGTCGGGCTCTGCTCCCCAGGAACAAGCGCCAGGAGCAGAGGAAACGGCCTCAAGTTGCGCCAGGGGAGGTTGAGGTTGGATGTGGGGAACAATTTCTTCCCCAAAGGGCTGTGGGGCATTGGAACAGGCTGCCCAGGGCAGTGCTGGAGTCACCATCCCTGGAGGGCTGGACAGACGGACATGAGGTTCTCAGGACATGGGTTAGTGCTGGAGTTGGGTTATGGTTGAACTCCATGATCCTGAGGTCTCTTCTAACCAAACCGATTCCATGATTCTATGAACAGAGTCGGGTCCATCCTCTGACACCCACCCTGAGATATTTCCCAGCCACAGCTCCTACTCAGGGCTCTGCTCTGGTTTTGCTTCTCTTCTGGCATTTGTGTCACTTAGGCTGGGATTGAAGGGGGACATCGCCTCCTCGCGTATCTGATCCCCTCCCTGATGCTTTGCAGGACATCAGGAAGGAAACAGGCAGCAAGAATTGCTGGCTTTATTTATTTTTGCATGTGGGGCTCAATCCACAGCAAGCGTGCGGTGCAGAAGGGGCTGATGAACCCTGTACCCTGTCAGGGCTTCGGTTTAAGGGGAAAAAGGAGCATTTTTAAGATTGGCGGTGTTACCTGAATTCACAGCGTTACTCCAAAAGGTTGATCTGTGGTATTCCCGGCACAAGCCCTAACACAGAGAAAATTCCGGTTGGAATCGCACACAAGACATTTTAGCAAAACCCAACATATTCGCAATTGAAAAGAAAATCAAGTCCACGTTCTGCATTTGGTGAATCGGCATTTCCCGACGAAGAACATATTGTCCAAACCCGCTGTGGGCAGCACATCCCAGGGCATCATCCCTGGGACCACAAATGTGTGTTCAACACAGCCCGGCTCGCGTGGGATCAACTTGTTCTCAAGTAACGGAGTTTCTGCGCTTTCCTGTGAGATATTAATTCATGGAAACCCAGTTCACTGTCAAGTGATTCTCCCCAGTGTTTGCTGTGGACTCTCCCTTTCTTTGCATTATTGCATTAGCGCTAGTTAGAACCCCTTGAATTAGCTTTCCTTGCAGTGTGCATGCTCTGCATACTTATTAAAAAATTAGTGTTGTAATTTAGTCATAACTGAGCACATCCCTTAAGCATTAGATTCCATTTCTCTGGGGTTTTTTCAATTAATTAACACTTCTTGTGGTTTCTAGGACTGCAACCCCCAGGTTTGGTTGGACTCTCACCAACACAACAAACAGCATCACCACAGGGAACTTCCGGAGGTTAATTCTCATCGTTTCCATTGTCTTGGCTTGATATTAAACCTAAAAGACAAGGGATCGCCCAAGCAGGTTGGTTTAGGCAGAGATGGGTTACGTTCCACCCATCACAGCCTTGGCACCGGCATAACTTTTTCTATTAAAATCCCCTCTGTTCCAAAAATAAACAGCTGAACCTGTCATTGTGTCTATTGTCATTTAAAAAGGATATAAAATAGAATCCAATGCCAATATATTCCTACTTAAAGAAAAGAGTTGGTAATTACTACGACTCAGAGCTTTTTAGGGCTGCAAATATGTCACATTTCAGAGCTGTTACCCATTGGAACCTTCAGAAACGCTGGAAATGCCCTGAGGGGAACCCAGTCTGTTGTGCACACACTATTCGAATATATTTTTATAAGAGCAGATTGCGGTTTTGTTTATTTAGAGCTTTTTCTCCCTGCATATGCTTTACTATTTTGGGTTCATCGATGAAATATTCCTGCCTCTAGACTTTGGCTACTGTGTGGTTGTTACCTACACTGAATGTACGTGTTTCAGGAGTGTTATGAAATAGGAGCTCATCTAATTTAGTGGGCGAAGAGGTAGTAGTCGCATTTTGTAGAGTTAGAGCCTCAGAGGAACAGTGTGCTGGGAGGGAAAAGCAGCATCCCCAGCTTTAATTTCTTCTATTATTATTATTTCAGGCATGAGCGCGACAGAGATTTATCCTGGGAAGTCCATCAGTCACAAACACTTCTTGGTGTTTCGGAACAAACTGCAAACCTTTAGTGGAAAACCAAAAGCCAGACATGTAAAACCCCGTTGTAGGAGAGAGATGAGCCATATTGCATTTGAAGCACGTGGTTAATTAGTGAACAAGGTGCTAATTAGAAGGGGTTTCTCCAAGCAGTTCAGGACATTAATGGAGGGATGTCTCGTGTCTGAGTGGGTGATCCGAGGCTGGAACAGCTCAGGCGAAGAGTTGGGGTGTTCAGCTGGAGAAGAGAAGCTCTGGGGAGACCTTAGTGTGGCCTTTCATTGCTTAAAAGGGGCTGATGAGAAAGATGGGGACAGACTTTTGGGCAGGGCCTGTTGCAACAGGACAAGTGGTGATGGTTTGAAACTAAAGGAGGGAGATTCAGGCTGGACATGAGGAAGGAATTGTTGTCCCTGAGGGTGGTGAGAGCCTGGCCCAGGTTGGCCAGAGAGGTGGTGGATGAACCATCCCTGGAGACATCCCAGGCCAGGCTGGACGGGGCTCTGAGCAACCTGAGCTGGTGAAGATGTCCCTGCTCATGGCAGGGGGGGCACTGGATGAGCTTTGGGGAGGTTTAGATTGGATATTGTGAAAAAAATTCTTCACAGAAAGGGCTGTGGGGCATTGGAACAGGCTGCCCAGGGCAGTGCTGGAGTCACCATCCCTGGAGGGTTGGACAGACGGACATGAGGTTCTCAGGGACATGGTTTAGTGGTAGAGTTGGGTTATGGTTGGACTCGATGATCCTGAGGATCTTTTCCAACCCGAACAATCCTGTGATTCTACATTCTATGACAAGCCCATGGAGGACCAGCAGTGGGGCAGGTGAGAACGGGAAGGTTTGGACAACCGGTGCTTGTCAGGCGTGGAAGGATAGGAATATTTCCGACGTTGGCTCAGGACACATGTCCTTCTAAAAGCAACGGCCTGTTCCTCCTCTCCATGGGCATTTGGGGCCTTCCAGGAATCGTGAAGGAGCCTAATTCTGATCTGGCTTACTTGGATCAAAGATAATTCCATGGAAGGAAATGAAATGACTCAGGTATTAAACTGATGATCCAAAGGCAGTCAGTCTCTAGGGACTATTTAGAACAAACATTCCCAATAGAACAATAAATTGTTTTATAGAAGGATGGAATGCAATTAATTTAAGGAAGAAAACAAATTTAAAACATAAATATGGGATGTTGCTTGGCTTCAGAACTTCGCCAAAGTAAATCTTAATTAAATCCTAGTTAAATCAATTTTGTGGATGTGCCTGTATCTAAACCAAACCTCTTTTTGTTATGCAGCTTTCTATATAATGAATAATGTTATAAAAGCCTTTTGCACAACGCTTGAAGAGACTCCTTAGGAAATTGGGAAGTAATTTAAAGCAAACAACAAAACCTGCCAAGCGCGTCCGTCCCCAGCACGTGACAATGATCACCCCCCCCCGGTAACAAAGCGCTTGTCTCTGAACGATCAACACGAGCTGCTGCTGGGAACTTCTCTAATTACCACTTGCAGAAATGATATATGATTTTTAATGAGAACGCATCTCTCCCTTCTCTCCTGCTCGTTTGCAAAAGGTCAGGAAGACGCTTTTCATGTTCAAGCTGCTTCAACCCCGAGAAGACGGCGCTGCCTTAAAAAATGCCAAAAGAGCCTCCTTAGAAATTGCTTTGTGGGTTTAGAAACAGCGTTCTCGGAATTATTCCTGAAGGTTTCTTAGATGTAGTTGTCATTGAGTTGCATGGAGAGGAATTATTAAAATCAGCTCTTTTTTTCGCTAGCAAATCGGGATTTGAAGACTAATCCCCGCTCCCCCGTCCTGCCACGCGGTGGGTGCAGCACAGAGCCAACCGTTTAGCTCCACGTGTGTGCCTTGCCTCGTGTTTCTAATCTCACCTTCAGGGTGGGGTTTAAAGAGTCCGTTGAGTCATTTCTTTGGATGAAGAACAGTCTTTTGAAAGGGAAACACCCACAAACACGTTCCCGCTTTTATCCATTCATTTTTATGACTTACTCCTCCATCACAGACGGAGATTCACCGCCAAGAAGCATCTTCCCACTTGTTTTTCATGAAGCCAGATGACAAAGGACACCAAGGGCCACCCCAGGAACTCATAGTGACGTCCCTGATCCTATTCCTGATGTTTTCCCCCAACAAATAAGGAATCAACGCTCTGCTCGGCAGTTGGAGGATGGTCTGTCACCCCATGGACCACAGGCTTTGGGGTGGGCTCAGCACCAGCAGCTGAGGCAGAACACGTGGCATCAGCAACCAGCTCCGCACGTTAAAGCTGGAAGGGAAGGGATTTGCTGCTAAGAGAGGATTAATTTTCTGAGTCATCAAAATCTCAATTGAGAGGCAGGGAGAAGGATTGAAAAGAGAACATTGCGGTGAATGAGATTAGAAAATGAGGAAATCTATCACAAACTCCCTCAAAGGTAGGGAGCGCATTCTTAATTCTTATTTAATGGCACAGTTCCTTGTGTCAATAGCTCGGTTAAAGATTAACTGGAGGCTTTGTCCATCTGCATACTGAAAAAGAAGCTGAAAATGCTCTTTAGGGGAACTCACAGAGACAGAAACAAACAATCACTTGTTTAATTTCACCAAAAACAATTTCAGAGAAAGAAACCATGATTTTTGGAAAACTCTGCAGGTAACAAATCGCTTCATTTGAAAAACAACCCATCCCAACTTCTGCCAACAGGGACCCAATTTCCTATGGTAGAAGTTTTGCTTTCTCCGAAACATGAAAAGCCTCAGACATCCAGAAAAAACCAGCGCCGTGTCACACCGGGCTTGAATCACAATAAGTGCTCCCATTTTTCAAGTCAAACGCCCTTGGAATTGTTCAACTTCCTGACAAATGGAGCTTGGGGTCTCTCAGCATGAACCGCAGCGTTGCCTGATTTAAGCTTTGCTGGAGCAGCCTATTTGTGAAAGACTCTTCATCACCGTGTCCCGAAGCCTCCACCAAAGTCTCCATGTGTTTCTATGTATGTTTTACAATTTCACTTCTCTCTCTGCCAATTCCATTCATTCCAAGCCCTCCAGTCCCAGCCTTTGTGCATTGAATCCATCCCTGTCTATAGTTTAGGGACCTGGAAGGAAACCAAAGTAAAACACCACCTATTCTGGAACCAGGTCACCCCAACATCCTTCCCATGACACTTTCTGAAGCTTTGGTCCATCGGGAAGGGACCCCGGATCATCCCATCCCATGGACACAGAGATTTGGGGACACATCTGACAGCAAAGAGCTTCAGCTCAGGGCTCTGGCTCCCACCAAACACCCAGTGCACACAAACTTGGGTGCAAAGGTTTGCCAGATGATAAAAACCTCAATGTTCGAGGTGGGAAAGACCCAAAAGACCCCTCATGTGTTAACAAATTCTATTTTCCCATCTGATTTTAATTGAGTGATTGGTTCTAGAAACACTTTCACACCCCTTGGACACTCAAATCCTTCCAGGCAATGGAGCCAAGACCATCTTTGTGTGCCCAAGATGGACTTAAGGAGTGTGAGGTTATGTGGCTGATACCCCTTCAGGTGACAAAAACCACTGATGATATAGGGGTGGAAATGTCACCTCCTTAGTGCTTGATATAAATCCATCCCTAGAAGTAGCAAAACACAGGATCTAGGTAAGAACCATGCAGGCTGAGTGTTTATATGTTGAAAACTGTATTTCACTGAAATACTTTGGGGAAAGGTATCATTATATACTAAGTGTTGGTTTTTTTTTTTACGAGGGAAGGCAAAGCGCTTTGATGATGTCGAAACATTATGACAATATCATAATGGAACATTTCAATTTCTCATTTTGGAATACTCTTATTTTGCTCTGCCGTTTTACAAATATATACCAGTAAAAGAATATGATTAATGGTAAATATCGACATCAGTAGGTGATTTTTAGATTTTATAAGAATGAACTGTTCAGATCAAGCTTAGTATGAAACTGTCTTCAAAATAGGTATTTTCTTAAAATTGACTTTGTTTGCAATTTCTCTAAATTTGGATGGTGGTTGATTGTGATTTTTTGCATGTTTTTTCAGGTCCGAGTCTCACCAGGACTCGTCATCCTCCTCGTTTGTCATCGACCGCCTGTCCAAGCCCTGGCAACACAAAGTCCCTGCAGAATTCATCACTGTTAGTCAGCAGCTGGAAATTAGCAGTAATTTTCTTAATATTGGCTGTGTAGAACACAATGGGAACGAACATTTCCACTGATTGCAGGGAGTGCCCGGTTCGATTTTTCCATCCTTCTGGCTCTCCCATTGCCCAGTCCTCTGCAACTACAAAGCCATGGCTGGGGTCATGATTGCTCAAGGGTCATGATTGTTCAAGGGTCCCAATAACTCAAGGGTCCCAATTGCTCAAGGGTCACAATAGCTCAAGGGTCCCAACTGCTCAAGGGTCCCAATAGCTCAAGGGTCACGATAGCTCAAGGGTCATGATTGCTCAAGGGTCCCAATTGCTCAAGGGTCATGATTGCTCAAAGGTCATGATGGCTCAAGGGTCACAATCGCTCAAGGGTCATGATCGCTCAAGGATCACGATCACTCAAGAATCACGATCGCTCAAGAGTCATGATTGCTCAAGGGTCCCAATAGCTCATGGGTCCCAATAGCTCAAGGGTCATCATCGCTCAAGGGTCATGACAGCTCAAGAGTCACGATCACTCAAAGGTCATGATCGCTCAAGGGTCCCAATCACTCAAGGGTCCCAATCGCTCAAGGGTCACGATCACTCAAGCCAACAGTGGTTTCTCAGTGCAACAATTTGCAGAATGAGCCGACGGCATTTTGCAGCAGTGTTTGTCACCACAATGGGATGACTTGCTGGGCCATTTTAGCCATGTGACTGTGTTATGTTCATTTTGAACACAGAGATCCAGCTAGGAATGTGATTTTGGATACAAGATGCCTGGACACACCAAACTCAACAGTGTGAAGTTAGGGGGAAAACGCAACTTTGGGATAAGTTTGGCTGTAAGAGTGAGGCCGGGTCAAAGAGCTGCTGCCCATTCCCATTGTCATTGTCCCCTAATCCAACCTCAACCTTCCCTGGTGCAACTTGAGGCCGTTTCCTCTGCTCCTGGCGCTTGTTCCTGGGGAGCAGAGCCCGACCCCACCTGGCTCCAAGCTCCTTTCAGGCAGTTCAGAGATCAGAAGGTCTCCCCTCAGCTCCTGTTCTCCAGCTGAACCCCCAGGTCCCTCATTTTCCCAGTATACAACCACAACAACATCTCTTCGCTGGCAACGCTCCATCCTTGGGAGCACGCTCTGTTCTTGTGAGCTGGACACTTCATGCTAATTGGAAAACAAGATAATTCTGGGCTAGCAGGGCCTGGATTTGCAGCCTCTTGGTTATCTGATAAAATAAATCAGGCATGGAGAGGTGGCTTCTAAGCAGCAGGGGTGCATGGCGGGCTGATAACGCCTTTTATGTCTAGGAGCATCTAAATCTCACTTGCGGTATCTAGAAGGGAATTACAATGACAGCGATTGTGTGTGACTGAGACCAGGGAAACTCAAAATGATCTTCAGGCGCTCTTAGGAGCAGGACACGTGGAGGAAAATGTCAATAATTTTCCTTCTCTTTTCTAATGTGCTTTTCAGCAAAAGCTCTCACAGCTCTTTTTAGTCATTAGCTAAGCAAATCTCACAACGCTCCTGCAAGAAAAGCATTGAACTATTTTAGTTTTCAGTAGCATGAAAGAGGCATCAATAAGAACGGGGACTGGCAACCCTGAGCTTCAAGACAATGCCGCTGTGAAATGCCCATGGAATACGTGCAAGGAAATGCAGTCCTGCTGTTCTCCTCCATGAACACATTTACCAGTTTCTCACTGTATTTTAGACGTATCTGTTCTCTACTGACGGCTTGACTGGAGTTCAGCTTTTCTGATGCCAAAATGACCCCTGCGGAGGAACGTATCACTTGTCAGAGCGCTTGCGGTGGCCGTCTTGGCTGCCAGAAGCGTGTCATGGGGACCCCCCACAAAGGACATTCAGAGGGTGACAGTGACAGTGGCCAGAACACCACAGAACACCGTGCGGAGACGTTTTCCAGGTGCTCACAACATCCTCCATGTGCCCACGGACAGATCAACTCGCACCCCAACACGAGGGTACATGCACTAAAAGTGCGTAAAACAAACTCAAATCCTATGGAAAACTCCGACTTCGCAATTTACTTCCCACCCTCATTAAGCTTAATGATTTATGCCTTGTAATTACCACAACTGGGCAAGAATCCCTGAATCTTAATAATTCTAAGGATGCCAGAAGCAGATTTTTAAATCCGAAGCAAAAATTAAATGACCACAAAATGTGTGTTCGCCTTCCAAGAGCCAGTTTTGTTTCAACAAGACGGCTTAATTAAAAGCTCAGTAAATTGGTCACAACATTTTTTAATAAACAGCATGCGGGAGAGAGACGGAGATTAATGCGGCAGCAGTAATTGAATGATCAAAGGTCCCCGTTCCTTTGGTGACCTCTGCAGAAGCTCAAACCAGCTCCAACCATTGCCAGGGGAAGCTGAGGCAGGTGAAGACCTGGAAACCACATTTATATTCCACAATATCTAATTGGCACAAATTAACATTGCCCAGATTTAACGACGTGGGACCGCAATTAGAAGTTTTAAGGTCTGGTTGCATCTTTGAAGCTCCAGTGCTGGGTGCGTGACCTGATCCAGATGTTCACGCCAGGATCTGGTTTGTCACGCTGGGAAATCTTTGCACAGTTGGGACCTGGGGTCAGGAATGTCCTTTGTGAGTGTTTGCTGCACAACCTGGTCATTCTGACCTACCTCGAGTCTCTTTTTAACTTCAGGATGAGAAAAAAGAGAGATTTGGTTTCAAAATCACTGTCTGTTTTATTTGTTTTGAAGCACAAAATACCCCTCGGCCACTCAAACAAGATGTTTCATTTCAGGAGAAACACACCACCTCGCTCAACCTGGAATAACTCCTTCTTTCCCATCCAGAAGAACCAGCGAACCAAACAATGGGTTATTCCCTCACCTCTATGTGTTCGCCATCCCCTGAACCAGATGGTCCTTTTATAAACAAACCCCGTGTCCCTTTGTCATGCGGTTACTCTACACAGTCACCTCGTGCTCTGATCGCATCACATGAACCACTTTGCATTCGATCTCTGCCACAATATTGAACTTTCTTTCCATTATATATTTATCTGATGTTTCCTTTCCCTCAGTTCAGGGCTGTGGGAGAAGGTCGGGTAGTTCAGAGCTATGAAGAGCAAAAGCTGCATCTGCACCTTCATGCATGGGAGAACCCATCATAAAGACATCAAACAACCACTGAGGAGAAAAATCCAATAGAACATCCCCTAAGACACCTCAGGGTGGGTTTGTGGAAAACAATACACAATTAATTATGACATCGTTGTGAATACCCTTGAAAATACTCCACAGAATCACAGAATGTCAGGGATTGGAAGGGACCTCGAAAGGTCATCCAGTCCAATCCCCCTGCCGGAGCAGGAACACCCAGATGAGTTTAAAGGGGTTTTGTTGCCACTTGCACCTCCAACTTTTCTTACAATTCACATTTGACTGGTGTTGTACCAGTGAAAAGCATTCACACTGTGTTTAACTGAAAGCTGGAGAATGTTTTCTTGCTGTCCTGTTGAGGAGCGATGCTGTGGATTCACATATTTGTGGATTCACGTTTTAAGCTGACACGGTTACCAGTGGATCTGCAGTGCAGCCCCCAGTGTAATTCAAGTCCGAGGATTTTCTCCTCTATTGAATCTACCCATCTGTAAATATGAAGTTTCTTGCAAAGCTGACTATCTGGAACGAAGTTATTTGGCAAAGATTTATGAATCATCCACCACGCCGTCAGGATCGGCTTGCAAATGATTTACTAAACAGAAATGGGGCTGAGTTCATAATGGATGTTACTCAAAACCTGAAATTTGACTGGTGCTATATATTTCATCTAGTGGACATAAAATGCATTTGCTGTAATAAAGCGAAGATATAAATGTTAAATGTATTCCTTTTTCTCCACGTGTGGATTTGTTCTTAAGAATCCTCGGCTGCCGGAGCCGTGATTGATGGCAGCCTCACCGACAGCTTCACCAACACCAGTTCAGCGGTGGGCAAATTTGCTTTGGAGTATTCTCGCCTCAAACAAATACACTTTGGGGTCCATTAACACTGTTTGTGATTTTGGGTTCGAAGCTTTCAGCGATTTCAGCAGCCCCAGAGCTTTGGGAAGATGGATTGGGAGCTGGTTCGTAGCTCCTAAACCACTGACTGCTCGGAGCTGGGAGGGGATAAGGGAAAAAAGACTTCATCCTGCTTGTGGCCACGTTTGAATAGCTGCTCTACAGCTTATTTTTTAGAGTTAGTTTTTAGACTAGACTTTGCTTGCACAGGATTCAACAACATGAAAAGGAATCGGGTGCCTTTGATGCTGAGGACGCAGCTCTATTATTCATCCCCTCGGTACAAACAGGGTGGTACCTGCTGCACAAATGACCCCCGAGATGCTCGTACACGCAGCCGTTGCCGCTCTGGCTGCCTCGGAGCTGTCTGGACAACATCTGATGCCTGTCCTGCTGGGATATTTTGATTTACACATTCTAGAACTGGAATAGGTCCAGGGATATGATTCCTATCCCATGCGGGACAATCCTGTGGACCACAGGAGGAACAGGACCTGCAAGCATCTCTCCATGTTACACTATAATAGCTCATCTAGTCCATTTAACCTCACAACGTGTCATTTCATGGGGTTTTCTGGGTGGTTTCCAGCCAGCCAGGGGTCTGGAAGTGACCAGAGCTGAACCTTAGATGTACCTTATATTTATTTTAACCACGACCAAACAAGATTCTTCTTCTTCAAACAAAATTCTTCAATGTTTCCCTTTTGTGTGATTCAGAAAGCTCCTCCGACCATTTCTATTATTTCCAAAAGGACAGAAATGACGAATCCCGCTCATAAATCCGTGATCCGACTGGCTTAAGACCTGACACTATTCCACTAGAAGCAGCAATGTTTTCAAAGCCGTGTATTAATATGATATCACATCTCTAGGTTTGACCCCAGACCTGTGGAATCAAAAAGGGAGGCTGTGCTGCATGAGAATGAGATCCTAATTAGCTAATAATCTCTAATGGCCAAAGGAAAATGAATATGACTAGCTGTCATTAAGTCAGTTTTGAAAGCCATTCTTTAGTGTATAAAGCACTTTAAAAAAGATTTCACGATCCATCATGCCGTATGGTTTCTACAGCATGAAAGGGGAATTATCAGTAATCATAAAGCATACAATGACCATCATTTAGCCTTGTCGTTAACTGCAGCAGTGAGTGAATCAAACTGTGCCTGCAAATAAAGAACAACTTGCTTTCCTTTTCAGTCCCTGGAGGTTGGCTTTGTCCAGCTTGCAGGACCGCATTTCACAGCAACGGCTTTTCACAGCTGACAGCTCAACGGGACTTCATTCTGCTCTACAGACCGCCTTTCCTGCCACAGAACCATGGAACGGGACCTTAAAGATCATGCAGTTCCAACCCACTGCCATGGGACATGTTCACCAGCTCAGGTTGCTCAGAGCCCCGTCCAGCCTGGCCTGGGATGTCTCCAGGGATGGTTCATCCACCACCTCTCTGGCCAACCTGGGCCAGGCTCTCACCACCCTCAGGGCCAACAATTCTTTCCTTATACCCATCCATGTCACTAACAAAGATGTTACACCCAACACCAGCCCTAGAGGACACAACTCACTGGTCTCCACTGCGACACTGAGCTGTTGATGGCACCTCTTTGAGTGCGACCGTGAAGCCGATTCCTCATCCCCAGAGTGGTCCATCTGTCAAATCCATGTCTCTCCAATTTAGAACTATGAGACACGAGGCCAATTTAAAGATACGAGACACCGAGTCCTTGCAGGCACCTCTGTGGTCGGACCCGGGGGGTTTGGCTGCCCCACTAGGTCAAGCCATAATGTTAATGAGTCTCCTCTGCCAAGCGACAGCCGGTTTCTTCCTTGCAAGTGAAGCAAGGGGTGTCCTACACTTGAGTCTTGTTAAATTCTGTTCCTGTCAGACAGCTACAACGCAGGTTCCTTGACTCTGCTCGCATCCAAGTTCAGGAAGGAATTGATAACGTGCCAGCCTTTGGAGCCGACTGTCTTTGATAAATCAGGGCCAAGAGCTATCAATTGAAGTGTTTCATTTTGGACTGTGAATACCAAAAATGTCTCAACGGGTGAGAGACAAAGGAGAAACAAGAAAATAAAAAGGAAGAAGAAAGGTCAATGTTTCCTGCAGAAACCCTTGAGGTGACACTAGTCCCCTCGGCACCAGATGTAAACTGACATTCAGGAGGCTGCGAAGAGCATGAGAAGATCCCTGTGCAAAGAGTGGTCAGTTTGAATAAATCATGGCTGCAGGTGGAAAGGGCCGTGGAGAGCGGCCCTGTCCCTGCTGACAGCAAAGCTCCCGAACACAAGTCATTCCGCGGGTCTGACAGCTGCTTTTGCAGCTGAAACGTTCAAAATGTATCCTATTAACTCCAGGTTTTGGTCTAAAGAGACTTGTTAGTTTTCCTACTGCGCAGACTGAGGGATAACACCAATTGTTGGTGTAGCTGTTGGCTCGATGACTGATAAATATTGCTCAGGGCTCAAGGGCGGCACAGCCACCGTGACCCTGAGCAGTAACTCCGATGGGGTTTTTAGAAGCATGGTTTGGAGGAGCTGCTTCCCAAAGGAGCCACACGGCCCCGTGCGACGCTCACCCCCTGCAACGGTGGCGATAAACCATCTTTACAGCCCCGATCGCCAGTTAACGCTGGAGGGGAAGGCTGGTTCCCACAGCCATACTGTAGAGTCACTGGTTGTGACTATAACCATACTGGCTGTAGTCACAAAACTATTTTGATTATCCAGAGGTTCCCTGGAAAAGCAGCTGGGATAGATAACAGATGCCCTGTGTAAGGTCTTGCTCAAACTGTCATTTTCCAGAGTCTGATTTAGTGCTAAATCTTGAAGTGAGAGCTAAATCCTCATCAACATGGAAGAAGCCAAGGGCTGGCCCAGCCAACCCGCCACTAAACTTATGCAGCTGATGGACCTAAGAAGAGTTCGGTAAATATCTCAAGGTCAGAAATGCTTTCCTGCAGCTGTATTTTCTTTTATTAGGTCCTTCAACCCTATTAATATGTACTAGAGAGACTTTTATGCAGGAACTAGCAAAATTTTCAGTCCAGTCTTTTTCTGTTACTGCAACTCTAATGACTTCTTTGGAGTTATCGTGAAGCAGAAAGCAGGTTCCTCTACTACTCCCTTCCAAACAAAATAAACCCCAAAGCCATCATTATGCAAATCAAAGATGAAAAGAGCAATTTAACTGTGTTAAAAAGAGGAGAGTCTTGCAGGCTACATCTTGGAAGGTAAGTCAGGAGTTTGAGAACGAGCATCTTGTCAGCGATCACCTTTGCCGTGTGTTGGGTACCACTGAACTGGGGGGGACGGAGGCTGGGACAACAATGAGGCGGGTGGTTCAGGTGTTGATCCTGGCTTAAGGAGGAGGAGGAGGCACATAAATAACACCTGAGTTACAGCTCCGAGGTGGTGCTGGGGCACCTGGAGCTTGCAAGGCAAGACACATGTGGTTTGGCCCTTGCAGATGCAAAATTAAAAGTATTTCCATAGATCAGCTCGAAGGTGTGTGCAAATGTTTCTCTACATCACCTTCCTTTTCTGCCCAAGCCCCCAAACACAAACAGATCCCCCAATCCACCTTTTCTCTGCATTAACAGTTTAGATAATGGTTTATTTAGCTAAATCTTGAAGTGAGAGATAAATCTTCATCAACATGGAAGAAGCCACGGACTGGCTCAGCCAACCCGCCACTAAACTTACGCAGCTGACAGACCTAAGAAGAGGGACACAACATTGCCCCATGCGGGGCTGCTCAGGGTGGATTTTGGAATGTGGGAATGTGCAGAGCCTGTGGGAAGGCTTGACATGAAACCTCGGTTTGTGTTTGCAGGAGAGTATTTCTCCCCTGGCAGGGCTGGGGCACTGGGCTGCAGAGCTGAGTCTGAGCGGGACGCAGGGGCTGGAAACGCCCACGGCCAAGCCCATGTGTGCGATGCTGCACAACCACTTCGGCCGCAGGAAAGATTAATGGAGTGAGATTTGCAACTGTTCTGCTGTCTGCTAGAGTCTTCTGTTTTGCCTTTTGTGTTCTTTCTGGGGGGTACATCCCCCTCACAAACCTCGAACAGCAGATTTTCAAAGATGTTCTGGCTCTGCGACAACTTCAAAGACCTGGCCTAAAGCTTTTTGTCTGGGGCTCCTGGAGGCAAGAGTGGAAAAGATGTTCTTTCTGCAGGGGATGAAACAAAAAATCACCTTGTGTTTGCTCCGCTCTTGTGAGCAAATGAAGCATTGTCTGTTGAAGCAGAGATGTGGAAGGAGGCAGGACAGGGTGGGCACAGGGGTGGAAAGGAGGAGCGGGATGTCAGGAGAAGGTTACGGATGCGATGGCGCTGGCAGCCCGCCCCCAGCCCGGCTCTGACACATGAAAGGGGATTTTATCCAGCTCGAACACATTGCCTCAGTGCAGATCACGCGGATTAATGGCTTGAAATTAAACCTCTGCTCATGCAAAAGAGCAGTGTGAGTTTCCAGCAGATCATTTCTCTCCTGGCAGGAGGAAGCCAGAGCCGTGTGGCATTTGCACAGGGGGCTGCTGGTGGGCAGGCGGCTACGGAACAGCGACTAAATCATTTCTTTCCCAGCTGCAGTAATATTTCTCCTCACCGCACGTTACAGCTGAGCTCCTCTGACTCGCGCTACAAGAGCTGAAACTCGATGACGACGAACAAATCAAGAGGTGCCTTCTCCGTGCTGTCACCCGGTGCCACATCAGCCCTACCCAAACCGGGATGAAACGAGACGAATCTTCAAAGATGGGTTTCTACATACCGAGATGTTCAAGAGCTGCACCACTTTCTGCTCATTCTAATGCCTCCTGGCGCAGTAAGGCCATGGGAACAAGAGTAATTGCTCTATACAATATAGAACCTTGTATATATGTCACTCTTGAGTTGGAGAAACCTTGTGCTAATACATGTCAGGTTTCTTTTCCCCTGTATCTGCAGCAAAAAATGCCTGGAGCTCTCTGGGCGCATCAAAGGTTGGTATGGTGATGGCTCAGCAAATGCTGCCTAAGTAACTCCAAAGGGTGTTTGTCAACCACAGCTACAGCTCGGAGGAACAGTGTGTTTGCAGTGGTAACACTGTCTATCCCATAACTCACCTCTGTGCTGGTCTGCGGTGCCCAAAAGATGGGGAGAAAGGGAGAGCGAGACTTGGGTTTTCCAGCCCAGAGAGAGACGAGGTGATGGATCTACCTGCAAATACGGTTTCATGCTTATTGAGCCCTGAAAGGGTCTCCAGGCACAATGTAAAGCTCTTATCAGCTGCTGTGTGCTTAAAGGAATAGCAGAGATGGGAGAAGGTGCAAACTCAACCCATCAAAGCAGTTGCATGGACCTTTCTACACACTAATAACCCCGGACAAGCTGCCTCCAGCAAGAGAAGAACCTGACAGTGTTTCTTAGCTCACCCAAGTCGCCCTAAACCCCAGCAAAAAGCATAAACCAGCATGCAGAGGCCTGAACGTGGTAAGGAGGAGCTTGATTTCTTTCATTGGCACTAAAACTCAAAATCACCGCCCAGAAGCCCGCGGTGGGAGGCAGATGCAGACCTGTGCATCCTCTCCGCTACTCCTGCCAGTGTCAGGTCACAGAATAAGCCTGACTGGGGCATTAAAAAATAACCGCAGGGTATTTAAAACCAATTTGCGAGGTGGGAGCACCCACGACCAGCCCCCGTTACAGAACAAACAAGAAGCTCTTGCTGTTCAAGAGCTGAATCCCAAAGGCAAGAAGCAACCACAGGCTCTTATTTATCAGGAAGAAATGTCTAATAAGGAAGAACATGCGTGATCATTTGGATGCAGATAAAAGTGTTTTAACAGCTTTGCCCAAAACAGGATTTTTGCCCAAAGCTGACAGATTTTCTCTTCTTGTCAAGCACAGGAATAGCAAAGTAGCCTGAGAAAGGGGAGACTCCAGCTCCATGAACCTGCACACACGAGTCTCCTCTGGCTTGTGCCAGCAAAATCCAGGAGTAACTCTCCTTTCTCACACTCGGTGCTTTCGCTTCTGCGTTACAAACTGCAAATGCGTTTTTGCCTTTTCGTGAAAGAATATCCCTATTTCTGACTAGTATTTGATATTTTCTGTGGGTACACAGCATCCTAGGGGCTCGCCAAGGGGAGCCGAGCGGCTGCGGAAGCACCAGCCCAGGGCTGTTCTCTCCTCCTCCTCCGCGCTGCCTGGGATGCAGTCAGATACATTTCTGTTATGATGACTTTAATTTTGCTTTCATCAAAAGCAGATGAAAACCCTTCCCCGGAGGCTACTACTGGCAAGGACAGGAATGGGAAATGCAGACGAGTGGTATCTGCTAATAATGACACCGCATTTCCCAGCGGTGGTTCCCAGGAGCACCCGGAGCTCTCAGGATGCTGGGCAGTCGCGGTTCAATGTCTGGTTATCTCCTCTCTGCTTGCAGTGGTTTGTTCGGTTGTTTGATTATTCCTTGGTTTCAAACTCCAGGCGTGAGCTGCAAGGGGGGTTGTTTGTGTGTTTGTTTGTGCTGGGGGGGGTGTTTGGGTTTTATTTCCCAGATTTCATCTCTGGGATTTAGTGTTTTCCCCAGCGACAGGCGGCTTCTACATCAAAAGGGATTTTTCCACCACTCTGAATTTATACACTCTGAATGTATTGACTCAATACATTTGGACCAAGGGGGTCATCTGCTAGATTTTTCACCCTTTCCTCTTGCAGAGGGAGAACGACATGGCAATCAAATATTTATTTTAGATCCCAGCAATCTAACACAGATGCCTCAGGTTTACCAGGGGCTTTCAAAGCCCTTCTGAAGAAACTCTCAGATATTTTCTCTATTATTTTTTTCCCTTTATTTTATTTGGAAAAAACCCAGGGATATGCAGGCCTTTCACTGTGCCCCTTCCCAAGCTGGTTCTGACTATTTACTCTCGCTGTAAAGTTTCTTAGCTATGAGAGCATCATAAAACCTCCCTCCATCACCTCCCCCTCATCCCACCTTCCCTTCCCTCGCCGATGCCTCCGAACAAACCGTATATCACGCGTTGAGCAGCTCTGAGCCATTAAAACCCAGCTCTGGCGTTAGTGCCGTGGAAATGGAGAGCTTTCACGGCCACTCCAGGATGGTTTTAATGGGTAATTGATGGGAAGCCACAGACGGCTGTTGACAGCGCAGAGAGATTAAGCAGTTTACTGTGCAGGGGAAACCTGGCCAGTCCAGCCGCCCCGCTTCAGCGGCCAACCTCGAAAGGAATAAATGATGCTCATAAACGCATCATTTTTCTCCAAATCATCATCATTTGCTCGCTGCAGCGCGGTCTCGCAGGCAGAGCCCTATCTAACACCCACAAAGCCCATCGGGGCCGTTCGTGCCAGTCTGGCAGATGCACAAACCGTTTAGAGGCAGGAGGAGCTCGGTGAAACGCAGCCCCTCGAACGCAAAATTGCAATTAGAAAATGCCAGGTGTTCAGCTTAATCCTCAGTGTGCCGGACCACGATGTTCCCTGGGTATCTCAAGTTGTATTTTTGTGCTCCCGATCCCCATTTCGAGCTCGTTTCAGCCCCTTCTTGGTACAGATGGGAAAACAAAACTGGAGGGACAGTTGTCTCATTTTCAGGGTATGCTATTGCTACAAAAACCTGCAGAATCAAATGCAAGATTATCTCCTTTTTAGTGAAATCCACACTGCGTTTCCTACCAGAAATACAGAGGATGTTTTCCCACCTCCCCTTGTCCTGCCTTTGTGTAGAAAAGCTTGTAAAATAATCAAACCAGAGGAAGAAGGAGAAGATGAAGCAGGAATTGGGTGCTGGGTAATGCGGGAAAGTAGCCCTGTTTTACTTCAGTTTTATTTGCTTTACTGCTGCTACTCATTTAAAGTCATGTTAGAAACCAAAATAATAATAAGGAAAGAATAACAGTAACAGATGAAGACTCTTGAGTGCCAAAGCAGATTTGATGAGGAGCTGGATCATAATAGCCCGGCAGCATTTGGTGCCTGACTTACCCATGCAGGATGGGCTTCACTGGGGACTTGGAGAAGTTGGGACCTGGTAGAGGTTTAATGAACAAAGGAGACAAATTCAATCTCTACAATCCTTTTTTGTCCTCTGGTAAATATTGCCCTTGAATTTCATGCCTTGCACTCGGCCAGAAACAAGCTAATGATCCAAGATGTAAACATTTTACCTCCTGTCTCCGAAGCTGAACACAACGTTAACCCTTGCCTGGCGAGCATCAGCGGCTGTCAAGAAAGCTTTGATGGGCTTCAAGGGCAACATCCTGGCCCTGCTGAAGGCAACGGGACTTTCGTCATTGCCATGGGGGCATCTGGGGAAAAAGGGAAGGAGGAAACCACCAAGGACAGAAACATAAGTGTTAGCAGATCCTCCCAGGGAAGATGCTGGCTGCAAGCAGAGACCCTGTGAGTCGGGATGCCCAGGACATTCAACATGCAGTTGCATCAAGACAAACGAATAATTAATTTATCCGGCATTTTCTTCTCCAAAATTGGGCACTCTAAGAGGAAGCCGATGCTTTTGATGGACCTGGGAGGTGTTTGGAGGGGAGATGTACTGCCTGAGCGGGGCTTCTTTGGAGGTCAGTTGAAAACAATTCCAAGTCAATGATATTAACGGGGTCTGGTGCAAGTCGTGGCCACATTCCAACCCCAAACTCCAGGGTATAAAGGCATGTGGGGTGACGAGCTGAGACAGCCTCACCCACCTGTGATGGAGGGATTTGGTGTGAGATGAATCTGACCCTCTGAGGGGGGCATCAAACCCAACGTTCAACACAGAAACTATGACCACTTTAACCTGTCATTCCCCCTTTTCCCTGTAACCACCTGTGGACCATCTATGGACAAAGGGGCTGTGCCAGTGATCGTGGAACCAACAAGCAGCCAAGACATTTAATTCACTCCCAATCATCATTAATAGAAGAACAGGAGGGAAAAATGCCCTTATTATAATTTAAGCAGCTGTTTGCTTAATGTTTCTGGCCATGACATGAACACATAGGGTTGATTACTCTTAGTAGGTGCAGGATTATTTTTGACCGAAAGGATTTCTTGCTTCTTGCGCAACCTCAGTCTCGAGCACTGAGTCTTATCCAGATGCCTTTAAGAGATGCAACCCAAGCCAAGGCTGAGCGGCAATTTGTTTTTGTTTACTCAGCCAATTAGGGTCAAGTTAATGAAGCATTGGGTGGAAAACGGCATCTCTTGTTATGTTGCCACAGCAGCAATTACAGTTCTCTTGAAAGAAGGTTAAAGAATTAATTGCAGCACTTCTTTAGATATAAAAAATAAGCGGAGGTGCTGGTTTTGGTGGCTTGAGGAACTCAGTGATCCATCTGGGTTTGCGGGCAACATTTATTGACAGCACAGTGGAATAAGCTCATTCTTTATTCAGACCTTGCTGGTGTTCGAGGGAGGACACATGTTGGAAAAGAAGGCAGCAGCGCTGGAAAGACAAGCTCTGGCAAAGTGATGGATGTGCCTTCTGGAGCCGCTGAAATCTCAACAAGGCTGATGAGAAATGAGAAAGTGAGGAATGCCTCAAGAACAAGTTGAGCGATTCAGAGGGTAAAGTCAGGACGATCGTGTCCTGACACTTTGGTGGCCGAGAGGAGCGAAAACGTGGAGCAATGGGCAGAGCTCTGCTCCGTCCCCTCTCTGAATCCCTCTAGAAACCCTTCTGATTCTTCATTCAAACTCTGGCTGATGGAAAAAGGGTCACCTGCCTGAGCCACCATGGCTGCGGACGACAAGAGCAGACGATGCTCTTTTACTGCCTGAACAAAGCACTCCGCTCAAGTTGAGCTACGAGTTTATGTCTGGGGCTTCCAGGTGAACAAATTTATGGGGCTAGAAGTGACTGAGGTGTCAGGCCAAGGGACAAAGTCTGGCCCACTGGGCTATGAGGCCTTGAGGAAAGACAGCAGCTGTATCAGCAGAGATTCCCTGAAAGATCATAGAATCACAGAATCATTTTGATTGGAAAAGCCCCCCAGGATCATCGAGTCCAACCGTTCCCCACCCCTGGCACTGCCCCATGTCCTGAGAACCTCATGTCTGTCTGTCCAGCCCTCCAGGGATGGTGACTCCAGCACTGCCCTGGGCAGCCTGTTCCAATGCCCCACAGCCCTTTGGGGAAGAAATTGTTCCCACATCCAACCTCAACCTCCCCTGGCGCAACTTGAGGCCGTTTCCTCTCATCCTATCACTTGCTACTTGGGAGAAGAGCCCGACCCCCTCCGTGCTCCAACCTCCTTTCAGGCAGTTGCAGATGCCAAAGTTGTTGTAAGTACCAGAATTACGCAGTGCAGGTTTATTCTCTACCCATAGAACTTACCTGCTCGGCTGCTGATTTGGCTCTTGGTGCCAGATCTGCAGGAGAGGCCGGGGGGGTGGGTGAGCATCCCTAACCCGGGGAGTTTGTAGAGCCAGCAATGCAAAGGATGCCCGAGATCCCCCAAAATGCTGAGTGAGATGGTGAGCACATCAAACTCTCTCATTTTAAGCGTTGAAAGCACATCGCCTAACCTGGGACATTTGCAAAACTCTTTGTAGAGATGGGTACCAGAAAATTTCACCCTGTGGGTAGCTTTAGAATAGATGAAAAAGCTACACTGTCAGCACTAAAGTCTGTCAAACCGCAGCAGTTTTCCAGGGTCACTTTAAGCACACTGGACATTTTCTTTGGCTTGGTTTGATTTTGGATGATTCTGACTCAAGAATGATGGAAAGGGCTCTTCTATATAGACAGCACTAAGGACTCACCACCTTAAGAGTTGGCTTTTTAAAGGTATTTTTAAGTAGATATCCCAAATTACTAAATTCTTTGATAAACCGCAGCATTGGTGCTAACTCTGAACCTCAGTCCGAAGCCCTTGAACTTGCTCTTTGCAAATACTAATATTTAAGTATTTATTATTATTATTGATTATTAATATTTAAGGACTGTTAGAAAGACCCTTCTCCGTCTTCCTGGGGCTAAACAGCCCCGTTTTAGGGCGGGTAAGAAATGAAGCACAGCCAATCTGTATTTCCACCCATCACAATATACGGCATTAAATAGAACAGGTGCACAGAAGCACAAGTGTCACCGGGCCCAGTGACTTCATCCGAGGCCCTTTGTATTAGTCATTAATTAGATCATCATATGCTACTTTTTCTTGCCGGTCTCTGATGTGATGCACAAGATGAACCTGCCCTGGGTGGTGATGGAAGCTGTTGCCTTCAGGATTCTCTTGCATTAAAAAAACAAGCCCAAAAGGTTGAGGTGGGTTGCAAACTGGCTTAAGGAGAGAAGCCAGAGAGTGGTAGTCAATGGTGCGGAGTCTAGTTGGAGGCCAGTATCTAGTGCAGTGCCTCAGGGGGCAGTACTGGGGCCAATATTATTCAATATTTCATTAACGATTTAGACGAGGGAATAGAGTGCACTATCAGCAAGTTTGCTGATGACACTAAGCTGGGAGGTGTGGCTGACACGCCAGAAGGCTGTGCTGCCATCAGAGACCTGGACAGGCTGGAGAGTTGGGTGGGGAATAACCTGATGAAATTTAACAAGGGAAAGTGTAGAGTCCTGCATCTGGGCAGGAACAACCCCAGGTTCCAGTATAGGTTGGGAAATTACATATTAGAGAGCAGTGTAGGGGAAAGGGACCTGGGGGTCCTGGTGGACAGCAGGATGACCATGAGCCAGCACTGGGCCCTTGTGGCCAGGAAGCCAATGGTACCTGGGGTGTATTAGAAGGGGATGGTTAGTAGATCGAGAGAGGTTCTCCTTCCCCTCTACTCCACCCTGGTGAGACCACATCTGGAATATTGTGTCCAGTTCTGGGCCCCTCAGTTCCAGCAGGACAGGGAACTGCTGGAGAGGGTCCAGCGTAGGGCAACAAAGATGATTAGTGAGTGGAGCACCTCCCTTATGAAGAAAGGCTGAGGGAGCTGGGGCTCTTTAGTTTGGAGAAGAGGAGACTAAGGGGGGACCTCGTTAATGTTTATAAATATATAAAGGGTGAGTGCCATGAGGATGGAGCCAGGCTCTTCTCGGTGGCAAACAATGATAGGACATGGGGTAATGGGATCAAGCTGGAACACAAGAGGTTCCGCTTAAATTTGAGAAGAAACTTCTTCTCAGTGAGGGTGGCAGAGCCTGGAACAGGCTGCCCAGGGGGGTTGTGGAGTCTCCTTCTCTGCAGACATTCCAACCCGCCTGGACACCTTCCTGTGTAACCTCACCTGGGCGTTCCTGCTCCAGCAGGGGGATTGCACTGGATGATCTTTTGAGGTCCCTTCCAATCCCAAACATACTGTGATACTGTGATACTGTGATACTGTGAAAAGAATAAATAAACCCTCAAAAAACCCCTATCAAAACCGAACAAAAACTCTCCAGCAAAATAAGACAAAACACACCAAAAGAAACAGAAAAGGCATGTTTGAAATGGAGGAGATATTTTTTGAGTAATTGCAGCCAATATTCTCCCTGCCACCCAATGCATTATAACTGCGCTTTAAGGGATGGGGAAAGCAGCTCCAGTCCTGCTGAAATTAATGGCCTATGTGGTTTACTTTTATCTGGCAGGTTTTGTTTTTCGGAGCTGGGTAGAAAGCAAGTCATTTTGAAATTAAATAGATAAAAAGACATTTCGGAGTCGGGATCAAAAGCTGTGAAAAAGCAGATTTGCGCAGCGCGGCCGCTGAGATGACCTTCATCATCTTTTATGTCCACTTCATTTGTTGCTTATCGGGCTCCTCGGTGTGTTAAACACCCGTCGCTATCTCTGCAGTGACCTCGTGGCCTGAGCTGGATCGGTCGCCTGCGACATTTGTGAGTTACCGACCTGAATCCTGCTCTTCAGCTCCCCAAGGAATAAACCTTCTGGGTAATTTTCAGAAGCATCATATTCTGCTGGAAAACGGTACAGAAATACCATTTCAACGGGCTTCGCCAAGTGTTTATTGATGCTGATGAATTTCTTGGGGAGCATAATATTTCTTAAACCAAATATGTGTGTTGTTTCTGGTTTTTGTTTCTATTCCAGTACCAAAGGAAAACCTTCCTCGGGATGGAAACGCTGAGCTTAGGCCAGGTCCATGTGCAGACCCTGCTCTTTTCCATGAATCTCCCTTTCTCCCATTAAATCATCCCTCAATGACTGGCCTCCTCATCTCCCTCAGTCCCTTCCTGACCCCACAACTGCTTCACTCCTGCTCTCCATCCTCATTTTTATTCCAGAAAATCCCATTGCTTCAAACTGCACTTGGCCCACGCCAGCATCGACATCCTCTCGGTCACCGTTAAACACATCGGACGCCTCCACCTGAGTGACTTGAAAATAAGACATCTCTCCTGCTGGATTTGATTTCTTTGTCAGAAATCGATCCTCTCTTTCCTTTCCCTCACTGTTCTTAACAGAGCTTAACCGCATTTCAATGAACGCGGTTCTCTGCCGTCTGTCGGCCTTCTCCTCCCGCTCCATGGCACTGGAGGGACCCGATCTCTCCGCGGTTCCTCGGGGTGCCCGGCTCCCGTGTCACCACATCCTGCCCGTGGGATGGGAGATCCTGTCACCTGGAGCTGCCAGACCAGCTGAGATGTGTCCTGAGGACACTTTTTCTGCCCTGAAGGGCTTTGAGAACAGTGAGGCTGCTCCGGTGCCAACTAATAGTGTGGTCCTAGCCCGGGACTCTGTTGTGGCCTCGGGGTGATCTTTCTATCCAAGGGGAGGTGTTTTTGGGTGCTGCTAAAAAGTCAACCCGAGGAGCTCTCACTTTAGTGAATCATAGAGTCGTTTAGGTTGGAAAAGACCCTCAGGATCATCGAGTCCAACCATAACCCAACTCCAGCACTACCCCATGTCCTGAGAACCTCATGTCCGTCTGTCCAGCCCTCCAGGGATGGTGACTCCAGCACTGCCCTGGGCAGCCTGTTCCAATGCCCCACAGCCCTTTGGGGAAGAAATTGTTCCCACATCCAACCTCAACCTCCCCTGGCGCAACTTGAGGCCGTTTCCTCTGCTCCTGGCGCTTGTTCCTGGGGAGCAGAGCCCGACCCCCCTGGCTCCAAGCTCCTTTCAGGCAGTTCAGAGATCAGAAGGTCTCCCCTCAGCTCCTGTTCTCCAGCTGAACCCCCAGGTCCCTCAGCCGCTCCATCACACTTGTGCTCCAGCCCCTCACCAGCTCCGTTCCCTCCTCTGCACTCTCTCCATTATTTCAATGTCCTTCTCATGATGTGGGGCCCAAAACTGAACACAGGATTCAAGGTTTGGCCTCACCAGTACCGAGTACAGCGGCACAATCGCTTCTCTAGTCCTGCTGGCCACACTATTCCTGATCCAAGCTAGGATACTGATGGCCTTTTTGAAGGGACCATGACCAGGCGTCACCTTGTCACAGTGTCGAGGATTCACTGAGCTGAGCAGCGATCCCCACGGTGCGATCAACTAAACGCTGAGGAGGAAACATCAGCGCTACGAGGAGCGTATTGGAGTAAATCTCCCCAGGAGCTGCTGGAGCAGATCAGTATAATACCCAAAAGATGCAATTTCCCAGCAGGGCTGACCCCCCGCGCGGTCTGGAGGAGCATTTGTGTGCAGACAGACACCCCGGTGCACAGTTTGCTCTGCAGGAGTCTCGGAGAGAAAGCACGAGCACCCATCTGAGTCGCAGACACTTGTTTCCTTTGGCTTTCTCTCCAAAATTATATAATAAGAGGAAAAAAAACCATGATTTTCTTTCTTTGACAGGGAGCACTTCCCAGTGATGTCCCCTCCCATGCGTCCCCAGATCCCACCACATGCTCTGCCCCTGAGCCCCGGTATTAAATGCTCAGGGCTGCCTATGGAGCAATTGCCCTTTTGGCTCAGGGTGGCAGTTTTAATTCTATTTTGAAAGAATGAAAAGCCATCTCTACCAAACAGATTGTGCCGGAGCAGCTCCCTCCGACCTCTCCCCATTCCCTTTTTCCCCTTTCCAATCTATTTTCCCTCGCTAGGCTGCAGCCAAGAATTAAATGCGCTGACGTTTCTTTCTGTTTGTTTGAGTTTACTGTTCCAATCCGTTTACGCTTCTCATTGAACATAATGACTTGAGAGATTAGGAGAGGAGTTAATCAAACCCAGGTCCTCGAAACGATCTGCGGCGAGTTTGAAGTGCGGGTTTGAAAGGCCTGTTTGCTGGCAATGTGTTTGTGGCGCTGAGTTCACTTCAAAGCCAGCACGTCTGGAATGGTTGGACGCACTCGGTGGGGAAGTGATGCTGAACAGACCCTGGGCTGCATCTGCGGGTGAGACGGACGGCTTCAAACATCTTCATCAAAACACAGAGCAGGTTTAAGGGCGGAAAACGGGCACAGAGGCAGCCGGGATCCGAGGGAAGCGGAAAGGCTACAAACCGCATCATGTTGCACGGGATGTGGAACAGATTGCACAGGATTAATTTGAAGGATGAACGGCAAAGCAACAAAATCTTCAAAATGAGTCCATACCTGAAAAACATTGACTTCCACAATCTAATGTATTAGATTAGGAGACAAACCACGACTTGGACACTTAGATCAAGCCAGGCGAGTTCCCTCCCTTCGCTTTATCTAAGATATATTGTTTGTTTTAGGTACTTTTAATGCAGACTTGTTCTTGCCTTCAAGAAGCGCGCTCCAGCAGCGAGATGAAGAGCAAACACAAACTCATCACGTCCTTAAGGAGAATGACGCTCACTGGAGACAGCCAAAAGCAAATTTGTAAGAAATTCCTTCTTGCTCATTGATTTTGCTCCAAATTGAACTGAAACCAATAGTATCTTCTTTACGTTTATCGCAGAGTAGAAACTCCCACGGTTTTGCAGCTGCTCCCATGGAACTAGCGGAAGATAGAAATGGGCAAGGATGTGAACGGCACTGAGATGCTGGAGAGGAACGTCCTGCTCATCCCCAAAATCCCGGCCCTGCCGCAGATGTGGCATCTGAGCCACCTGGAGAGAAATGTCACAAAACCTGCCTTTGGGTTGGCCAAACCAATTCAAAGCTCAGAAGTGGTAAATGAGGTAACTGGTGCTGCATGAAATGGTGTTTTCCATGAGGATACTTGGTTTTGCTGGGTGAGACTAAACCGGGCTCAACAGCTCAAAGCGTCTCGTTAGGAGAAAGATTGGAGTGAGATCAGAAAAATGGGAAGGAAAAGATAATTAAAGCATTGGTGGGACTGAGGAGGGAAGATTAAGAGTGGAATAAGTAGTGTGGCTCAGCGGTGAGCAGTTCAGAAAGGTGAGAAGAAAGAAATAGGTGTGTTTGAAGGCTGTGAGCACGCAGATTGATTGGGCGGATGCTGCAGATCCTGCGGTTATTTGAGAGGGAGGGCAGGTGGAACTGGGGGGGACAGGGGGACAACTAATAATGGCCACGATCTCCCGGCAGCTCCTGTTGGTCTGGATGCACCTCGGGAGATGCGCCGTGTCCATCGCCCTGCGCCGGCTGGGGCAGAGCCAGGGGAGGGACTGGAACCCCTGCCACTCTTCTTCATGCCTTCAACATGAGAGATTCATGGAGAGATTCATTAACTGGTGCGGTTTATATCTGCTTGAATACCTGGATTTGCAGTCCCGGCCGCACAGGAAACCTGGTTCCCATCTGCCTTCACCAGGCCCAACTTCAAGTTTTCACCACGTCCCACTTGTCCATAATAACCTTCTGTTATTTCTCAGTTAAATGTCAAGCTGGACTTTCAATTTGCTGCCAGTATGATTCCTTTCGGGTCATTTGTACCTTAACTGACCAGCATACGCCTCCCTTTAGGACACGGGCCCTGCTCATCCTCCCGCCTGGGCTGCGAGTCCTTCGCTCATTAAACCGCAACAGACCCGACCGTAAAGAGAGCGTGGGCATCGTTAGAGCTAAATATGTTTTCTTCCTTGGTTTTGTTTTCTAAGGGATATGTTTGGGGACGTGTATAATGAGGATCTTGTTGGCAGGGTAGTTAGAGAGCTAAAGGCAATGAGGCAAAGCGATATAAAACCAGAACGGATCAACAAGCGACGTCTTTGCTTTACAGGAGCGCGGTGATGTCCCCTCGCACCTGTACCCAGCACAACAGCCACAGGAGGTGACAATGACCTGTCTGGTGTAACTGGCCCCGTCATACGGTGCTGAGCAGCTCCTGACCCGTCACGTCCTCACGCAGATCCAAAGGAGGAACCAAGATTTGCCCAAGGAGATCTCTGCGACATTTTTCTGCCTCAAACTGTGGTAAAAATCCTTGTGAATTAAATGCAACCAATGCAACTCCTCTTCCCGTGGTGCAGCGGGAGCAAGAATCAATCCCAATACTGCATCTGGGTTGGTTTCAGCTTCTTCATTTCATTTTCCTACTCTGAATAAACCACCATTTTTGACCAGAAAGCCTGTGATTTAACACCCAGAGACTCCTTACAAAACACAAACTGGTGTTTTTTACGGATGACAAACCCGAGAAAGGAAAATACACTGAAAAATTCCTGGTGGCCACAGCTCTCACTTCCAGCCCGTGACTGTTGAACGTGTCACAGTCATGCGGAAAGTGAGTTGCGGTGCAAAGCCCTGGCGTTTAAATGATTACAGAATTGCTAAACATAGATTGAAAATCATCCTAAACGCTGCCTATCCTCCCATTTTGTCCCCATGTCCTGTGTCGTGCTGGACACCGTCATCTGGAGCAAAACCTCATCTATAGGAAGGTGGGAGCTGGTGTGTGACAATGTGGAGCAACGTCAGCAGGTCCCGAGAGCCCAAGTTTACATGGTGTACAAGGGGAGAGTCTGCGGAGCAAGCGCTGGTAACGAAAAATTGGATTGAGGCATCACACTGTAAAACTTAATCTCCCATATAGAGACTTAGTCTAGCATAGAAGAAACAGTGCCGGAGGTTGTAAGAAAACACGAGACCCTAGGGATGATTTAATGTCCTGAAGACATAAAGACATAAGCCACAGCAATGCAAAAATGAGCTCGGGAATGGAGAGGCTATTACATTTCAATTGCTTATGTGTACTCTGCATAAAACACAATCAAAACACTTGTTTTTAAAAGATGTAAATGCCTTTCTCAGGCTGAGCAGAAGCAGCGTCACTGATCTGGAATCTTAAATATCATTTGAGGCTTTAAATTTGAGTGATGCCACCTCCAGCCAGCCAAACTGGATGCGGAAAGGACGGTTTAAACTTGGTTTGGGCAGCATTAATGCAAGACCCGGCAGCCAAGTCAGGAAAACCGGGTTCATTTTCTGTTACAGATTGAATAAAAAGCTATTTAATCCTCAGCTGTACGTTTATGGGCTTTGTGGCCGGGCTCTAAGTAATCCCTGGTTGTCCAAGGAGTCTCAAAGGTAACTGTTGAAGTTAGGAAAGACTAAAGCTTTGCCCTCAGTCTCCTCCTTTCCTTGATCACCCCATTTCTACATTTCCCCTTTCATCCTGATGAGAAGGGAGAATGAATTTCAAACGCTGAACCTCCTCGCAGACAGTTGTATTTTATCGCTCGTTTTTCAGCGCCCTTTTCCAGCAGCTTTGAGGGAGGTCAGGGCTTCAAGAAAACCTTTGGAGGGCTCAGCCAGAGCCGGGAGAGATGGTTAATTATTTAATTGCCATGAATTTGAGCGGGACAGGGCTGCCTGGGCATCTCTGTGCTTACAGCAGTAGCAAATTACTGATCCTTCTGGTTTTTCCTTCAGCTTTACATTTTAGCTCCTCAGCAGGACCAGGTTCACTCCAAGCCCATGAATCCAGCATAAGCTTGGGATGCATTAGCACTTGGTTTGAGAACAAGCAGATAACACCCCAGCACAGAGTTCGTGTTTTTAATGTTGGGGAACAAGCTGTTAGAGAGCAGTGTAGGGGAAAGGGACCTGGGGGTCCTGGGGACAGCAGGGTGACCATGAGCCAGCACTGGGCCCTTGTGGCCAGGAAGCCAATGGTACCTGGGGTGGGTTAGAAGGGGGTGGTCAGTAGGTCAGAGAGGTTCTCCTGCCCCTCTGCTCTGCCCTGGGGAGACCACACCTGGAATATTGTGTCCAGTTGTGGCCCCTCAGTTCCAGCAGGACAGGGAACTGCTGGAGAGAGTCCAGCGCAGCCACCAAGATGCTGGAGGGAGTGGAGCATCTCCCATGTGAGGAAAGGCTGAGGGAGCTGGGGCTCTGGAGCTGGACAAGAGGAGACTGAGGGGGGACTCATTCCTGGGGATCAAGATGGAAAGGGGGAGTGTCAGGAGGATGGAGCCAGGCTCTTCTGGTGACAACCAGTGACAGGACAAGGGGCAATGGGTTCAAACTGGAACACAAGAGGTTCCATTTAAATATGAGGAGAAACTTCTTCCCGATGAGGGTGGCAGAGCCTGGCCCAGGCTGCCCAGGGGGGTTGTGGAGTCTCCTTCTGTGCAGACATTCCAACCCGCCTGGACACCTTCCTGTGTAACCTCATCTGGGTGTTCCTGCTCCATGGGGGGATTGCACTGGATGAGCTTTCCAGGTTGGAAGGCCAACCCCTGACACTCTGGGATTCTGTGGTCTGGGAGCCAAAAAAAAAAATAAGCTGAAGGACAAGAATGAAATGATTTTGTAATGATCCCCAAGGAAGATGAACCTGCAGATCACAATGGCAGCGTGGCCTTTGGAAGACAGTCACACTGCTTTTTGAACAGCAAAGGGCAATTTCTGTGCCAGCACCTGTGCAAAAGAGGGATCCTGTGCATAAACACAACTCCACGCTAATATTTTGGGCCAAGACTTGTTTTGTAGACAGAATTTGCAGCGTTTTGTTGGGAGCAATAAGCAGGTGGAAAACACGTCTCTGCAGAAGCTGCTGTTCTACTCCTGAGAGGCCACTATTGAAATTCAGAAGGCAAAAATCTGGATTTCAGCCCTGAGGTGCCAAACGTTGAGAAGTAAGTGGCCTCCGGTGGCTGAGCTCTCAAAAGCACATCTCCGCTATCCCGGCAATGGCAAACGCTGCTGGTTTCTTATTCCAAAGCCTGATGCTGTCGAGGAGTTTCAGCTCGCCCTCCTCTCTCAGCACTAAACACTTCGAGAGGCTGATCTGGAAAAGCAGAAGGTAGAATTAAACAGAGCTGGGTCCAAGAGGGAAAGCAATTCCCTTGGTAAGAAGGCATCCAGCTTTGCACTGATTCAAAAGGCCTCTGATCCGCTATGAATTAATGTATGGATTCCTCTCCACCCTGGCGCTGTAGCATGACTGCTCTGGGCTTTGAGGACATGGAGAAACAATTTACCCAGGAGGCCAAAAAAGCCACTTTCAAAGTCACCTCATCAAAGGAAAGCATCTATTTTCAGATGAGATGACTCTGAGTATGTAGATCCTGCAGATAAACTAAGGGACAGTGGTGGATCAAGGGTAAAAAGTCATGGTAGGAAACAGCTGGAGATGGGATGTGATCACAGCTTTAAAGAGTATTTCTTTGATTAAAATAAAGGAAGAAAACAATAAGTAGAAACTGAGCATCCCCTCCCTCAGTGCCTTATCAAGGAACAGCTAATTAGCACTTCCTACCTGCACTGCATCCAAACTCTGCTTTTCCTTAGACCCCAACCTCACATCTGTATTACGGGAGGTCAAACATTTTCAGGCATCGCTGAATTATCCGACCAGCGCTTCTCAGGCGTCAGGCCCATTTGCACTATCCCACGGAACCGGGGGTCGATGGACCGTCCTGTGGTGATGTCCCAGAGCTGTTTGCATTGAGCATGCCAGATAGAATCATAGAATCATTTCAGTTGGAAGAGACCCTCGGGATCATCGAGTCCAACCATAACCCAGCTCCAGCACTGCCCCACGTCCTGCGAACCTCATCTTTGTCTTTCCAGCCCTCCAGGGATGGTGACTGCAGCACTGCCCTGGGCAGCCTGTTCCAATGCCCCACAGCCCTTTGGGGAAGAAATTGTTCCCAGATCCAACCCCAACCTCCCCTGGCGCAACCTCAGGCCATGATCTGAGTGCTGGGAAGTGTCCGGGCGTAACGAGCCCATAACAACCCATCTCAACAATGGAGAATATTCCAGACACAACAACTGCGCTGCCACAGGCAGAGCCTGGATGTGCCGAGCGGAAAGCAAAGCATCCGACCACCAAACTACTCCAGATGGGATGCAGCAATGCCAGTCTGGCTATGAGGAGCGGTTATTTCAAGCGATACCTATGAAGGAGTAAAGAATATAAGTGTTTTCAAAGAGTGAGCTTTTTCTTCTCTCAAAAACATCCAGCTTACTCTCCCATGCAAGAAGTTCCGTTGACTTGGGTTGGATGGTACACATGAAGATTTGTATCAGGAGAAAGGAGAACATCATTTTTACCTTCACTGAGCGCTGTGATTTCTCCTCCTCCCCAAATTAAAACCCCACTGATTCTAGGTAGTTAAATTAATTCTCTTCCTAGCATCTCAGGTAGGGAAATACACACATCCAATCAACTGTCGAGCATGGAAAAATCAGCTAACTCATTATTGTCTTTTAGTATTTCCCTGCCTTGTCAACGGGGTGATACATCACACCGCCGAGACGCTGTCCCCGCGCTAAACCTTTGCTGTCAGTCGCTTCAAACAGTCACACCAGAAATACCTTTATTGGTTTGACATTTCTCAGGTGTTTTCTGCATTTCACAAGGACTTAATCAGCTTTTCTGGAGTTATGTGATCATAAAAGTATCTACAGGCCTTCATATTTTTCACAGGCTTTTTGTGATCGAGCAGCTAAAAGGCCGCTGTGTTTGGCACAGAGCTGCTTGTACAATGTTCCCTCCTTCCCCTTCTTCCACTGTACAATTTTGCCTTTTTGTGATGAGCTATTTGGGTTTTGACTTCAGGGTTTTCTGATGAATATTGAAGAGCAGAAGACAAGCTGGTGCCTCTTCCAGAAATGGACAACTCAAAACCTGATTTTCTATTATTAAAGTTTTGGGTTCGGTTGGGGATTTTTTGGTCTGTCTTGAGTTTGAACTTAAACTTTAGAGATAAACATAATTTTAGAGTCTTAACCTATAAATCTTTTCCAAATGCCCATTTCTTCCGCACAAACTGAATCAAAGCCCTTAGACTATTTACATGGGGAGATATTTGAAAGCAGGCCTTTGTATGTGGTATATTGTACAAATGGACTAAATGCCCCCAAACCGAGTCGACTTTCTATAAGAATGACCATCTGCTGGTCTTGTCACGCTAATGACGGCACCAAACTACCACAGGTTGCCACGTTGTGACAATTTTATGGGATGCCAGCCTGGGCCAACGCGGGAATAGACCAAGACCCCTTCTCGCTCCAAAGAGTTCATTACCAAACCGCTGCTGCTCTTCCTAGCAAAGCCTGACTCGCACTAAACCTCAGCAACGCGCAGGACTAGGGGACGTCACCACAAATGACATCCTGGTGAGGACAAGCACATTTCGGTACCCAAAACCCTGCCACGACGTTATTTACTAATATAGATTTAAGCAAAGCAAGCATGCAGTGCCTATAAATTCCCCGAGTTTCTATGGCTACGAGGATAAGTACATTGTGGAGAGAAAGATTCGATTGCCCCAGTTGCAAACCTACAAGCCACTGGCAGGGATCCTCGCTGGCTTTGTGATGGGTTAATGTGCCCTAGCGGGGTGTGCACAGAGCTCACAGAGGGCAGAATCTCCTCGGAGAAAGGAAAACACGAGCTGTTCATGCTGTTGGAATGGAGGAGCTTTGATATGGCTGCAGTGTCCAAGGAGGGGAAGGGAAGGGACGGGATGGGGGATGCTCCACCGTAAAGATCTAATGCAGCCTGTTGGTAAATGTCAGTGGAGCAGCGTCGCAGCAGACATGGAAAAATGGTTCTTTTGACAAAAGAAACTAAATAAAAAGCAAAGGAAATGCTCGGGATCCCCTGCCAGGAGTCGCAGAGCGGTCGTGCGCTGTTCAGCGACTTTTATCATCAAAGAGCCTCTTTTTTCTGCCATCGCAAAGTCAAGCCCTTTTACAAGACTAACAATATGCAGACATTAAAACTGTTATACAAAGAAAAGAGCAAGGATTATGCATTTGATTAATCTTTACATTCTGTACCTAAAGGGCAGGATATGCTGCTCCTGATGCCTGGAAAGCCCTGGCTACTGTGAGCTCTGAAAACTATACATTTTTTTCTGCCTGTTAAATTTGCATTAATAAGAAAGTACAATAGACCCTGCAAACATTGCTGCTTTTTTATGCTCTCGATCGCCTTGTGCTGGCTTAAAATTCCCCCATCTCGGTAGCGCCACCTAAGGTGTCTGTACCAAAGCTCAGACCTAGAAAGAGCCTGCCGGGGTTCTGATGACCTTTGATTATCTTTAATACAAATATGCTGGTCATGTAGCACCAGCTTTCTGGCAAACAAGAACTGCATGTAAAATAACCCAGGATGCGATTTTCATTCCGAGAGTCCTCGGCACCGCACGACAGCTCCGGATGATGAATGTACTGACTCGGAGCGGTGCTGAAACACTCCAGGCTCCTTTAGTCCTCTCCTATTAGCACAACTTAAATTGAAGCTTAAAACTAAACCGAAGAAAAGATCCAACCAACGCGAACACCACACCTCCCGTACAACCCATCTCGAAGTCAGCAGAAATAAGCTCAGCTTTTTTGCTGATTTAGCGAGAAAGCCTAGTTTTATTTGAAGGGCTCTTGCAGGGTAGAGTTTGAAAAATGAGGCTGTGGGTACTTTGCCAGCACCGTGGGAAAGATGTGTGGTTGGTTTGGGTGAGCAAGAGGAGTTTTAGTTGCCCTGTTTGCCCACAGTCCCGCTTGGTTGTCCCCGAGCGATATCTGCGGGCGCAGTGATTCCAGCCAAGAAGCGGCTGCGGGTTCAACTTCTGAGCTTTGCAGAATTTCATAGCCAAGATCCTCATATTTGAGCCTGTATTAATGTAACAGTCTTGACTTTTTCAAGCAACCATCCTAAGCCTTCACCAGAAATCCCAGAGGTTCCTTTGGAGATGAGATTTGCACAAGGTTCCACCTCTGCAACTGATGATTTGACTATTAAACCACAACTCCAGCCCAAGGCTAAACCAGAACATTTGTCTGCCTCCAAACAAGACAGGACTGTTCCTAAATCCCCTCTGTTCCCTTGCTGTATGTATTCCCGGGTTATTCACGTTCAGTGATGTGAATACCCAAGAATGCCCCCGGAATACGAGCTTGTAGGAATGGGACCAGTTCTTTGTGCAGCAACAAGATGGTCGAGTTTTCCAGCCTAGCTCAGGGAATCTCATCTTCTAGTTTTGAGCCAGTCAAATAATACTCAAGAGCCAACCCGTATTTTCCCTATTATGAGCTTAAGTGTATTGATCTACAGAAATAATTTGTGGGGGACTACAGAAAAAAAATCATGGGATGTCCAATAAAATCTTTGCAAATAACGGTTCCTGTCTTTGTCTCCTCTGTCATCCCCCCCTCCTGTGACACGGTATCTTAAACTTCTTAAGGAAGCAAGAAATAAGAAAGAAAAGGCATTTCCAATTCTTCTCCAAGTATAAAACCTCCACACAACAAAAACTCAGCCGCATTTATTTATATCGATCGGGAAGGTATTTACTTCAAGCACTGAACAAATGTCTCTGCAAACATCAATATTGGTATTAGACTCATAAATGTCGTCTATATTTCATAACGCGAGAAGCAATGACTTTTGGGAATGCTCATACCCTTCATTCATTCCATCTTCTTATTTATTTCTTTCCTCCCTTCTCTGGAAGAGGCTGCAGGGCTGAGATATATTTAGTCCCATACTTCTGAGTTTGCTGCCGCAGCTGCCAGTGAATATAGATTTAGTCAGTTGGCTCAACCTTGAGCAGAGGCTGTTGCAGGAAATAGATGGTGATTTGAAAGGTTTCGGTGCCATTTCATTTGGCATTAGGTACATGGCGCACGGGGGAAATGGAATACTCATGATACTTGATTCTTCCTAATGGAGATACCGGGTGTCGTTGCTCCAGCATCCCAAAGCAAGGGGTGTAAAACAGCTTGTGTGTTTATTTACGGTCTATAAAGGAAATGGAGGCTCTACAATTTAAATTAAACAGGCACTTCGGTAGCTGCGCCAGCTCTAACAGCTTCTATCTTAAGTCCAGCTTTTCTCCAAGACCCCATTAGTTTTTACCCCATTTCTTCCTCGTTTACTAAATCACTCCTTGTCTTAGAGTCAGATCTGAAGAAATCCCGACGCAGTTGAGCTGAGGTTTGGGCAGGGAGTTTAAACAGAAGGTACCACCACAAAGCTGCCCTGGGGCGCTTTGGCTATGGGGTGTACCGCAAGTTTTCCAGGCCCAGCTGGTCACATTACACCACTTCAGGCACTTGAGAAAAGCAGAGTACCACCCCTTCCATAGAAATAACTCCCAATCTGTTGTTTGAAGAGCTGGATACATCTAATCCTCCTAAATGGCCACCTCTAAAGCTGCCACCACCTTTGTCCTGGACTGATTTTTAAGGGAAACATTATTACCCCTGCCTGCATGTCAGTGCCTATTATCCAAGCGTGGAGCTGCCCTGCACACTTCAGAAGCCGTCAGCCAGAAATGAAGGAGTTATCTTCTATTTTTGGGGGCACAAAACCATCTCCTGGGCCATGAAAGGAAACAAATATGTTAATTCAGGGAAAAAAAAAAAAAGCGGGGTGGGGGAAGGACGACTCAGGTTTATTTCTTGCATTGCCTCGAGAGAGAAATGCCATCTTTCATTTTCTTTCTCTCTTTCTTTTCTTGGTATTTCCTTGCCCTCCTTTCCTCTGAGTTTCTGAGGAATTAGGAACAGCCATGCGAGTATCAGCCTGGCTGTGATGTGTCCCAGGGGAACAGGGGCGACACGTGGCCACCCAGGCCTGAGTTGCAAAGGTCACATCAGGCCATGAGAAGAGCTACCCTATGCTGTTCTACCTCCCAAGACACCTGATATGGCAATCATGGCTGCCCTTACACTTCATCCAGGCTCACAGAGGTTCAGCTTATTCATGAGAGTCAAAAAACATGGGCAAGGTCCAGATTCAATCTCTGAGGGGCAAAAGAGGGAGCCTAGAGAGGCTTTACCCCACCAGAAGGTCCTTCAGAGCTCAAGATGCCATGGGACATAGTTCAAGATGTCACAGGATGTAGTTCAAGATGCTGTGGGACACAGTTCAAGATGCCGTGGGGCATAGTTCAAGGTGCCATGGGATGTAGTTCAAGATGCTATGGGATGTAGCTCAAGGTGCCATGGGATGTAGTTCAAGGTGCCATGGGATGTAGCTCAAGGTGCCATGGGATGTAGTTCAAGATGCCATGGGATGTAGTTCAAGATGCTATGGGATGTAGCTCAAGGTGCCATGGGATGTAGTTCAAGATGCCATGGGATGTAGTTCAAGATGCCATGGGATGTAGCTCAAGGTGCCATGGGATGTAGTTCAAGATGCCATGGGATGTAGTTCAAGATGCCATGGGATGTAGCTCAAGGTGCCATGGGATGTAGTTCAAGATGCCATGAGATGTAGTTCAAGATGCCATGGGATGTAGCTCAAGGTGCCATGGGATGTAGTTCAAGGTGCCATGGGATGTAGTTCAAGATGCCATGGGATGTAGCTCAAGGTGCCATGGGATGTAGTTCAAGATGCCATGGGATGTAGTTCAAGATGCCGTGGGATGTAGCTCAAGGTACATGGGATGTAGCTCAAGGTGCCAGCGGACGTAGTTCAAGATGCTGTGGGATGTAGTTCAAGCTGCTGTGGGATGCAGTTCCAGTCAGACTGTAGCCCCACAAGGGGAAAAGCAAAAGCCCGTCTCTGCTTAGCTGAGTTTATCCTCTTGAGCAGCCACGTTCGCCAGCTGCAAAGTGGGCTGTGAAGGTGTGTTTGATGTCTGCAAAGTGCTTTGAAATCCTCAGATGAAAGGAGCTTGGGAAGCACAAAGCATTGTTTTGATGAGGTGTTGCAACAGCGAGCACCAAGCAGGGGAACTGGATGGGCACCGTACCCAGCACGGCAGCTCCGTCTGCTTTCCGATGGGGTTTCGTACGGGGTCTGGGACGCCTGTGTCCACGGAAAACAGGGAAGGCCACAGAAAAACATGGCAAGTCATGTGCCTCAGTTTCTTTAATGAAAACGATTCTGTAAAATGAAAACGATACCATTGTAATCGCTTTAGACTCCAGCCCTACGAGTGCCCTCACCTCTCACCTCTCTCTCTTCAGTTGTCCATAAGAACATCACAGTATCACAGTATCACAGTATGTTTGGGATTGGAAGGGACCTCAAAAGATCATCTAGTCCAATCCCCCTGCTGGAGCAGGAATGCCCAGATGAGGTTACACAGGAGCATGTGCAGGCGGGTTGGAATGTCTGCACAGAAGGAGACTCCACAACCCCCTGGGCAGCCTGGGCCAGGCTCTGCCACCCTCACCAGGAAGAAGTTTTTTCTCAAATTTAAGCGGAACCTCTTGTGTTCCAGTTTGAACCCATTACCCCTTGTCCTATCATTGTTTGCCACCGAGAAGAGCCTGGCTCCATCCTCATGGCACTCACCCTTTATATATTTATAAACATTAATAAGGTCACCCCTCAGTCTCCTCTTCTCCAAACTAAAGAGCCCCAGCTCCCTCAGCCTTTCTTCATAAGGGAGATGCTCCACTCCCTTGAGCACCTTTGTTGCCCTACGCTGGACCCTCTACAGCAGTTCTGTGTCCTTCTGGAACTGAGGGGCCCAGAACTGGACACAACATTCCAGACGCGGTCTCACCAGGGGAAGGAGAACCTCTCTGACCTACTGACCACCCCCTTCTAACCCACCCCAGGTACCATTGGCTTCCTGGCCACAAGGGCCCAGTGCTGGCTCATGGTCACCCTGCTGTCCCCAGGACCCCCAGGTCCCTTTCCCCTACACTGAACATATCAGGACACTGAGCTTATTACATATTCCTCACACTCAGAGTTGGAGAATTACAGCCTTCCAAGACTATATTACAGTTCTTATACTCTTTATACCCTTTACATTCCTCATAGAAGGAGTGGATTAAATGACCAACAAACAAAACCGAAATCTCAATGTGATTTAATAGGATTGTCCCTGATATCTGGAGAAAGCTAAAGCTGGCAGCAAAAATAACAGTTAAGAATTCAGGAGAAGGCTTCATGCAGTCAGAGATCCCTCTCCAAGTTTCCCTGGGAGTTGTGGAGTAGCTGTGGTTTTATTAAAGTTTCAAGACTCAAAGGCATGTGATGAGATTCAGCTTTCAGTTCAGTAACTTCCAGCGCTGCTGAGAAAAACCAGCGACTTAAAAATAACACCTTCCCTCCAGCTCCAAATCTCGCAAAATAAGTTAAAAAAAATGAGAATCTGACAAATTTTCCATTTAAAAAGTCACATGTTTCAAAGAACAACCTCCAGATTTTTTCAGAAAGTGACTTGTGAAGTTTTGGAGGCTGCAATACTTTGCAGGTGGTTCTCAGGAGGGATTTCAGGCTCCGTTTGGCTGAGAAGAGACCAGCACAGGGGTAAAGTGCCTCCAGGATGGTGGTGATGCTCCTGAGAAACACCTGTGTGATGTGGGCAGAGTTCTGGATGTTTGGGCTTGATAACACTGAAGAGAAAGCAATATTATTACATGATTTTTTCCTTCAGCTTGGCCATGCATTCCGCCACTCCCCTGTGCTTCAACAGCTCTTCTGCTGATGAGTGGAGACACTTGAGCTTCTCAGAAGTTCATATGAAGGACACATAAGGAGATTTCAGGTCCAGCTCTGCATCTCCAGCGTATCAGAAAGCAGGGGGGGGGTCTGGAGGAAATAGCTTTGCGGCCTGGAGAAAGGGATGCTGGAGTTTCTGAGCACCACACAAACATGAGCCTTCAGTGCCTCATTTGGAAGCAACCACCATAGGAATAACCTCAGGAACAACCACCCATGGTGCTCGCCCCTGCGGTGGGATGTAGGAGATTCCTGGTTAGGGGGGTTTGAATGATCATAGAATCACTTTGGTTGGAAAAGAGCTTTAAGATCATTGAGTCCAACCGTTCCCCACCCCCGGCACTGCCCCATGTCCTGAGAACCTCATGTCCGTCTGTCCAACCCTCCAGGGATGGTGACTCCAGCACTGCCCTGGGCAGCCTGTTCCAATGCCCCACAGCCCTTTGGGGAAGAAATTGTTCCCACATCCAACCTCAACCTCCCCTGGCGCAACTTGAGGCCGTTTCCTCTCATCTATCCCACGGGTTCTCATCTCCCACCATGCCCAGAACACACTCCTGTTCAGGACAGGGAGAACAATCTGCATGTTGCCAGATATCGGTAGCGCAGCTCGCAGAGGACAAAGGGACAAAGCAGAGCTCCTCTCTCTGGAGACAGGAGCTGGCTTTGTCCTGAGAAGAGATGAGAAACGCTCGGGATTTAGCTAATAAACTAAAACGGAATGGCAAACCCACAGCCCTGCGTGTCGTTAGGCTGAGCTTCAAAACCCAAACACAAATAAAACCATTTCCCTGTGAAGTGAAGCTTGCAGAATGAGAGCCCTGGACAGGTTTGCGTATGGTGCGGGTTCAGATCAACAAGAAAAGACAAATACAACCTCCATTTAAATGAGTTAAGTAATTTTTCTTTGTAATTTCCGTAATTTACATAGCGACAGCGGCCAATCTCCAGCAAACGCTGGGGAAGGTCCCCAACCATCAGAATTCATCAATGAACTACAAATACACAAGTTTTTGGTATAAAAACGCCCACTCCAACAACCAAAATATCTGGCGCCGTTTAAAAAAAGAATAACGGCAATCATTATAATCTAATGATTATTCCTATAATTATGAGTAACTGCAGATGTCCAACGTTTTATCTAAATAAAATAACAATAATATTAATATCTGATCGTTGTAACTAATTACAAATGTATATGCAATGCAATAACAAACAATTAATCCAATCTGTAGGTTATTAATGCCTCTTGTTTTCACTGATATTACCACGTAAAGACCATTTTTCAGAATGACCCAGAATCTTTTACAGGGAATTTTATTTGGGCTTGTACCAAAGATCTGTGAACTTGATTATCATCAGAGAAAAGAGGACGCGCCGCCTGCTCCGAACAATTAATCCACCTTGTTTCTGATCATTTAACTTGTTCTTTCTCCCCCATTGCTAAAAAAGAGCTGATGGTGCACAGTCTGTGTAGAGAAGCATCAACTAGGGATGAAGGAGAAACAAATTGTTGGGCCCTGGAAGGATTTCAGTCAATCTAACAGAGGAGACGGAGGAGGAAGCTGCTAGAGGGATTGTCAACGGGAAGGAGCTGGTGCAACTCCGCTCCTCTTTGCAGTACAGACTCTTCTCCTTCTCCATTCACACTTGCAGCGTAAAAATAGCAGAGCCCCTGTCCCTGATAAAGAGGTGTCACCCTTGGGTGCCGGATTCACCCAGATAACGCGGCGTCTTCCCGTGGGAAACGTCCTCTTGGGAATGATGCGCACTCCGGGGCGTCTATTGGACTCAGGAGGCTCAAAAGCCGCTGCCTGACCCACAGGGCCCTTGGGAACCCGAATGCTCCGTCCCCACAGCTCTGCTCTCCGCTCTCACACCCGCTTGCTTAGAGGAAGGATGAAAGGGACCTAAAAGATTCTTCCCCAAAGATGGAAAATGAGGCGTGAAGGTGGTTGGGAGGGGTGCTGGCTCGGGCAGCCCCGTCCAGAGCCCGATCTGAGGATGAGGAAGGCAGGAAAGCACCTGGAGGTGTCACACAACGCGCGGCTCGGAAGCCGGAGACAAAGAGAGCTTGGCTGGCTGGAAGGAGAAAATTAGACAGGGAGAATGACAAAAAGCCATTGGGTTTTGCTGCAGGTTAATTAACCCGGGAGGTCATCAGTACCTTGGCTGAGCTGTCTTCAACAGCTCATTAAGAGGTTTTTTTGACAAATTCATTCTTTCTTTGTCCTCTCTGAGAATAGGAGAAAAAGTAGGAGCGGTGGCCCTGCCCAAAGGCACAATGCCATTTGCTTATTTTATATATCATTTCATGAATGGCTATGAGATTGTTTTTTCCTCTAATCTCTGTAATTAAAGCCCCCAGCCGCCACAGCTCTAGAAACAATACAATTAACAGCAATCTAATAATACTCCGTAATTCGCAGCCCGGCACCTTCTCTCCCTGTCGCTGCCTCTCTGTTGATGCTCTCAGGTGCGACGCTCCATCTGGGCGGTGGGAATGTGAGGGAAACAACAGACCTGTTCCTGGTCTAGCTCCGTTCTAGGAAAGCCACTGATAGAGCGGGACACCCGCTGAGCCCAGACAGAGAAGATCTGGAAGCAGAATAACTTCATTTCTGTGCCTGATGGGTTCATTTGTGCCAGGATGTGTCATATCTCCAACAGTAAAAACCTCGTCTTTCCCCAAACCTCATCAACGGCCGCAGACCATATGATACGGTAAAGAAAAGAAGTGATGAAGAGCCAGAGCTGAAATTATCCTGACACAGGAGACAGCAATTTAATGAAATTGGTTCATATGGCTTCGGAGCCCTTTAAATTCTGCTGGTCCAAATGAGATCACTCATTCTCCTGTCCTTTTACTTTTTCTTAATGAACTCAATGTTAATCAATGAAATGATGTGAGTGGAGTATTACTTCTCCATGGTTCATTAATACGGCGAATTTGCTCTGCTCAGAAGTTTTCCGATGGCCAGATCTCTGGCTCAGAAAATATGAAGAAACCAAAACTCTTCGCAGGAACACACTGGGACCAAAGGCGCACAATAATTTCACTGTAATTTTATGATGAAGCTGTTGCTTCGTACTCTGTGGGCACAGAGGAAGGCGGCATTCACCTTCCAGGCACAGATTGGACCCACATCTCCTGTGGCCCAGATAATGTGGGAATGGAGCAAGTCACAGGGAACAGGAGCGTGTGATGGGACTGGAGGGATGGGGAGGTTATCAGACAGGCTAACAGACAGGTTATTGGACAGAAAGTTATCAGACAGCATCACAGAATCCCAGGATGTGAGGGGTTGGAAGGGACCTGGAAAGCTCACCCAGTGCAATCCCCCCATGGAGCAGGAACACCCAGATGAGGTTACACAGGAAGGTGTCCAGGCGGGTTGGAATGTCTGCACAGAAGGAGACTCCACAACCCCCTGGGCAGCCTGGGCCAGGCTCTGCCACCCTCACCGGGAACAAGTTGCTTCTCAAATTTAAGCAGAACCTCCTGTGCTCCAGTTTGCACCCATTGCCCCTTGTCCTGTCACTGGTTGTCACCAGAAGAGCCTGGCTCCATCCTCCTGACACTCCCCCTTTCCATATTGATCCCCAGGAATGAGTCCCCCCTCAGTGTCCTCTTGTCCAGCTCCAGAGCCCCAGCTCCCTCAGCCTTTCCTCACACGGGAGATGCTCCACTCCCTCCAGCATCTTGGTGGCTGCGCTGGACTCTCTCCAGCAGTTCCCTGTCCTGCTGGAACTGAGGGGCCACAACTGGACACAAGATTCCAGGTGTGGTCTCCCCAGGGCAGAGCAGAGGGGCAGGAGAACCTCTCTGACCTACTGACCACCCCCTTCTAACCCACCCCAGGTACCATTGGCTTCCTGGCCACAAGGGCCCAGTGCTGGCTCATGGTCACCCTGCTGTCCCCAGGACCCCCAGCTCCCTTTCCCCTACACTGCACTCTCAGCGGTGTCACCCCCTCCTGTCACAGTCACTGTGCCCACAGGCGCTGGGCTGGTCCCACACAGCCCTTTGCAGAGTCCCGCAATGTGGCCCTGACTTGAAAATCCTATTTTCCCCCCAACTGAAGATCAGAGCGATCCTGCCTTAATGAAGACTGCGGTTCCCTGAAGGCTTTTGCTCTTTCCCTCTGCTGTGACATGTCACATTTATCTGCTGCCTCTCTCGTGAAGAGAAAAGGAGCAGAAAACCTCCCCGGCTGGAGCAGGAGACCCGCAGGGGCTGCGATACTGAGATGCCCAACGACCAGCAGCAGAGGAAGATTTGGGGCCTTTCCTTCATGTCTTTCAAAAGTGTAAAGGGTTTTTGATCCTCTGGGCAAAGAGCTGAGTATAGACCTGGGAATGCTGATAAGGATCCAGCTGTTCCAGGGGTTCCCACAGAAGCGGCTCATGAGTCGTTTCTGTCGCTCGGAGGCATTTGGAAGCTTTTCTGGTCAGGCTCCCCATCTCAGTCCTGTGATCCTGCAGGTCTGGCCGGCTGGGTGAGTTTGAAAATCTTATTTAACGTGTCCTGCTAAGATAGAGGGGGGGATGCAGCAAAGTTGAGCTGCTCCTGCTGCTGCCATTAACCACCGGGGCACAAGGATGAACGGAGGTGTGTGTGACAGAGAAATATGCCTGGAGATACGGCTTTAATAGGGTTTTATAGCGCTATTAAAACGTCTGAACATAGCCTATATTATAATCTTTCTTTCACTACCCAAAAGAAGATTTCTCTAGAACTGAATTATAGGAGTTAAGCTTTACTAGAGCGGGTTTTTACATCCCAGAGAGAAACGGGTCCCGGGGTGAACGGATGAAGGGACAGAGCAAACCCCTCTCCCAGGAGGGGCTGATATACCTTTTCTGTTTTCTATTTTATACATTTCTAAGAAAACCACATATTTTCAGTTGTTCCAGTAAATATCTAATTCAAATACACCCCCCTCCCAAAAGCCTCAAATCAACCTTTAAACGCTTAAACATTTGAACACTTTTTCCTCCTGATCAGCCCCCAATGTATCTGTTCAAGTCTGGAACCACCAGCACCTACAGAAAACCTTCTTTGCTTCTTGTTTCTGCTTCCTCTCCATCTTTTTATGGCACATATGGCTCTGTAGGTGACACGGGGAATGTGTCACAAGGGACAGAAATGGTTTTGTTTCATCCCGGCAGAAAGTGGATGAGAATATCGGCTGCTGGAAGAAACTTCAGTGGTTTTCCTGCCTGGAAAGAGGCATCATTGCAGATATCACAGGGGCTGATGTAAATACGTGATGCCACGTGTGTGACTGGCTCAAGTCCTACAGCTTTATGCCCAGAAATGATCTCATTTCAAGCTCAGGGTTTCCTTTGGGGGAGAAAAAAATAAGGAAATGTTTTGATTTTTTAGGAACAACAACCAGCAAATAAATAAATTAGTGAGTAAATCACAGAGTTTTCATTCCAACCTCGAAAAATATCTGAAGGATTGGAATTTTCTGCTTTATTCTTGACTTTGCGCTGGCTTAAAGTCCCATTTCTTTTTCATGACAATCATTTTGGATTTCTAAATCTGACCATCTTTAAACAGCAGCCTCATCCTGCTCTCTCTGGTAGTGCCTTTTTTATTTAAGTGACATAATTTCAAACTGATTTAATTGAAAGTGTAATGAGCAAAGTAATTGTGCCAAACTATGCATGCTAGTGATAAGCTATACGTGCGTCAGACGACATTTCCAAATATCTCTGGAGTTCTTTAAAAGCATCGTGTCACCAACATCAAACCCGGCATGTTTGCTTCATTGATCCTGGACCTGTCAAGACAAAGCTCGTGACTTTGGGACAGTCATTGTGTGGTGTCCACAGGCACGTTAAGCACCTCGATTCAATGTCAGTGGGCAGTAAAGAGCGGAAAACTGCACTAAACAACACACCAGGGGATGTTGGTGGGGAAAAACCTCCCCTGGGTTCTGGATCCCTCCAAAGCTGGGGAGATGATGGCGCCTCCTCATCCTTCACAGACATGATCTGTTTTCCATTGAGTGGCTGCAAATTCATAGAATCGCAGAACAGTTTATGTTGAAGGGACCTTCAAATGTCACCGAGTGCCCCCCCTGCCATGAGCAGGGACATCTTCACCAGCTCAGGTTGCTCAGAGCCCCGTCCAGCCTGGCCTGGGATGTCTCCAGGGATGGTTCATCTACCCCCTCTCTGGCCAACCTGGGCCAGGCTCTCACCACCCTCAGGGCCAACAATTCCTTCCTCATCTCCAGCCTGAATCTCCCTCCTTTACTTTCAAACCATCACCCCTTGTCCTACCACAACAGGCCCTGCTCAAAAGTCTGTCCCCATCTTTCTTACGGACCCCTTTTCAGTACAAAAAGGCCACAATAAGCTCTTTCCAGAGCTTCTCCAGGTTGAACACCCCCAATTGAGCTCCCTCCACTCTTATTTCTCCCCTGGTCTCCCCGTTCTCTCCACTCACCCCCCAACCCACCGAGAAGGAACCACAGCGGTAACTGAGCCTGCACTCAGGGCACAGAGAGTCTCAAGAAGAGCCAGGACACCTGCAAACAGCACCCAAAACCCATCAGTGTTCTGCCTCAGTCAATCAAGCCTTCCAACTATTTTTCACTAAAGGTTTCTACGAGCTGCAAAGAGTTTTACATACAAGAATGTCTTTGCAACATCAAAAACTAGTTAAAAAAACCCTCATCCAGACAGAGCCTTCAATAACTCAGGGCTGTCTTTATGCCTATAATCCTACATACATATATCTTAATTTACTGCTGCTAAAAGCCTTTCAGGAAGAAGAAAAGTCATTCCAGGCTCTTTGTCTGTTTTTGATAACTGCATGAGTATATATATATATTGGCCAAGTTACCAAAAGAAAATAGAAAAAGTTTTAAATTATTTTAATTAAAATGTGATTATACAATTGTTTAAAGAGATAAAAATAATTCTCATTCATTTTAATTAGTCTTCATTTCTGCACGCCTGGAGCATCTTCTGCTGTACTTGAACACTCTTCTAACTCCTGCTTTCCCATCCCACAGCTCCAAGAAGGGGAATTTGGGGCACGGGCAATACAAGCAGCACGGAAAGCAAGAGGAATTTCTCTGCTAGACTGCTCCGTCTACCTGCCACGCTCCAAACTGCAGGGGGACGGCTGCACGTGTGTGTGCGGCAACGAAGAATAGGAGAAAATGGGAGATGAGCATGTGGGCAGATGGGGTCGTGGTGCTGCTGCGAGGGAGCAAAGGAGCCGAGAGGACCCAGGGGTGTGTGGGGCGGCGCTTTGGGGTTTGGCAAAATGGCTTTCTTTGGAAAATAATGCTGTGTAGACACTGCGATTGACCCCCAGCCTCTCTGGGATGTCTGGAAAGAAGGGGCTGTAGCCTCGCGGTGGGAATGGGCAAAATGCGCTGTTACCAAACAAATCCTTTTCCAAGGCAAAATCCACTGTTAGGAATCATAACCTTTGATTAAAGACAGAGAAGAAGAGAAACATGCAGAAGCGTGAAAAAGCAGAGTGTGAAGGCTTCATTATGAACAATAACCCTTAATGTCTCTCCCTTTCACGACAGGGTTTTTAAGATAAGAACGCACTGGGGTTCGTCAGCCTGTTCGAGATGAGCAATTACTGCTCTTTTTACTGGACAAAGCCAGAGCCGAGATCGCTGTCAGCTCTGCTGTCTGCCCTTATTACAATCTGCTCTGCTTCACAGAAAACACAGTGGGGACAAGAAAGAATTTGCCAAACTGGATAATGCAGACAGCGAACTGGGAATATCTCAATGCTCCATGTGCAGAGCGGCTACAACAAACCGGGGCAGGGACTGGAAGGGAGGATGCGTGGCCAGCAGCAATAGAACTGTTGGGATATCTGTGATGCTGGATTATTTATTTTGTGGCACAGTGCTGTTCAAGGAGGGGAAATAAACCCTGTGGTTGCCCAAGACAGATGCTCCCCAGGCTGGAATTCAGCATTATAACGTCACCGGGATCTGCACAAAGCTCAGATTTAGCAAGTTGCCAAGTGTGACACGATGGGTCGGCTCCACCAGCTCACTTAGTGCCAGGAGGGTGTTGCCTTTGCTGGGATGGAAACCAGAGTGGCTGCACTGAGAATGATAGAAAAAGCGATGCTCAAATAGCACAAACCTCCCGTGGTGCAATCTGGGGAGTCCAGGCTGGGACTTCAACCTAAAACATCCTCTAACTTGGAATGAAATACTTGCTTTCAGGTGGTTAGGACTGTATCAGTGGAGGGTCTTAAACACAGAATCACAGAATCATTTTGGTTGGAAAAGACCATCAAGATAGAGTCCAGTTGTTCCCCCACCCCTGGCACTGCCCCATGTCCTGAGAACCTCATGTCCGTCTGTCCAGCCCTCCAGGGATGGTGACTCCAGCACTGCCCTGGGCAGCCTGTTCAATGCCCCACAGCCCTTTGGGGAAGAAATTGTTCCCACATCCAACCTCAACCTCCCCTGGCGCAACTTGAGGCCGTTTCCTCTGCTCCTGGCGCTTGTTCCTGGGGAGCAGAGCCCGACCCCCCTGGCTCCAAACTCCTTTCAGGCAGTTCAGAGATCACAAGGTCTCCCCTCTAAGTCTATTATTAAGTCGAAATACTCCCACTATGAACATGGGCTCCCCGAACTGAAAGTGTCAATGCCACAGAAGCTATTGCCAACCAGGCAATTTGCTCCTCTGGACCAGAGGGGCTACCCGAGGTTTCCGTCCCCACAGCGGTGGCCGCACCAGCACGGGAGCGGGACCAATGAGCCAAGAGCATCTTTGCCAACAAATCACTCTAATATTAACTCCAATTGGACAGAGAGATAATAATGCCCCCCTGCTCCTGGTTATGATGGTTGATTTTGTAGCTCATATTCCCCTTTCCCAGCGGGCACGTTAGAAGTGTTGGAGAAGATGAAGCAATAATTTTTTCTCCAGGTGCTGTCCTCCTGTGGAATTCTCATTTCCTTCCTGTTCCGAGCATCGCTCCCCATGATCGACACAAAATACCGCCAGGTTTTGCTAATATCAGGGAAATGGCAGTGCTGCAGCCTCCCTCTCCCACTCCAATTTCATTTCTCAAATCATTCTCCCCATTGCAAATATTTTCTGCTTTGGAACAGCTGAGGTTTGAAAACAATGCAATGTGCACAGATAGAACATCTTTCTCTTGTTTGCTTTTATCTCACTGGAGAAAATAGAACTGATTCATTTATTCATTGCATATAAATTAACCAACTGTTTGACTCTTCTTTTTTTAATTATTGTGTCGCAAAACAACGCACAGTTTGATTTTTGCAAGTATACTCATTACTCATACTTGTTAACCAGAATACCTGAACACTAAGGTATTATTCAATTATTTAGTAATCATTAATCTTCACGACAATATCTCATCCATTTTTTGGGGCATTATTTCCGCTTCTCAGTTTGATGCCCCAAACTCTTCTTTGATGGGAGAAGGACGGCTCATTAGCGGTAAATAAGAAACAATTAAAGATGATTTTTCTTGTTTCTTTAGCCAGTCTTTACATGGCTTTTCTTTACATGAAAAACTGCTGCTCCCTTGATAGACAATCACAGAATATAGAACACCAGGTTGGAAGGCACTACAAGGATCGTCTGGTCCAGCCTTTCTTAGTATAAACCTGGTCTAGACAAGCCCAGCGTCCTGTCTAAAAGTGTCCAATGTTGGGGAATCCACCACTTCCTTGGGGACATCATTCCAATGGCTGATTGTTCTTTCCCTCTTGTGCCCAACGGGAACCTCCCCAGCAGTAATTTGTCCCTATTGCCCCATTTTCCGCGGGACTCCTTGTACAAATGAGTCTCCGTGTTCTTTGTACCCACCTTTAAATACCAGAACACGGTGCTGAGGTCTCCCCTCAATCTTCTTGCTCCGCATGGGGAGAATCTCTGATCTACCTCAGCAAGGAATGGCTGGGAAACAAGAATTGCTTTTTGCCACGTATCGAGAGGATTTACTCTTCCATTTTCACTCCCCACTGATGTACAAACAGAACCCTTCAAATCTTTCATCAAAAAGCTCCAAAGAAAGAACCTCCTGACCATTGCAAACTAAGCCTACCCATCTAAATCCCAAAGGCTTCACTGGAATGATCTCATCATGCAAGCACTATTCATTGCTGTTGAAACACAATAAAAGGGTTGGCTGAGAAGTTGCCAACGAGCTCAAAGAGGGATCGCTCCGAACGTTCCTCCAGGACGGGCAGTGACTGTGAATATTGGCCCTGGTTGTGGAGCAGAGAGCGCGTCCTCATGCGTAACCGCTCCAGGAGGAGCGAGAGATGGATTTCTGGAGGGGAATGAGGAGTAAAAGTGTCTCTTCTGGTTTTCCATACCCCAAAGTGAGCGGGGCCCCGCTTAGGAGTTGCCCAGGCAGCAGGGAGTGGGTGGATGCATTTTACGGATCAAACAGTACAGGATTTGGGGATATTTGCAATGCAGTTTGGTTAGCTAAGCAAAAAGCAGAGATCCCCCTCGCCTCCTATCGTGGACGCCCCCACAAATCCCTTCTACCCACGGTTTGCAGGTCAGGGATCAGCTCAGAGCTGCTCCCCCAAACCCTTCTGGCAATCTCTTATTTTCCCTTTCTCGTTCAGAAGTTGCTAATAGCTACAAAGAAGCAAAGAAGTTCTTTTCCACAGAGAATCCTCATGTGTTTTCTGAGTTGACAGCTCTCCCTCAGCAGCGAGGAGCGTTCAGACACATCCCAGGGTTGTAATTTCCAAGATGACCCCGCGTTTAAGCGTCTCCATCGCTCAGTGTCCTCAAGCACAATTATCGCCGCCCATCCGCAGGCACCGGGGGCGCTTCTGGCTCTAGGTTTTCATCATTGTGTTGAAATCAGAGCGAGATCAGCGCTGCTGTCACCCTCTGCAGAAGCGATGAGAAGGGAGAGACGTCTCCAGGTGCCTCCCTGCGGCGCTGGGATCATTACTGGGCCCTTCCTTGTCAGCGAGACCATCAGATTAACCTTCCTAAAAAGCACAAATGCATTATTGTGGCACATTCAGGGAATAAGTGACTCACTGACGGCTATTACGGTGATTATTCCAGAGTGTTCTGAAGTTTCCATTTCCCTGGGAACAATGGCTGTGACCAGCCAGGAAATGCTGAAAATCTCCCAGGAGTGATGAATTAAGCACAAGGCAAGAAAATGACTCCTTAGCAGGTTTTGTGTCACAGTATGCAGCTCTTAGAAGTAAGGAGAGCCAGTTCTGGCTTTGACCAGGGAGGCAGGAATTGGTGTTGGATTTGCTCGGTGTTGGATTTGCACAGTGCTGGATTTGCACAGTATTGGATTTGCACAGTGTTGGATTTGCAGTGTTGGATTTGTACAGTGTTGTATTTGCACAGTGTTGGATTTGCACAGTGTTGGATTTGCAGTGTTGTATTTGCACAGTGTTGGATTTGCACGGTGTTGGATTTGCAGTGTTGGATTTGCTCAGTATTGGACTTGCAGTGTTGGATTTGCACAGTGTTGGATTTGCAGTGTTAGATTTGCAGTGTTGGATTTGCACAGTGTTGGATTTGCAGTGTTGGATTTGCAGTGTTGGATTTGCAGTGTTGGATTTGCAGTGTTAGATTTGCAGTGTTGGATTTGTACAGTGTTGGATTTGCAGTGTTGGATTTGCTCAGTGTTGGATTTGTACAGTGTTGGATTTGCAGTGTTGGATTTGCAGTGTTGTATTTGTACAGTGTTGGATTTGCACAGTGTTGGATTTGCAGTGTTGGATTTGCACAGTGTTGGATTTGTACAGTGTTAGATTTGCACAGTACAAGGTTTTCATGCCCGAGGGCTGTGCTGTCCCATTCCCACCAAGGCAGGGACTTTAGCAGGAGCCAGGAACTGGTTAGTGACATTGTACCAGGTCTGGGAGCCTCTGCACACCAGGAACTCCCCATGTTTGGCCTGGTGAGTCCCACCTTCTACCCCACAGACCATCAGCCACAAAGGTGACCTTGCCATTGGAGGTACAGTGCAGATGTTTCCATCAGAAAGGGCTGTGGGGCATTGGAACAGGCTGCCCAGGGCAGTGCTGGAGTCACCATCCCTGGAGGGCTGGACAGACGGACATGAGGTTCTTAGGACACGCGGCAGTGCCAGGGGTGGGGAATGGTTGGACTCAGTGATTTTGAGGGTCTTTTCCAATCAAAGTGATTCTGTGATCACACACACCGTACAGAGACACTTCCACAGGGCTGGGAAAAGGTAGGATAAGTGGAAGAAGCAGAGCGCCCCACTTCAGCCATTTGGCAAGGAGAAATTCAAGAGATTACAACGCATCCAAGCATTGCAGAGTGAGCCAGAGAAAGCCTTGCCACAGCACATTTTCTGATTACATTAATGAGAGCATGAGCAGCAAGTCCTAGTCTTATATCATGGAGATAATGTTTGTTTTCACTACATCTGCTACTGAAGGCGACATCAGAAAGACATGACGAAGGTCTGGTGTCCCAGCCCAGCGCCATCCCCCTCCTCTGCCGCACAGACAGACTTAGATCATGTCTCTCCTGGACACGTGAGTTTGTGAATCCTCGCAGGGCAGACCCAGACGCTTCCTCACAGAAGCGGAGCGTCTCATGCTGCTCATTTCTATCAATTCATCATCCCCATTTCTTTGCCAGGCCCACAGCCATCAAAGAGAAGCTGGGGAAACCAAGCTGGTGGGTGCAGCCAGACCGTCGATATCGCGATACACCCCGAAAAGGGAATATGGTTTGCTCTGAACTCAGATCAGCTCCAGGCAAGATGGGTGGGATGAAATTAAATGGCTTGAGGGAAGACAGAAGTGGAGTCACCATCCCTGGAGGGTTGGACAGACAGAGATGAGGTTCTCAGGACGTGGGGCAGTGCTGGAGCTGGGTTATGGCTGGACTCGATGATTCGGTGCAGACTGCAGGGCTCCAGCAGATGAGAAGCAAGCCCTCGTATTAATATTTTGTATGTGTGTAGTGAATTCAGTCTGGAAGGTGTAACACACAGTGGTGTCTAGCACTGCACAGATGACCGTTTATTAAAGGGGTAAACTGAGGCACAGAGTGAATCGGGGGTATATCCTGATTTATAGGAAGCCGGTACCGCATCACACAGGGAACGTGTTTTCGCAGATATGTTCACTAAACTGCAACAGTCATGGACTCAAAAACCAAGCAGGGAACGTTTCCCAGACCGTGACGGAGCGGAGCGGCAATGAGCCAGGAGAGCGGGGCACATCACCGGGGGAGGTGCAAAAATCATCTCGGCTTTTAAACCAAACTCTGCAGGGATTACAGGCACAACATCAGGTGCTCCCAGCCCTGTCAAACCCTCACAAAACATTATTAAACCTGGGGGTTAAGCCCCATTTGTGCAGGTGTACGTCACGTTTTGCAAGGGCCCCAAATCACCCCAGGCTCATTAGCGCACACTGTTGACATCTCTTTTGGCAAGCTTTTTTAGCAGGGAAGTAACACTGAAATGCCAATCACCTCCCCTGTTGGAACACATATTGAAATGTTTTTCCAATCTGTCAAATAATTCAGGGCTTGTTAATTATACATATCAGGAGCCGCTCTCCATCACACGCTCAGGCCACTGAGCTGGGAAGGTCGGCCCTGCCGGGGTCTGGGCTAATGAAGCCTTAACAATTCTGTCTGCCTACATCTTTTGTTCAGAAAATTATTCACCTTCATATTTTGACTAATTAGGGGAGTTCAGCAAGGCTGGGCTGGCTCAGAGCCAGCGCCTCAATCCAGCTCCAGGCAGCGACTGAGGCCTTGGAGAGGGGACCCAACCCCAGCTGGCATCAGGTTGTCTTGGGGTGAGACCCTCCAAAGGGACAACACCTTTGGGGTTGATGCCTTGATACCCAGCAGATGTGCTATCCTCAAGGTCAAGGTCTGACCGCTAATTAATTAATCACAGTCACAGTATGTTTGGGATTGGAAGGGACCTCAAAAGATCATCCAGTCCAATCCCCCTGCTGGAGCAGGAACGCCCAGATGAGGTTACACAGGAAGGTGTCCAGGCGGGTTGGAATGTCTGCAGAGAAGGAGACTCCACAACCCCCCTGGGCAGCCTGGGCCAGTGTCTGTCACCCTCACTGAGAAGAAGTTTCTTCTCAAATTTAAGCGGAACCTCTTGTGTTCCAGCTTGATCCCATTACCCCTTGTCCTATCATTGTTTGCCACTGAGAAGAGCCTGGCTCCATCCTCATGGCACTCACCCTTTATATATTTATAAACATTAATGAGGTCCCCCCTTAGTCTCCTCTTCTCCAAACCAAAGAGACCCATCTCCCTCAGCCTTTCTTCACAAGGGAGGTGCTCCACTCCCTTCATCATCTTCGTTGCCCTACGCTGGACCCTCTGATCAGTCGTCTAAAACTTAATTTTCCGAGCTCATTCAGTGTGTCCCTGGGAACGGGGCTGAGCGCGACTCCATCTCTCACGCACACTCGTGGATGGGAGGTGACGATCCCAGTTTTCAAGGGGGGAACTGAAATTAGGCCAAGGTTCTGTAAAATTTATGAGTCCAAGGCAACATCAGCTGGTAATTCAGCGATGCGAGCAGCACTTTGTGTGTAAAATATCAGCACGTAGGTAGCCAGAGCCTCCGAGCAGGGAAACGTGCTTGTTTCTTTAACTGCCTTCTCAACTCTTGCTGGGATTTATGATCTGACAGAAAATACACTCGCACACGAGCAATTTTCAACTAAAAAAAGTGAAAATGAAGAACAGGCAGCTTGAAAATAAACATCTACCTTAAATTTAAGAATTACTTAAATAGAGAAAATCATGACTCAAATCAAAATCGTTCTTTTTTCCTGGCTCAGCAGCTGCCCAATTTAGCTTCACAGTCTCTGTATTTTGAATAGGAGTGTGCCAGCCACCAAGGAGAAACCATATCGTATTGACCGGAGAGATCAATCCCAGTGTGAGGACAGCGGAGAGATGAAGAGGGAGACCTGGAAGCCTCAGGGAAGGAGTTGTGAGCAAATCTACAGCCTGGAATCCATCACAACCAGCCCCACGTCAAAATAACAGGAGCTGGTGAGCACGTTGGTGAAAAGGAGAAGGGATTTTGATCAGCCAAAGTGGCAGCAAGGGCTCAGAAAGCGCTTTGCTGCAGAGAGCTCAGCGCACTCTATAAAAGGGAGAAAACAATTTATAGTGTATCACCCTTTATCCTCAGCATTCTGGTTCAGTGGGGGATGCAGTGTGGCTGGTCAGAGCACGTTGGCTTCTGTTGTCATGGAATCACAGAATCATTTTGGTTGGAAAAGACCCTCAAGCTCATTGAGTCCAAGCATAACCCACCCCGGCACTGCCCCATGTCCTGAGAACATCATGTCCGTCTGTCCAGCCCTCCAGGGATGGTGACTCCAGCACTGCCCTGGGCAGCCTGTTCCAATGCCCCACAGCCCTTTGGGGAAGAAATTGTTCTCTGAAATTCTCAGCTGAAGGAGTCGCTTCTGCTGGAAATCAGCGTGTGTGAACGATGCATTGCAAATTTTTGCAGGCAAATGTTCACTCTGGAGATGGATAATACACGCTCGCAGGCACAGATCAGAAATGATACCTCAGGCTTATCAGAGCAATCAGAGCTCAGCTGCGCAGCTCAGGTTTTGAATGCTGCAGATGACAAACATGATTCAAACACAAGGAAGGAATGAAGTGGAAGAAATTGCAGGCCGGAGCGAATTTCAACTACCAGAGAAATTATTGTTGTGAATTATGCACCATCCCCGGGGCTGACTGATCTACAAAGCCCCGAGCGGTTTGTGCCGGCTGGGGAGAAATCACCCAAGCGGGATTTCTCCTCTGCATTTGGAACGTTTGGTTTTCCCTTCCTGTCACCTCCCAGCTGAATGATTGCAGGAAGGGGGTTGAGTGTTCCAGATGAGAGCCAGGGAGCTCTGGGAATCAGTGGAGCGGGAATGTCGAGGCAAAAACCTGCACCCCCATAGCCCCGGAGCACCCAGAGCTGCAATCCCTCCATCAGGCTGGGACACCCTCGCCCACCTTGCCCTTCAACCTATCACTTAATAAGAAACATGTTTTAGACCAGTGGGAATTTCTTGGTGTTGGAAAATTGACTTCTCCGCTCCCACAGCTCATCAAAATAATTCATTTTCAGCTCCACACATCCCTGGTTTTTGGTTTGGTTTGGTTTGGTTTTGGAAAATGCTGGGTTTCTACACAGATTTAGCTGCTCATTTCCAAGGAAATCTTATGAAGAGGAGAGCGGGGAAGTGCTCTGGGGCTTGTTTTTCGTAGGGCCAGCAAAAAATTCCAGCCTTTTGTAATACTTCAGAACACTCCAATCTTCTCTGGCTCTCAAGCTGCTCCCTCATGCAATTCAAAGTGCTCGAGTCCACCCTGGCATCGAGCGGCCTCAATTCAGCAAGTTCTCAGCGACATGTGCCATCATCATATTGATTTTCCTGGCTTGATAGCGCAGGTTAAATTCTCTCCTGAACTGAGGTCTCTGTGCTTTACCCACTTATTCAGTCTCAGCCCAATCCCTTCCTCTCACAGTCTCAAAGTTCACACTCTGCTGGGAAACGTTACCGGGATAGACTTCGGGTGTTGGAGCGTTCGGTACTTCTGGAGGTGTCTGGAAGGGTCACTGCTCCTCCCCGCACAGCACTGAGTGATGGAGCATCTGCAGGGACCGGGCTCAACGGCACATAGGGCAATATTTTGGGGCTGGTTGTTGAATACAGAGGTCGCATTTCCTGCAGCAGCGGTAAAACATTTTGCAATAAGCTTTTTCTGGTGTCTCCCTCCATCAGCTGAGGGTTGTTCCCTTCCCGGCTCCTTCGTTTCCCTCACGTTGGCATTTTCCCCCTTGCACACCTCGTATAACTATCGCTTGCTGCAATGGCTGCACAGACACACACTGAGCTTCCCTGAACTTCAGCAGCTCCTCAGCAAATTGTCATCGCAACCGGCCATATTCTCTTATCTGCAAACAATAGATCTATGTGGATGTTCCGCTGTCTCTTTATCAACAGCTCCGTAATAAACCGTTAATGAGATCTGGAAGAATAAACCTGGAACACGTGTCAATAATTATGTTATTTTCCCAGCCATACGTTGCCTCGTCCTCTTTTTGCCTCCGTAAGGGTGACAAGCAAGACACCGTACATTGTGTCCTACTAGATGAAAGGCATGTCAGGCTTAACCTAGTGCACTTTAAAACCAGTACTGAATTAATTTCAGTGCAGGCCGAGCCTGTCTGGAATGCAAAGCAGCCCCGAGTTTGCGCAGAGGACTAAGGAGCCTGGGCAGAAAGTGCCGATCAATTGAATTTCCTCTTAAATCAGATTGAAAAAATATTACGCGCTGCAGAGCGATCATTAGCTTGAGTGATCAGGGAGAGCGGCGCAACGAGCCAATTCTCCATGCCCAAGCCACAGTGTTTTGTTAAGCCTGGCCTGGAAAAGCGCTGGGTACAGCGAATGTATCAAGTAGGGATTGATTGGAAAGTCAAAGGCTGTAGTTTGGCTCATCTTCCAGAGCCCAAGCTGCTCGTCCCAGATGCTTTAGATGTTGCTATAGAAATAATACACGGCGCTGGCTGAGCCTTGCGTTAACACCTCCCAGTGCGCTCAGATATTTGGGGTTCTGTGCGGTGAACTGGGAGATGCTTTTAAACTAAAGGAGGGAAGATTCAGGCCAGACACGAGGAAGGAATTTGCTCTCCAGAAGCACTGGTCTGCACAATATGATCGGCATTATTCAGCCCTGCTTAGCGACATACTGAAGGTCCTATCATTATTATTTATTATTGGATCTTGCAAACAGTCCCCACATGGAGCCGGTACTTTATGTGCCTGCGATGGGAGGTGAATACTCCCTTTCCGACGGTACGCGCAAACTACGTCCAAATCCTGCAGAATATGAGATATTGGACCTGCAAATGGCATTGTGATGTGACAGCAACTTTCTATCACTTTTAATCCCCAGCATTTATCACTTCCAATATTTTCTCTCCTCTCCAGACCCACAGAATTGCACTCGGCTCTGGAAACTCATGCTTAACTTGCAGGAAGGGAAAAATAAAGCAGTCCTATTAAAAAGAATAAGCCCCAAACACCCAACAGACCTAAAACATCTGATGCGTTTCCTACATCACTTCAGGAGCCTGTGTCATGTAAATAAGTTATAAGCCAGGGAGAGTCTATTATCTCTGAGCAGGAAATTATTTTTAGCAAGAATTACTGTGGTTTTAGCTATTGCAAGGAGGAAGGGAACCCAAAATCAGATGGATCCCATCCCGCATGTGAGCACGTCTGCACCCCGAGGAACACACACCATGGATGTGAACCTTGGGATGCTGGATGAAGCCAGAGAGGGACCGAGCTGTACAGGAGCAGTGAGAACAACCAGAATTGTCACAGATATGAGAAATCAGCATAACTCCACATCTCGAATGGGTTGTTGGTTCTAAAGGGTTAAGAAAGCGGAAAACATATTTCCCATGCCTTTGTTGATGATGAAGCGCAGCCTCTCGGAGACGCGATAACGATCTAGATGGATCTTTGGTCTAATCTAATCTGACAGTTCTTATGTTCTCGAGTGAAATCTCCAAAAGTTTGGGATAATATTCTCTTACATTTTGTGAATTTTTGGGGAAAGTTGCTGCTGTTGGAGTCACAGCTGACAAACATTCAACATGACTTTACCATCCACTTTGACTCTCATTATATTATAATGGAAGATCTTCGTCTGTGCTTTGCCCTCAAGTAAGGGGGTCCCTAAGCAGTTAATAAGCTTCTCCAAAACCCAATTAATGGTCAGCTTTGGTAATTATTTCTTGCCCGCTTTGTTTTTTCCTTTGCTGGAACCAGCAGAAACACTCGCTCACCTTCTCGTTTATAAAACGGTATTTCACACAGGCAGGAACACACGCATTATTACTAATTATTCATTAGAACCACGTTTAAAAGCGGTGCGTTATGTGAGCTCCTCGGATATTTCATGTGGAAGAGAGGCAGAGGTTTCCGTGGCCATGTGTCAGCTTGAGACCTCAATAAATCTGTCTGGAGGAATCTGGGTGATGTGTGCTCGGTGCCTCAGTTTCCCCATTTGTAACATTCATCTCACAAGAACCCTCGTATTCTCCTAATTCTAAAGCTACAAGAATAGGTTTATAATTAGGACTTTTGCTTAATGCCAGGAAAAGCAGTTGTAGAACTGTGGCTTGGAGCGATACAAAGAGCCGCAAACTAACACGGTGATTTCTTTTGTTACAAAGAATAAAATTGATCCAGCAGTGGCCAAACACGGAATGATTGAGCAATAGGAAAGGTTCCTGTTCCAGTCTAAGTTGGGGAATGACCTATTAGAGAGCAGCATAGGGGAAAGGGACCTGGGGGTCCTGGGGACAGCAGGGTGACCATGAGCCAGCACTGGGCCCTTGTGGCCAGGAAGCCAATGGTACCTGGGGTGGGTTAGAAGGGGGTGGTCAGTAGGTCAGAGAGGTTCTCCTGCCCCTCTGCTCTGCCCTGGGGAGACCACACCTGGAATCTTGTGTCCAGTGGTGGCCCCTCAGTTCCAGCAGGACAGGGAACTGCTGGAGAGAGTCCAGCGCAGCCACCAAGATGCTGGAGGGAGTGGAGCATCTCCCGTGTGAGGAAAGGCTGAGGGAGCTGGGGCTCTGGAGCTGGACAAGAGGACACTGAGGGGGGACTCATTCATGGGGATCAATATGGAAAGGGGGAGTGTCAGGAGGATGGAGCCAGGCTCTTCTGGTGACAACCAGTGACAGGACAAGGGACAATGGGTGCAAACTGGAACACAGGAGGTTCCACTTAAATTTGAGAAGCAACTTGTTCCTGGTGAGGGTGGCAGAGCCTGGCCCAGGCTGCCCAGGGAGGTTGTGGAGTCTCCTTCTGTGCAGACATTCCAACCCGCCTGGACACCTTCCTGTGTAACCTCATCTGGGTGTTCCTGCTCCATGGGGGGATTGCACTGGATGAGCTTTCCAGGGCCCTTCAACCCCTCACACTCTGGGATTCTGTGTCTGTGTGTGAACAGGGTGTGCAGAATGAGCATAATGACTGGATAGGCCAGAGCAGGGTGTTTATCAAAACACAATATTGCTACCAATTCTGTATCTGAGAAGAGAGGACAAGAGGATTTGATGCTGAGATTACAAAAAAGAATTGACAGAAGTATTACTTCAAACAATTAATTTTCTTCTGTTATGAGTAAGTCAAGGGCTTAATGTGCAACTTATTTTTCCTAGAGAAAAAGGAACAAAAAAAGCCTTAGAAACAGTTCTGTTCTTTTTAAGCTTTAAAATAAAAACCTGATCCTGTTCAAACTGCTCTTTATTTACGGTTTCTCACCATAGTTGAAAACCATCCGTGTGTTTTTCAGCTATATCACTTGCTCCTGCATCTAGTTAAACTCTGCCCTTCAGAAAACCAGCCTCATGTTACATGGCTGTGTTTGCCGTAACTCTCCCCTGCACCATTTAAAAACTGATTCACCGACTTTCTTCCAATGGGGTCTATTGAATGCTCTAATTAAAAAAGAAATTGCTACCTCAGGAGCTCCCACTCAATCAATTGCCCTTGGTAATGGTGGTTACTATTGCCCTGGCCAAAATCAAAAGAGAACAACAGGGAAAAAACCTATCTAATTATTGTAAGATAAATATAGGTAGTTGGGGAATGCAAAGAGTTCAGCAGAACTTTTTGGAGAAGACAGACAAGCCGCCGGCCCAAAGGCACCTGAGCTTGCACTTAATGGGCTTATGTCCCCTCTGGGCTTGCACTGGGTCTAATTACAGTGGCAATACACGGTGCTGTCCACTTTCAGCCCATCTAAGCCCTGCATTCCTGCAACGGCCAAACGAGGACACCAGCGATAGCTCAGGGCTGAGGCGATGATCCAGAACCAGGCGCTTATTAGAGTTTCTTTGAAGATGTCACGCTTATCCTGCTATAATCCTGTGCAAAGAACTTCTTTGCTTTGGGATTTTGGCTGAAATCTGTTAACTCAGGTTTTCGTGTATTTTCCGGTGGTCGGGGCTATCTGGAAATGCCAGCAGGGGGGAAGGTACTTCGTGGGTAACATCACTGTTTATTAGAACAGCTACACCCGAGGGCATCAGCTGCTTTGTCAGTTGTTCCTGAGCTACATGTGGCTGGAGATGAGTCTTTGTGCGCTTCTAAGAGGTGCGACCACACGATCACTGAGATGAAGTTAAACTAGAAGAGGAGAGATTCAGGATAGCCATGAGGAAGGAATTGTTGCCCTGAGGGTGGTGAGAGCCTGGCCCAGGTTGGCCAGAGAGGTGGTGGATGAACCATCCCTGGAGACATCCCAGGCCAGGCTGGACGGGGCTCTGAGCAACCTGAGCTGGTGAAGGTGTCCCTGCTCATGGCAGGGGGGGCACTGGGGGAGCTTTAAGGTCCCTTCAACCCAAACCATCCTGTGATTCTATGATTCTATAACACATGTGATGTTCAGGACTTTGCAAACAGCTTCTTGAATGAGCCAGGTTGTCGATCCCCTGCTCTTCCTCTACATCTGCAGTGTATATATCATTATTTATTTGAATGAAGCCAAGATACACACCAGAAGATGCACTCTTAGACACGGCACCAAGGGCCTGATTCCTTTTCCCGTGTAGTCTCAGCGACTCCAGGGCTGTCACTACTGATTTATACTGAAAAGGATTCCGGTTAAGACTCAATAAATATTCATGTCTCTGGAAAGACTGAGGACCAACTAACTCTTGGAAGGAAAAGAATGTTTGGAAATGAACCTACCAGCCTCTAGCCTGAGAGGAACAGGCTTTTGAAAGGAGCTCTTTCTTAATTTTAGCTTGAGCATCCAGGGAATCAGACACAGCTTCCAATAAAACTCCCCAGAGTATTCGGCTCATCAATCGATTCAATATTCACCATCCTAAGGGCTACTTAGGCTTAATTAAGTTGTGCTGGTTTCTGAAGAAGAAAGAATTGACTGTTTGGTGTGCTTCCCTGATTCATTTATTTCTATAGTGATCAGGCAGCAAATATCCAGAGTGCTCGTGCGTTCCTTCTTCATTACTGGGGACCTCCTCGGATCCTCCTGCACTGGTAATTAAGAAGCTATAAGCAAATGAAGGAGCCCCTACCCTGCGAGGCTCCAGGATGGTTCTGGGAGCACCCTGTGTTCCCCGTTAGTGAGTATTTGTTGAGCAAGACTTTTCCAGAACGCTGTTTGTGGATCAGGAGCATCTCCGCTCCCATTGAGACCTTCTTGGTCATAACCATGCAGTGCCTCGTGGCACCAAGAGAAGACACAAAGCATCAAATACCACGGGCTTTTTACTGAAAGTCTTTTTTTGTTAACAGAAAATTCATCCTAAAAAAGCGACACCCTTCATTGTGGGAAAACTCATTGACTCAGGGCAAGAATTTTCCACGGGATGATTTTACCAGTGGAAAGTGCTCCGTTTAGGCAATCGACATTTTCCATTCCCATTTCTCAGAGGAGTTTTCAAGGAGATGTGACTCTGGGGAAAGTTTCTGGAATAATAGGAGAAAATTGTTTCCAAATGGAAGAAGAAAGAAAAAAAAAACAGACAAAAATGCAGCATTTCAAAGTAGCTTAATGTTTAATGATCTCCTTCCTCAAGGACACATTGATGGATTTTCTTCATGTGTTCCAGAAACACGCTGAGGAAAACACAGTCCAACCCAGTTTCTAAGGGGAAATAAGAGGAGACACAAAGACATGGAAATGGTTTGATTTGGGAAAAAAAAGGGGCAAAATGTAGCGGTACCTGCTCTGTTTCAACAGCGAGACTGCGATGGAAAGAAGACCAAAGTCACGCGTCAGGGCAGATCCATGTCCCTGGGCTGAAGCTCTGGCAGCTCATCCCCACAAATGGAGATTTATCAGCCCCTTCAGAAATCAATTCCGCCTCCTCCATCCAGCCAGACTCTGCCCTTCGCCTACGAATCAGGTTTTAATCCCCGCACAAGGGCACTGGATCTACCGCGGATAATTCTTATTCTATCAAGAGCTTTGGTCAGGCGGTATTTCTGTTTTCCTTTTGTAACCTCTTTGTTTGCTCGTTCCTACAAACTGTTTGAACCAGAAGATTCTCCTTTCTGCATGTGGGGAAATTCAGCATTAGCCACACACACAAAAAAAAAACCCTCATAAAAATGACACCAGACACATGTTAATGAAATATAACAAGGGGAAGTGTACAGTGTTGCATCTGGGTAGGAACAACCCCAGGTTCCAGTATAAGTTGGGGAATGACCTATTAGAGAGCAGCGTAGGGGAAAGGGACCTGGGGGTCCTGGGGACAGCAGGGTGACCATGAGCCAGCACTGGGCCCTTGTGGCCAGGAAGCCAATGGTACCTGGGGTGGGTTAGAAGGGGGTGGTCAGTAGGTCAGAGAGGTTCTCCTGCCCCTCTGCTCTGCCCTGGGGAGACCACACCTGGAATCTTGTGTCCAGTTGTGGCCCCTCAGTTCCAGCAGGACAGGGAACTGCTGGAGAGAGTCCAGCGCAGCCACCAAGATGCTGGAGGGAGTGGAGCATCTCCCGTGTGAGGAAAGGCTGAGGGAGCTGGGGCTCTGGAGCTGGACAAGAGGAGACTGAGGGGGGACTCATTCCTGGGGATCAATATGGAAAGGGGGAGTGTCAGGAGGATGGAGCCAGGCTCTTCTGGTGACAACCAGTGACAGGACAAGGGACAATGGGTGCAAACTGGAACACAGGAGGTTCCACTGAAAGAGGAGAAGCAACTTGTTCCTGGTGAGGGTGGCAGAGCCTGGCCCAGGCTGCCCAGGGGGTTGTGGAGTCTCCTTCTGTGCAGACATTCCAACCCGCCTGGACACCTTCCTGTGTAACCTCATCTGGGTGTTCCTGCTCCATGGGGGGATTGCACTGGATGAGCTTTCCAGGGCCCTTCCAACCCCTCACATTCTGGGATTCTGTGATTCTGTTGCAAAATGAGAACGTGTTGATGGCATTTCTTGGCTGCAAATGGACATAAACTGCTGGATTATTTTTAACTCGATATCGAAATGCTAAGGAAGCCGGTGCTGAGACTTGGAACCCGGTCACATGGCAAATTAGGGCACGGATTAAATTTGGGCCTTGCTTTGGAAGCAGGAGCGATCTGAGTAGCATATTGCAGTTCTAACACATAGCAGTTGTAGGTTTGTTATGTAAAGAGTCAGGGTCTGTGAAAACAGACCATCCAGAACCTCGGGAAAGTTAAGAAACATATTTCATCATTAAAAAAAATAATAATAATTCAAAACCAACTTCAAACCAAAAAGGAGAAAAATCTCTGCTCGTTAAAAGTTTCCCACTATTGAAAAAGTCGTGAGAAACACAACTAAATGTCCTTTGATGCAGAACTGCCTTTTCCCCACACTCAAATTACCATGTGGATACCAAACAACAACAACACAAGAATATTTTGAGTTGCAGGAAAAGTGGTATTTTGGACCAGAGGCTGTTGTCTGAGAAATCTCCCTGATTCTGGGCTGCTTGACAGGGACAGTGTGAACCCAAAAGCACAGGGTTATTGGGGGAACCGCTCGTGGGGGGCACGGGATCAGGATCCTTCCAACAGCACTGCCAGCCCTAATGGAATCTTTCCTAATGAAAGATATATTTTGGCAGAAAACTTGGCTCGTGATTCAATATCAGTTCTGAGAGGCAGATTCTTCAGACAATACAGAGTTCATTGTTTGTTGTAGAACAGTGTGACACCAGCGAGCAAAGCCAGGGGAGGTTTAGATTGGATACTGGGAAAAATATTCTTCCCGGAAAGGGCTTTTGGGCATTGGAAGAGATGAAACGCACTCCTGTGTGTGTGTCTCGCTGACATTTATTCAGATGCTTCCCATCCCCAAGTCTGGATGAGAAGAATTTAACCTTCATGTATCTGCTCTTCTATTTCCTTTAGAAACTTGTTGGGACAGAACAGATGGGTTCAGCCCCAAAAGGAGACACCCAAACGTATGTTAACCACATATGAGAGGCCTGGCTGGTACCTAAACTAACACCCCAGCCAAAAAACCCCTAAACCTTGATGAGTTGCCCAAACAGTGACACTGGAGATGGAGATTTCTGTAGCAGGCTGGCAGCTGTGACCTGCCGAGACCTGTGTGTGTGTGTGTGTGTGTGTGTGTGTGTGTGTGTGTGCTGGAAATGAAGGGACAGGAGCAGAGGAAACGGCCTCAAGTTGCGCCAGGGGAGGTTGAGGTTGGATGTGGGGAACAATTTCTTCCCCAAAGGGCTGTGGGGCATTGGAACAGGCTGCCCAGGGCAGTGCTGGAGTCACCATCCCTGGAGGGCTGGACAGACAGACATGAGGTTCTCAGGACATGGGGCAGTGCCAGGGGTGGGGAACGGTTGGACACAATAACTTTGAGGGTCTTTTCCAACCAAAAATCATTCTGTGATTCTCTGATGTCAGAGGATGCCAGAGTGCTCCGGTTTGGGAAGCTGAGGCATGAGCACACAGAACCTGCACCCTGTCCCTCCAGCCCAGCTTTTGCTGCAGTGACACGGTATTCACCATTGTGCAGCAAGACAAGGAAACCTTACAATCCCTTGGCCTTTTCCAAGGCAGGAGGAGTTGGGGTGTCATGGGAGATGCAAACCGCAAAGGCAAAGGGACGAATGTGGCATCAGAACGATAATTCTTGTGTAGACTGAAGGAAATAGTTAGAAAAGGAAAATATCCCAGCAAATCTGCCTTGTGCTTACAAGATAGGAAATTTCTGCCAGGAGAAACCTGGGCCCTCAAGAACTCGCTGCCCTTCCAGGCCCAGGTGGACTTTGCTTCTTCTCTGTATCATCCAGACCTAGGTCTGTGTCCTCGGGCAGACGCCAACACCACCCTTACCGGTAACACCGCCGCCGAACATACCGATTTCCCTCCACATCCCCAGCCAGAAGCTTGAGAAGCGACCGATTACTCTAAGGGAGGGCGAGATAATTAGCACCGAGGTTAACAAGCCAGCAGGCCATCTACAGCAAAACAGCCAAAAGAGCCGCAGAGAGATACGGTGATTGATACCGACAGTGACGATAACGCCATTGTGAAGGCGACGACTGCGAAATGACTGATGCTGCTTCGTGCTGTAAATCTCCCTGGTGTATTTTATCCAGAGCCAGCCCGGCTTTTGCCAGCGCCACCAGTAGTAATTTCTCTGATAGATCGCAAGGTCATACAGCAAACGGCTTGAATGTGTCCGACAACGAGACGGACGCTAATTAATGCTGCTTCTCGAGAGCTCAGGATGTAACCTTGTGCAGGGAGCATTTGAAGCCACAGACAGGACTGAGCGGAGGTTCCGACGCTGGAGCGAAACACTTGGATTTATTTGGATGCCCACGATGCGAAAAACACACTGTGGAGAGAGATCTTGAAAGGGGGAGTCAAGTTACTACAGGATGTTTTAACAATTGTGATTAAAAGGGGCTATTTTTGCAGCAATCCGTGCAAGGCTAATTAAAATATTGCTTGCTTAACTTGCTCAGCTTAGTTTTAAGAGCTAATGACATGCAAAGTATTGCTTCTTGTTTTCATCTGGAAGGGAGTTCATTAGTGTACCTGCCGGTGCTGGATTAAGCCAAGTGCTCAGAAAGAGAATAAATTGAATCTTAGTAATTGAAGACCAACGTTTTTTTGGCTGCAACGTGATGTTGGAAATGAAATCCAAAAAGAAATGGAAAAAAATGGGAGGTGCATGTGTGCTTTGGTTCCATGAAGAAAAATGGAGCGTTTTGGGGCGGGCAAACACTTCTCGCAAACTTTTTCTGAAAGACTACAAGTTTCGGGCAACAAATGTTCGGCCCTCAACAGGCAAAATTCCCTGAGAAAGTCTTTCATTGTTTCTTATTTTATAGCTTTAGTCCTGAGGATATATCCGATCGAGCACTGCAGGAGCGGATCCTCGCTGAGCAGAACAATTAATTCTTAAGCTAAAAATATAACCTATTAATACAAGCAGGTAATTCTCTTTTCATCTTTGTTTGCTAGGCCAGTGGTTTGTAGGAAGCTGCTCCGCTCCCCAACCCTCACACTGCGATGCAGGTGGAAAGTGGGTCTTGCTTTGGATTAGAGAGCAACCAGTTCCTAGAACAGCAGAACAAAGCCCAGTTTTCAAAGCTGTTTTTCATATAGAGGTGAGCTAAGGATAATTTTTCTCCCACAACGGCATAAACTAACCCAATGTTGCTTCCACTAAACTGAGTGAATAGAGTGACTGTCAGCAAGTTTGCTGATGGCACCAAGCTGGGAGGAGTGGGTGACACTGGAAGCTGTGCTGCCATCAGAGACCTGGACAGGCTGGAGAGTTGGGTGGTGAAAATGTAATGAAATAGAACAAGGGCAAGTGTAGAGTCTTGAATCTGGGCAGGAACAACCCCAGGTTCCAAAATAAGCTGGGGAATGAGCTATTAGAGAGCAGCGTAGGGGAAAGGGACCTGGGGGTCCTGGGGACAGCAGGGTGACCATGAGCCAGCACTGGGCCCTTGTGGCCAGGAAGCCAATGGTACCTGGGGTGGGTTAGAAGGGGGTGGTCAGTAGGTCAGAGAGGTTCTCCTGCTCCTCTGCTCTGCCCTGGGGAGACCACACCTGGAATCTTGTGTCCAGCTGTGGCCCCTCAGTTCCAGCAGGACAGGGAACTGCTGGAGAGAGTCCAGCGCAGCCACCAAGATGCTGGAGGGAGTGGAGCATCTCCCGTGTGAGGAAAGGCTGAGGGAGCTGGGGCTCTGGAGCTGGACAAGAGGACACTGAGGGGGGACTCATTCCTGGGGATCAATATGGAAAGGGGCAGTGTCAGGAGGATGGAGCCAGGCTCTTCTGGTGACAACCAGTGACAGGACAAGGGGCAATGGGTGCAAACTGGAACACAGGAGGTTCCACTTAAATGTGAGAAGCAACTTGTTCCTGGTGAGGGTGGCAGAGCCTGGCCCAGGCTGCCCAGGGGGTTGTGGAGTCTCCTTCTGTGCAGACATTCCAACCCGCCTGGACACCTTCCTGTGTAACCTCATCTGGGTGTTCCTGCTCCATGGGGGGATTGCACTGGATGAGCTTCCCAGGTCCCTTCCAACCCCTGACACTCTGGGATTCTGTGCGATTCTGTAATAGCTTTGAATCTTTAAGCACGAGGTCAAATTTGGCTGAAATTGGTCAATGAATGAGTGAGGAGACAAAAAGACGCGACTTGTTACATGAACTGCGTTCCTTAGCAAACCAAAGATCAAAATGCAGCTACATTCAAACAACGGAGAAACTTCCTGAAATGGGGAAAAGATTGCAAAGAGGCTCCTGATATTCAAGTTTCCATCTGTAAAAAGTCTGGGGTTCTCGTGTTGGGTGGAAGTCGCTGTGTGAATATATGAATATATGCAAGTCCACGCCTCTGCGGTGCCACTTCTTGGCACAAACAAAGAGACTTTGCTCTTATTAGCAGCATCTTAGATCACATTTGGAGCTTCTGTTGCAGCTTTATCTGTGAGTTTTTATTTTTTTTGTCTTATTTTCTCTATGAGGCCACAATCTGCAACTGATAGAACAGATTTTTTTGCAATGATTCCAATTAATGGCAAATAAACCCAGGCAAACAGATCACAGTCACTACACTGGGCCTTCCTTGGGAATAAGTGCCCATAAAAAGAAAGATAAAATAGCTATATTTGTTGCTCAACAAATATTTCTGTTTAAGTCTAACTCTTGATCTGGGCACTGCTACTTCTATATATTCATGAGCCAGTTCGTCTCCATAGTCATCTGCTGTTATTTTTCTCTCTTATTGTTTGGTCTCACCAGACTTCAAAATATATGGAAATACGGATGTGATTGCACTAAAGGAACAAATAGGGAAAGTCTAGAGACTGTCAGACTTGCAAGGGCAGAAATAAGGTTGTAGGAAGTCTTAGATTTGATTTCCACACTCTCAGATTGCTAGCGTGCTTGTAAATCTCACCGAACTCTGAATGTCCTGGAGCATGGCATGTTAGCTCAAATCATTCCTGCAGCGTATATTTTGACTACGTTATTGCATTTTGCATTCAACCTTCCCTCCAATTCAATAATTTCGTTCTTTTGGATGGGGATATTGAAAGATTCTCGACTTAATTCTATTTCCGGCTAAAATAAATCTCATCGGGTGATTAAGTGAAACTTGTCTCCCAGGTCACATCCATCCTGCAAAAAGCACCAACCAGAAAAAATCACCCGCTGTTGCAAAAGTGAATGAAAAGCTCCTGCAAAGGCAGGAGTCACCGAGCTGTGGACAAATCATTCTTCTCATTGTGCTGGAGATGTTAACTTGGGTAAATAACTCCCGCAGTGCATATGATGTTCATCACTCCTGCAAGTTTTACTAATTACCCTGTGTGGCAGAATGCAAACCCCCCTCTTTCCCTCTTCCTTCCTTCAGTATGGAAGGTGTAGACACCTCTCCCTCTCTCTGCTGCTTGAGGCTGACAGCTTCTTCTGTTTGACCCCAGAGCCGCTGGCCAGGGCCGTTACCAGAGAGGAGAAGGGAGCACCGAGGCGCCAGGGAGCCGCTGGGCACCCACGGCCAGTGTGGGGGTGTTTGGAAGCTTCGGGGGCACCCACAGCCAGTGTGGGGGTGCAGAGAAGCTTCTGGAATGCCCACAGTCAGATCTGATCAGGCTATAAGAACGGGATTCTCGCCGAGGCTCCGCCCCTTGTGCGGATCTCTTGGAGTTCCGGGCTGAGCCGCTGCCGCCAGGAGCCGCTTCCCCCGGGACGGAGACTCCGATTGCCTTGCCGCCACGGGTGTGAGGAAACGAACCCTCGCAGGATCGCGAGTGTATCTGCTTTCCGTGCACATTTGCACGTGTATTTATACTTTCCATGCACGTTTGCACGTGTGCTTTCCCTTCTCAATATGAGCACGTGTATAAATTATTTCCTCGCAGAATCGCAAGTGTATTTTCCTCCCGTGCTTCCACATAAGCACGTGTAATATTCCGTGCACATTTGCACGTGGATTTCTCCTCGCAGGATTGCGAGTGTATTATAAATTTACCCTCGCAGAATCGCGAGTGTACACTTTCTGTGCTCAATACGAGTACGTGTATCCCTTTGAAATAACCCCACACCGTGTTCAGACAAGTGTGGACTCTTCCCGGACTCAGGGACGGCTCCGGCACTGTTTTGGTGAAGCCACGTGCATGCTCACCGTGGACCTCCTGTTGTATTAGTTGCTGCCCCTTAATAATTTCCTCAACTGATACCCGAACCTGTATTCAAGTCACTCGTGGAGTGCTAAAACCCTATTTCTCACCGGTTTAATAGAAGTTGTTTTGGACCCTGTTGTCCCTTAAACCAACCTCGGGGTGCCTCTGTGACATACCCCAGAGCACCCACCTGCATTCAGCTTCCTCAGCCACTTAATGAACGGGGAAACTGAGGCACAGCTGCGGGAGAGTAGAGGAGGTTGGAGCTGAAGAGCTTCTTGATCTTTGGAGAGCCTTTTAGAACATAATTCCTAGTTAACAGCACTTATTGGTTTCTTTTTGACGTGCAACGGGTTGGACCGTACTTTATAATTTAAGCACCTGTTCCTTCTCCCCTTCGCGCGCATCGATAACAAGCTGATCTATATAGAAGCAGCAATGGCAGCTGCTGGCACTTTCTGACTTGCATTTTTACTGCCAGGAAGTGTCGGAGAGCAAAGGATTCCTTTGCTGGATATTCACAGCACTATTCAGGCTGGAGGGGCAGGATGAGGTATGCTGAGAAATCATATGTGACACTTGAGATTTTCTCTGATATGCTGCAGTTTATGCACATCTCGACTTCAGAGTCAGGGGAAATTCAGAAGACAGAGAATTTACATGGCAAAAAACACCAGCAGAATTCGAAATGGACTGGAAGTAACTGTGTATTTGTGCTTACTCTGGGAAAACATTCTAGAAAAGCAGGAAAAGGCAAAAAGAGGCCAGCGTTGGGGCGGGAAGGTGGGATTGAACTGGGAGAGGCTCTTGCAGCTCTTTTAGTGACTATGTGAAGACAAACACTGTACCAGGGGACTCGGGGACCGTTGTTTTGCACCCAGGGTCAGGACGAGGTGAGAAAAGAGTAGCAAGGAATGACCAGAGAAGCCTTGAACTTGGAAAAGCCTCCATGGTGCTGTCTCGGTGCTCGCTGGCTGCAAACCTCTCGTGTGCAAGATGCGCCATCACCTCCTCGGAGCCAGAAGAAGCCCTTGTCAGCTATAAAACACCACTCAGCTGTGGTTTCAGCTCATGACTTATGTTTCCCAAGCTGAGGGTGAAGATTCATAATGGGGTCAAGACCAATTATCTCATCCTTCAGCTCCCACCGATGGGATTCAGTCGCTAAATGGAGGGGACAGATGCATCCAAAGACAAAACGCTGAACCCTCTGCAGCAGGGTGAGCAAAGCTCCCAGCAGAACCCCCTGCAAGGTCCTGGCCACAGGATGGTGGCAAAGATGTTGCAAAGGGTCTAATTAGATGGATGTAAATCTGGTTTGGCACTTGTAGGCGATGTCACCAAAGCCCCTCTCGCTTGCTGGGATGGAAAACAGGTTAAAGAGCCCGCGGTGAGCTGGAAACGGGATCCGTGCAGCCGGGGCTGGCTCAGCAGCACTTGCATTGTCCCAGCTCTTTCTCCTCTCGCAGTGAGTTGGCACGAACCAGGGAATTGCAAACGAGGGCAATTAGTCAGCCAGGCTGCCATCGGCTCCGCATCCCCGCTCTCCTGCACGCGTGTCTCTCTGCCAAGCGCAGCCGGGCTCGGGAAAGCAAACGAAAAGGAAGATGAGACAAAGTTCCTCTGATGGATTCTTCTCCTTTCTCCAAATGCTACCTGCGTCATTTTTCAGCCATCGGAAGGGAGCGTGATGACAGCATTTCCTTTAAATCACCAGTACTAATGATTTCTAGCTTGAATGGGAAACTTGTAATTGCCGTCAAGGACAGAAAGATAGCAAGGAACAAATTCTACCGAGAACTGTCCCAGTACGGGTCCCTGAAATGTCTTGCTTTTGGTGGAGTGCAGTGCCCATCAAAGCCAGGCAATGTCACTTTGTCATTAAACCTTCCTCGCCCGATTGAGCAGGAAACTACTAAGCACGCTAAGCACTTTAGAGGCAGAAACAAGGCTCCTGCCTACCTGCCTCTTTGTTGGCATCCAGTGTTCACGGAGACTGAAAGAGGAGCTGTTTCAACATCTCCCAATGGTCTTCCACACACTTGGGGATTTTTAATGCTGTCAGAGGTGTGCTGTTCTCCTCGGGGTATTTTCTGAGGTCCAATTTATTCCGTCAGCCATATGGTGATCAAGTATCTCTCAGCGTCTGCAGTGCTTTCAAGAGCTTGGCTTTGTTCTGTGACAGGTTCTGGCCAGTGTTGCCTGGAGAATTCTCCATGCTGCTCAGCTGGATGCCTGCAGATGGTGTGACAGTGTCTGGCTAACGAAGCCGTGGCACGTAATGAGCTCCCGTGCCCGGGACAGGTACACGGACCCAACACTGGCCCCTCAGAGCTTGTCCTCCTACCGTGTTCACAGAACAGCACTGTGTCAGTACAGAAAGACAGTGATTTGTAACGCTGAAAATGACTTTGCTTCATCTTTCCTTGCCTCTAAGGTATTTCCAAGCTTTTATCTTCAGCTCTGATTATTTCTCTAGCAGTTGCCGTTGCCGAAGTTGTTCACTTTTGCTTCTTGCTCTTCAGCTCAGCTGTCATCGCTGTCAGCCCATCTCCAATCTACTTGCTTTTGCTTGTAGCAGAAACAATACTCTGGAATCATGAACAAGAACCCATTTTCCCCTGGAGACCCGTCCTCGCTGGCAGGAACCGCAGAACATCAGTCACACCCCACGGAGATGGGAGGAGGAGCGGGGAGGCCCTTGTGTTCCTCTCCCCATCGTTTCCCCTTCACGGTTTTCCTGCCGTTCACACACACATCTGTCCCACACCACAAGTGTGTCCCATCACTTGATGGGAGCTGTGTGCGGTTTTGCTCATCACTCAGCTGTATTCCTGGTCAGAGGATGAAGGAGGGAAGGAGCTAAACAGACCTGGAAAGAGGATGGGAGAAAATGGCTAATGGGTCAGGCGTGATGTTCTGCTGATCCAGGGGTGGTTTATAAGGTATAGCTTGAGCATCCTCACTCCAAATTGTCTGTTGTTGCCCACTTTTGGAGACAGCAACCAAAACCAGTCAGCTTATAGAGGAGAGATTCAGGCTGGACATGAGGAAGGAATTGTTGTCCCTGCGGGTGGTGAGAGCCTGGCCCAGGTTGGCCAGAGAGGTGGTAGATGAACCAACCCTGGAGACATCCCAGGCCAGGCTGGACGGGGCTCTGAGCACCCTGAGCTGGTGAAGATGTCCCTGCTCATGGCAGGGGGGGCACTCGGGGAGCTGGGAAGGTCCTTTCCAACCCAAAGTATTCTATGATTATTGCACCAATGTGGTGTTTGCTCTGGTCCACAGCTGTGATAACAGAGTACATCTCTGCACCTCAGCCTCTGTGCAATATGGACCTCCTTAATTACTAAACACTGGCAAAGTACGGTGGAAACAGCGGGTTACAAGAACCACTGGAGTGTGCTGGCTCTCAGCCTGCTCCTGGAATCAGGAGGTCCATTTATTTGTGTGTGTGTATATATATATATGTACACTTAAGTGTGTTTGGGGGTGTGAATACAGGTGTACGGGATGAGAAACAAAAAAGTCTATTGAATAATACATGAGAGAAACGGCAGATTACAATGATTTTTTCTAAAATAACTAATAGCAGCAATAAAGCAAACGCCTGAAAGGGCTGTCAGCCCATTTGTCAGGCTTGCGACAGATTTTTCAGGCCCGTACCTGAAGCTTCCTCGTCGCAGCCCATAAATAAATCACTGCCTCACCTTGACCCCCTCCCAGTGCTGCCTGTTCCTTGTGCTTTGCCATCCTGCACCCCAGAGCCGCCTTTCCTGCCTCAACCAGCTGGGTATGGTGTTGAAGAGCAGGATTTCTGTCCACATCTCCGCTGTGAGAGGGAAGGTCGGGTAAAACACGGTTTTCTCACGCAGCGAACTCTCTCGGTGCACCGCAAACCCACGCTCTGCTCAGAGACCTACTTAGAAACACGCAGCGGCAAGCAGATCTCACGCGAAGGGCTGGGAGTGGTCAGGAAAACAAGGCAGTTTGTTAAAACACAGTTGATTTAATATGCTAAACTACAGACACGCACAAGGAGAGATTCTGTAAGCAGCCAGTGTAAACAGGAGAGCTGGAAAGATGAGGATCAAACAGAGGGAAAAAGGGTGGGTTCAAGAGATGATTCAGCCAAAACAGAAATGTCTCCAAATTTAGACAATTCAACCCAATAAGTGGGCATGGAAACGCTTAAGCTGGTTTTCCTCCTCAACCTGAAAGGCTGGGTCCCTCGGGGAGCACAGTCTGAAAGGGCCCAACATGGCCCGACAGGGCTTGACAGAGCCCGACAGAGCCTGACAGAGCCCATTAGATACTGGCAGAGCCCAACTGAGACCAACAAGAGCCCAACAGGGCGCAACAGAGCCTGACAGGGTCCAACAAAGCTCAACAGAGCCCAACAGGGCCTGACAGAACCCGTTAGATTGCGACAGAGCCCAACAGTGCCCAACAAGAGCCCAACAGGGCCTGAAAGAGCCTGACAGGGCCCGACAAAGCCCAATAGAGCCTGACAGGGCCCAACGAAGCCTATTAGACCCAAACAGAGCCCCATAAAGCCCAACAGAGCCTGATGGAGCCCAACAAGGTCGGAAAGAGCCTGACAGGGCGTGACAGAGTCCAGCAGGACCCAACAAAGCCCGTTAGATCCCAACAGAGCCCCACAAAGCCCGACAGAGCCCAACAGAGCTCGATAAAGCTCAACAGATCCCGACAGGGCCCGGCAAAGCCAGACAGAGCCCAACAGGGCCTGACAAAGCTGAACAGGAATACCCAAGGGTTCTCCAGCAACACCAACAAAGGAAACGGGGCCAACCAGTAGACAGAGGGATTGGAACTGGTCCAGTGTACAAATGAGGACTCTACTCCTGCACATTTTATAAGAAATTAATTACTGATTAACGGCTAAAGCTGCAGTCCCAGAAATTTCAGAGGAGATGTGTCAGTAATGCCGTAGTGTCGACAGACGGAGCCCGGGAGAGCGAGACGCAAACGTGCTGTGCTGTGCAGATGGCATCTGCACGCGGGTCGGTGTCCCCAGGCCCCACGTCAGCGCGGGGAGATGGATGGGGAGCACCACACGTTTCTGAGGATTTACCGACCAACCCATAAGAGGCAACAATTGAAAGGGCATTAACCCGGCGCTCCCTGCCCAGACTGATGGGGGATTCGTGGCAGCGGTTTCGCTCCCGGACCCGTTGGTCTCCTGCCCTTTCTGTTATTCTGTCCAACAAATCAGCCACATGTGGTTCTTTCTAAAAGTCCCGCTCTTACTTTCTCACTGGCAAAATGTCTCTTCTCCAGCAAACGCCAATTTGCTGAAGCCAAAAATATCTGTGAGAAAGGATCAATTTGATGAATCTCCTGCTGGAGGAGGAAAAAAAATGTTGAAAAACTGTTGAAAGCCCATTTTGTCATTTTCTACAAACCCAATATTTTTTGTTTGGAATAACTTCTAGCTTAGAAATGTAACTTAGTTTACACTACAAATGTTCTTTTAAAGGTCAAATGGAAATAAACAGCTTGAAGACCCATTGTTTTGACTGGCTCACGATAAAAAATGGGAGATTTTGGATTCTTTCTTCCAGTTCAAAACAGGAAAATCATTTAAAGACTCTTCTAAGATGAAAAGACCGCTCCCATGCAGCACAAATTGGAACTTTGGTTTAGGGCAAAGCAAAGCACACGCTCTCATGCTCTGGATTTCTTTGTTCATGTCCAAAGAGCATCACCTTGGAGACGGCTTTCCTACAAAGCACGATGGCTTCTTCCAAAGAGCATTGCTATGGAGAGGCAGCATTTCCATGGGAATACATCAAGTAGAATTGTCTGGAGAACAAGAGTCTCTCCAGTGGTGGGGTGGGCAGGTGGGACCTTTCTCAAGCCTTTTACAAGCTGTGGTTTCATCTCTGCAGCTCCTGAACGTGCCAGTGAACAGGGGGAAAAACACCAACCAAGATGGTATCTCCAAGTTTAACCAAGACGGTATTTCCAAGTTTAACCAAGATGGTATTTTCAAGTTTCTGCTCAATTTATCACGGCGGCGGGAACAAGACACACATCCACAACCTCATTTTATTCCCCTGTCCCATTTTGCCTGGAGCCTTCGCTGGTGGAGACATTTCTTAATGCAGTGACCTCTTCCTCAACAACAGCTTTTGTTTCCTTTCTGCCCTTTCAATCAGCCCAAGATCCTTTAAATATTAACAACAAGAAAACAAATGGAGATTCTAAACAATGTCCCTCTCACAGCAAAGCCTTGGCTACAAAGCTCTGCAATAATTAGCTGTCAGGAGACAGAAATACAGCTGTATTAGGATTCATCCTGATCACTTCCAGACCACTTCTCTTGCAGATTCCTGCCCAGCTCAGCATCCTGGCGTTGGGGATGTTTCTCATTTGTCCTGAAATACCTTGGGTGGGTGACGCTTCACCCCGAGCAGGGTGCTGAGCTCAGGGGTTCCCCGATGTGACCCCCACCTTGGCCTCTCAAACCTGCAGCTCAAGGACCGGCCGTCCCGCTGTTCCCACCATACCCATTCACCGCTTTTTTTGGTGGCTTTTTGCCTACTTTATAACTCGCAAAAGGAAATACAGGAGATTTGTGCAGATTTTCACAAACCTGGGTCACCCCTGTGACTAAAGAACACAAGTTTCAGCAGCCTCGATGAAAAGAACACAAATACAAGATGAAAATATAGGTCACTATTTCCAAAACCAATTTGGTACTTTAGTTCTTTAAAATAAGCACCAAAGATTCACAGTTTTGTTTACTCGCTACACAACAACAGAGAAAGATCTTTGCTCAGATAGACTCAATTTGCCACTGGGCTTTGCTATTTTGATAGAGAATCTAATTCATTCGTTTGCCTGGAGAGAAATTCAATAGAGACTCGTGATCGATACCTGAGCGGGTGTTGGACCAGCACAGCGCAGACAACGCTCAAAAAGAACGAGGCCCAAAGCAGCGGGGCTGAGCTTCCAGAGAGCCAAAAAACCAGCTTGTAGCTGTAGTTATTATAGTTACTGGTTAGTTATATGGTCAAGGCATGCGAGTCGATGACCCCATTGTGCCAGGTGTGGAACAAAACCCAGAAGGATGAAAAGATGGCAAAGCTGGCAATGTGGCCAACAGGTGGTGAGAGAGCGGAGCGGTGACGGCTCCCTGCTCGTTAGGAACCGCTGTCAAGCGATGGCAGAGGTGCCAGGCAAAGGATTTCAGGAAAGGAGGGTTTGGGGAGGATCTGAAGGCCCTTGGGGTACTTGTCTGTGTAGGGTGTAAGGAGCAGCACGGGAGGCAGCACAAACATCCTTGGCTAAAAATCGAATGGGTGGTGATGGGGCATTGTGGGTCTCCAAAAGGCACTGAAGTTAGCTAAAGGGAATAAGATGATGGTAAAGATCCCCCAGGAGGGCTCAAAGGTCTATAAGTAACTTATGCTGACACAAGGGAGCATGTACACATGCAGAGACTGGACAGAAAAGCATCCAGGACAGCACAGCCCTGCAAAGCGAAGGCAAAAACATCCACTTATTTCACCACAGGCTCTCAACACCCAGCACAACCATTGCCCCCAGGTCACAGGAGAGACCATCCCCAGCTACAACAGGCAGCTGTTTCATCCTTAGTCTTGCTGAAAGCCTGCAGAAAACAAAACAGCAAGAAAAAGGGCTAGAACAGAACAGGACACTCCGTCTTCAAATCACAGATTCACTTTGGTTGGAAAAGCCCCTCAAGCTCATCAAGTCCAACCATAACCCACCCCTGGCGCTGCCCCACGTCCCTGAGAACCTCATCTTTCTATACCCACTCTCCCACTTGCCTTTCTCATGCTGGTTTTGTAGATGATTTTATTCAACTAAAGCTGAAAGCCTATGGGGATGTCTGTTGCTCAGTACAAATGTATTAATACATACATATCTCCAGCAGTGTCTTTTTAAAAACCTTAAAACAAGCTTGGCTCTCTCCCACCCAAAGCCTGCAAGTTCAGTACAGACAAAAAACAGAGCAAGAGAGAAAATCTATACAGGCTTCAAAGAAACCACTTTGCTGATACACAGAGCAGAAGGCAAGAAATAAATACATTCTAGGCATACATAAGCAGATTTTGTAGAAACACTGGGGGGAAAATCTCCAGATTAACAAACAACCTGGCGATACTTGTGAATGCGGGAGAGCGGTGGGTGTGTGTCAGAAACCAGCCAGGGGCACGACGGACATTGTGAGTGTATGGAAATAGGTATTCATGTGTGAAAATTAAGTTGCATTTCCGGTGAAATTCTTCATGTCCGAAGGTCAGCGCTTGCACAGAACTGGAATGCAGATAGTGCTGTGTTGGTATCTAAGGTATGAATCCCACTCTGGCCATCTGCAGCCTTTTCTGAACGACTTCTTCTTCATAGAATCATTGTGGTTGGAAAGACCTTTAAGATCGAGTCCAATTAATGCAACACCGATTCAATGAAGGTTTCCCCGCTGCCGTCCTTCTGGCAGCTTCACCAGGAGACACAGGACCCAGCTGGTTCCCCAATGTGTCCCCATTTCCAACAAGCGCCGGTGAGCAAAATGAGGAATGAGAAAACATGGAATATGTCGCACACCTCAGGCCGGTAACTGGAGCAGCGACTGGAAGAAGCCTCGATCTTCCTCCAAAGCTCTTGGTTTGTTATCATTCCTCTGTTTTCTTTTGCTTCCAGGAGAATTCACACCCCTCTCCAGAAAGGGAAGGACACGACTTGCATTGAGTCGTGTGGAAATTCTACCTGTGCTGTCTTTAATGCTTATCTGCACCATCCAAATTGCTCACTATATGAATTGTTTTCTACGGCAATTTCTAAGACGCTGAAAAGATTTCACAGGGGACAGGAATCTTTTCTGAGATGGGGAGAGCAGGTGGAGTTTGTAGGTAAGGAGAGAGGGGGCTCCGCTCCCCCAATATCCATATATACCCATTTTCCTTGGCGAGTTCCATTCAGTGTCGCTGTTCTGTTATAGACGCCCATCTCGACCGCTTGCCAGCCCTTTTGAACTTCAGTGTAATGCTGATTTCATGTATAATACTTCCAGAGCAACATCTCAGGGATCTGAAAGCACATTAAACAATGATCTCTAGGCAAGCTCCCTCAAACAATCTTTCTAAGAACCAATAAACACATTGAAAAACAGTCTCCAGAAAATGCCGCTGCTCTCATTCCACATGCAGCTTCTCTTCTGCTGTTTTGCTCTATTAACAGACCTGATCTGAAACGGTAAAGAAGCCTCTCTGGACACAGCATTTTCACATTTGTGTAACTGGGTATAAACCTACAGCCACAGCCACTTTCTGTCTTTCATTTCTTACTTTCCCTAACACTAAATACCAATCAAGACCCTGCAGGGAGCTTTGGGTAATATTGCACGGATAAATATTCACCTATTCCTTCCCTTTTTCTTGCTGTTCTTCTTGCTGGCCATATTTGCATGAAAATAAGGTCTTTATTGCTTATGTCCCTGGTGTGATATTGCACTGCGAAGCTACAAAGATTGCAAAAACTGCGGGTGATGAATAAGCCACTGGAACAGATGTCCACGGTAATTAAAAATGCGGGAATATTTTCATCTGTTAAATATAGAGCGATGGACAGGATTGTTTCTAGGCAGAACCTTTCCTGGGAGCTGCTCGCAGAGATCACAAGGCTGGAGTTGCTTGGGGAAGGAAAACTGGGCTGGTTTGACGCTGGAAGAGGTGGATCCTCTCATTTCTGAGCCCTCTGCTCCCCGTCGGCTCCTCAGGAGCTCGGTGGCCATTTCACCAACTCTCTTTTTCAAGCACCGTGAACTCGGTCCAGCTCCAGCTCCTCCATTTTGCTCCCTGGCTCCACTCCGCACCGGCCTCCTGCTCCATCCCCCTGTTCTCTCCGCCGCAGCTCCCTCTCCATCCTCTTGTCACGTAGGTTTTATCGGAGCTTTTTGCCCCGCTTCAGGCTCAGAAGGTCTCAGCTGTTAAATCCCAGTGGCTGAAATCAAAGGGTTGTGATCCTGCCTGTAAAACGCGGACTTGGACTGTAAATTGTTCAGGAAGCGGCGTCTTTCTGCATCTGAATAGTGTGCGGAGTTGGTACCAGTGACTGACGGAGCCCTTAGGCAGAGCCAGAGTGTGATTAATGACACTTTCCTCGTTCCCTTTCTCTGCCAGTGATGAGCATATTGGAAATGCCTCCATCAATATAGATTACAGGGATCAAGTCTTCATCTCCTTTCAAATCTGGTCTATAATGTGTTGCCTCGGCTTTTGTTGAGCCTTTAAACGCCTGCCTTTTTCCTTCTGCTTTAATTATTCATCTCACTGATGCCGTTAGCTCCCAAGTATGTTTTGGATGGCGTTTGTTTGTGTTGCAAGGCACAGACTAAACTAGCATTGATTTTGAACACTTGGAAGTAACTGTAGAGGAATTAGAGTCTAAAAGATGCAGAATTTGACTCTGATCTTTACACAGACACCGTTCTTCAGTTCTTCATTACCGGTGGGTTCGCTGGAAGGGAATTGGCCTATGAAACTTTTGTCCCATTTCTCCACTTGAGGCCTTTTATATGTTCTACTTTGGAGACAAATCTGAAAGAGGCATTGGCTACAGGACTTATTAGCACTAATTGCCTCCCAGGGTAAAATCAAACATCCAGATCACTAAAATGTCCTGCTCTGTTTTCATAATAGCCATTTAATTCAATGGGCAGAAGTGCAGGGAACTTTCCCAGGGAAAGGTAATACATGTAAATTGAAAATGTAATGGGATATTGGGACACATTATGCCCAGCAGGTCTGCCAGATGTGATTAAACTCAGTTCCTTCACAAAAGGATAATAGTTCTCACTGTGGATCAGCAAAACCAAATCTCCGTTGTTCTTACGTTAACACTTACGTTAACACTTACGTTAACCAACCCAATCTCGTGGTACCGGCCAAATCAAAATTCACTTTTTGATCTCTTGTTTCTACTGCAGGAAGATCCAAGGCAACAGAATGTGATTGCTCTTGTTTTGCAATGATCCATCCAATGAAAGCCTTGGTTTTGTTTGCTTTTGTTTTACTCCTGCTATCTGATAACCACCATCTGATATCAGTGACACTGGCTCTGTCCACTCAGCAAACCCCTGGGCAAGCGCTGGTCTCTTCCTTCCACATCCCCCGTTCCCTCTGAGCTCTAGTTCAGTATCATCACAGTTTAGACCATGGACACGTGCATTCAACGCTGCTGGATCCAGTCCTGCTCCTAAACCCAATGCTTCCCTCTTGGCTGCTTTTAAACCTTCCACTAAGCTCAACACACAAATAATAAACCCAAGAATGTCTCAGTGCCCCTGTGGTCCAATTTCCTCCTGGTTTGCTTCCTTGGTTTGGGTAATCAAACAATCTGGGGCTTGCTAATGACCCGGCCTAATTGCTCCTACCAATGCTGCTGGCATAAAACATGACGTTCTCCTCAACTGGGCTAAATTTCCTTCATTTCTTGGCTTCAACCTCAACCTACCAGGCTGGATTAGAAACACAACATCAGTTTGAGGTTCTGAACACTTTATTTCTGTATCGTTGTGCTTTTGGCCCTATGGATTCACCCTGGACAAGGCACAGAGATACAGAGGCCTTAGGAAAGGTATCGGGCTGCTCGTCCCATTAACACGTTAAGGAAAACAGAAGAGGAAAGGACCCTGTTGGTAAGAAGGTAAAAAATACAGACGTATTTACAGCAGAAAACTCAGCACAGGTATCCAGCTTTGCAGGTTCTATTTTATAAGGAACAAGCTTTGCAGGTTCTCACTATTTTATAGGGAATACAGCAATATTAACGCCTCACTTCTTCAGCCCTGTGAAATTCTTGGGTGGCATTAAGCAACCAAGAACTCTAAATCTTGCAGCTTCCAAGGAGAGCTCTTAAATATAGTGTAAATGAGTCATCAGGGCCCATAAGGCTGAAAGCAAAAGACAAAAGAAACCCTAAAATATCATTAAAAACAAAAACCTCGTTATTCTTTCAAGGCTTGGTTCATATTTTCAAGCCTGGGCCAGAAAAGGAGTAATTCTCTTCTCCAAGAGAAGAGCTGGGACAACTGCAGTGTTGGGAACGTGGGTTTGAGAACCTCAAATCTCAGACCAATGAAACGCAACAGCTGTTGGAAGAAAAAGCTGTAAGTGTATTTAAAGATGCAATGAAAAGCCATGGTAAAGCAGGACGTTAGATCCAGAAAATGAGAATAGTGTCACATTTCACTCTGGGAGAAACAAGAGGAGAAAGCCAGGTAGGAATTAACAGCTTTTCCAAAAACGTTGCTAAAAGCTTTTGAAGAGAAATAGAAGGAGATTTATATCTGGGTGGCTGACAAACAGAAGGATGTGTCTGCTAGAACTGGGCTTCCACCGTGATTTCATTTAAGCTGTAAGAGAAATAAATGGTGCTTTCCAAAGATCCCAATGACAATAAAACAGCCAAGGCAGGAGGTTATGCACTACGAGCTTGATGTTCCCACTGAGACCGGTCAAAGATTATCCATCAAAATGATCTTTTTTGCTTACAAGTGGGACTCCTGACGAGAAAACAAGTTCACAAAATGGGAGTTGTACCCAAGGATAGATTTTTCCTGAGAACAAAGAGCTATTTTGTGGCTGAAGAGTGGTGTTTTGGGGCCAAAAAGCTGTTAAATTTTTGATGAGGATACCATATTTCCCGTGAATAAACAACAAAAAAAAAAAGGCAAACAACAAAACAAGCTTCAAATCCCCATCAGAGCCAAGGTGTGATGTAGGAAGAATAGGTCAGGAGAAGAAAACCACAACCCACACAACATATCCTCACATTCTAGATGATTTTTTCCACAAGGACCTAAGAGAGAACTGGGAAAAAAGCAGCAATAAGGGTTTCATCCCCTCTGCCCAAACCCCTCTGCCCTTCCACCTTCTGGGGACCACAGGGATCTCTGTGGCATTTGCGGGACCAGAAGGATGTCCCCTCCTTGTCACCACCGTCACTTCACAGGGAGGTCAATGCCGAGAGACACGTCGGATGTGTCACAGTTTTGCCACCGTGATGCAAAGTCTAAGTGGCCTAAAGGAAATTTTGCTGGGCGTGATGGAAAAGTCCTTTTCCAGCCCAGCAGATCAGGACTGCGCTGACAACAAGCGGGAATTAGGAACCAGAAGGTAAATTACTAATAAATGGCAGCTAAAGGGGAGTGGGGATGCAGTCGGGCTGCTCGCTGTCATCGATCACTGGTATTGCAGCACCACCTACATGCCCCGGCCACAGAACACAACTCGGTGGCATCAGGACTTGAAGAACCACAGAATACAAAGGGTGTTTGGGGTGTGTTGAAGTTCAAGGTTAAAATATTTCAGTGCGAATGTATACGTGGGAGTCAGGGGCTTGGCTGAACTGCTGAACCTGAGCATCGCACCATTGGAAATGTGTGATTCTTCAGATCACTGAATCATTTTGGTTGGAAGAGACACTCAAAGTCATTGAGTCCAACCATTAACCCACCCCTGGCACTGCCCCATGTCCTGAGAACCTCATGTCCGTCTGTCCAACCCTCCAGGGATGGTGACTCCAGCACTGCCCTGGGCAGCCTGTTCCAATGCCCCACAGCCCTTTGGGGAAGAAATTGTTCCCACATCCAACCTCAGCCTCCCCTGGCGCAACATGAGGCCGTTTCCTCTGCTCCTGTCCCTTCATTTCCAGCACACACACACACACACACACACACACACACACACACACACAGGTCTCCGCAGGTCACAGCTGCCAGCCTGCTACAGAAATCTCCATCTCCAGTGTCACTGTTTGGGCAACTCATCAAGGTTTAGGGATTTTTTGGCTGGGGTGTTAGTTTAGGTACCAGCCAGGCCTCTCATATGTGGTCAACATACTTTCGGGTGTCTCCTTTGGGGGCTGAACCCATCTGTTCTGCCCCAACAAGTTTCTAAAAGGAAAGACAAGAGCAGATACATGAAGGTTAAATTCTTCTCATCCAGATTTGGGGATGGGAAGCATCTGAATAAATGTCAGCGAGACACACACACAGGAGTGCGTTTCATCTCTTTCTACAAAGGACGCCTATATTTACACAGAAGGATCATGTTCGGTCATCCAATGTCTGAATTCGGTGACCACCAGGAACTCAGGACAAGTCTCTCATGTGGAGCCATGCTGCAGATACACCCGGTCCCCGAGAGGAATCCCATCTCTCAGTTCAGACAGAGGGTGGAAAGGATCCAAGCCACAGTGGATTCATCCTTGCCGGCTCAGTCTTTGCCTTCCATTTCATTCACATTTTCTAACTGCCTTGGGGAGGACAATTTTTTTTACAAAGGAAATGGACAAATATATCAACCCAAAAGATCTAGATTGATCCGTTAAAAACAAAAGAAGAGCCAGTTCAGTCAATTCTCCATAAAGAAGAAGAGGAAACTTTGAATGTTAAATATTAGCCCAATCATGATGTTTTAAGCCTTATGCTGGAGATGCTATTAATTATAATTCAATTGCTCTAGTGCTGGGGAGCAGCCAATGCTGTAATGGATTTTAAGACAAAGTAGCTGCTATTTTGTGTAAGTGATGCTGGTGATGCCAATTGTCCTAATGGCATAATGCTTAACCAGGCTGCTGGAAACCTCCACGAATGTTTTTACCCTTACAGGGAGTTTTAACATTAAAGAAACTGTTTAGAAGGTACCAGCACTGGAAAGAAGGTGCCTCAACTGAGGCAGCTTTGAAAGGTCCGCAGTAAAGCGAAGGTATTTGTGAGAGATAAAGGGAGAAGGACAGAGGGAGATTGTTGAACAGCATGAATATCAAGGCAGAGAAGCAAAGATGCCTCGAAGCACATGGAGAATTGTTTGACAGAGTTCTCCCAGCTCACCAGTTTGCCTATTCGGGAAAAGAAGCAGCATAACCACCATCCATGGTCAATCTTCTCCTGAGGAGCATTGGAAGGAACAGCCCTGAGAGCTCAGCTGGGGAACTGGAGGCACCTTCAGCCCCGTCTCCAGGTGTCCAAGGCTGGAAAAGGTCAACGAACACCCTGAAGGTTGAACAGGGAGAGATGTGCCAGTGTGAGGGAGGAGAAAACTGCAGCCAGGAGTATGGGGAAAGCACTCTGATCCTATTCCACTCCAATAAACAGGGATTTGGACGTGGATAAGGCATCCAGCATTGCTTCATAGCAACCATTCTTTGGAAAAGAAAGCTCTTAAAGGGCAACAATGGAACAAACTGTGCTCCAAGGGCAACCAATATTAAATGGGAGCCAGACTGTGGCTCAAACTCCACGTCGCTACCCATCCCTGAGAAACATTCCGCTTTAGCTAATGAGCTGTTTGAAAGACACCAGAAACAAAGGCGAACAAATGGAAATAACGGCCTCAAGCTACAGCTTGTAGTGAGAGGTTTTGTTTCTGCACTTCCAGCCCCAAACGATAGATCTACGGTTATAAACAGATCACTATCCACTTCAAGCATTAGTCCCAAAGTTGGGTTTTCTATTCTCCTCATACAGCTTAAAGATCTTTTTACAGCTCCTGCTTGATCTGTGCTTCAGCACCGCTCTCCCTAAGGTTTTTCATTACTCGGGATTACTTATTAAATTCTTTGTGTGAGCAAAATTCCAACTGGAACTGAAGTGCGATTCGCTGACTGCAAGGTATTGTGCTTGGTTATAACTGTAAAAGGAAGCACATTGAATAAACGGCTGCAATTCTGATGTGCTAAGAAGAGGCAGGAGGAACTCTGGGCAGAGCAGATCTATGAGGTGGGATGGTTTTTTCCTCGAGGCTGTTCCAATAGCTCCATGAATAGATCATAGGATTAGGGCACGAAAGCCCTAAAGCAAATCACTGCTCTGTGCTGGGAAGAATAGGGAGTTGAACTAAACTCCGTCATTGCAGGTGAAAGATAAAACATTGAAAAGTTATCTCACTGCTCTCAATCACTAGGTAGGTGCTTCTCGAAGCAAAAATCCTTTCGGATTCATTAAATATGAGACTTCACTGCTCTCGAATCTGATTCAAAACCTCTTTCCAGATCCCATACAACTGATTTGATTGCCAATTTGCCCATTACCAAAGAACACGTGTTTTTAACTGAGTATGTACAAGCTTGCAGTGCTGTTCCCTCCTGCAGTCCCGAGGAGCTGATTTCTCCCTGGCACAGGGTATGTACAGTCTGATCTGACCTGGTGAAGTCCCGATAGCAAATCATTAACCCCAGGAGCACAAAGATGATTAGAACTAACGAAGGAAGGGTGATGTTGTACAAGGAGCAGTCCCTGGAGCCCCAGCAGAGAGGACAGGGCAGATGGGCCACCAAGTTGTTGAGCTGGATGGTAGGATGAGGCCAGACCTCATCACCCCTGTTTTCCACACTCGCTGGGCTTTGATTAGAACTATTATAAAGCAGATGGAAAATTGGAGGCATATCGGCCTGTGTGTGAGATGGGATGGAAACTGATAATCCAAAACTCCAAACTAGTGGAGCATCTCACCTCTACAAAGGACATTCAGCATGGTCTGTGCTGGTGGCTTTTCTGTCAAGGTGTCCACACCCCTGGGACACGAGTACAATCAGTATAGGAGGCTCCCGAGGTTCTGAAGAGACCAGGGAAATCTTCTTTTCTTTGAGAGGATAGAAGAGGTAAATATCTTTCTATTAATACAGATATAAATAATCACTGAAGCATGCAAAAATAGGAATTGTTAGTCGTGACACAGAAAGGAATACGCATTTAGTGAAAACAGCCGCGAGTTTTCTGCCTTGTATTTCTTTTAATTGGATGATCTCTGCCGATGAGCCGTTTGCGTGGGAGTCGGAGAGTGATTGGGTTTGAACTCTGGTTCCTCTCAGCAAAACCACTGGATCAGCTCAGACTGGGCAAGAGGCTGGAAACTGGTCTTGTCCTCACTTGACCCATTTTGTAAGCAGAGCACATCAACCCACAGATCTTTCCTGCTGTTCTTCATTACCCTGAGGGATCCCAGATTAGAAAGAGAGGGTTTTGCTTATTTTGCCCTGCTGAGGAATCCACCTCCCTGTAATATTTCCTAATCAGTTTGCTCCTAGAGGTGTCTTGGCCCAAAGTCAGGCCTAGAAGACACAAGGTAGAGGAATAAGCTGCGTTTTAGCAGTGGCCAAGACAACACTTGAGGGAAACCCCCACTGCAAACAGCTGAACATGTGAAATTCGCCCTCCATTTTTACGTTTGGAATCTAAAATTAGATTGCTGAAGAGTCAGATTTACGTGCCTAGAAGGGAACATGACGATGATTATTTTCCAGTGCCTTTCCAAAGCACCTGAGATGAAGCGAGGACCAAACAACACGGCTACATCGGAAGAATTAAATCGCCTCTTTATTTTAAAGCGTCACAGGAAAATCAGCAGGCTTTGAAATTTCACTGCTGCAAAGAGATTGGTTGCTTTCTTTAAATCTCCCCAAAGATAATCTGGATAATACATTTTTTAAGGATATAAAGTCATCTAGTTTCATTTCCTACTCACTGGGGGGAGAAATATGTTTTTAAATGGAAAATTATCCATTTTGAATAGAATCTGGATATAAAGGCCAGTTAAGCCCCATCAGAAATAATCAAACCTATATTATTGTCAACTCCCTTAAAGAGCTACATTTCTACAGTAATTTCTGAGTGATCTTCTTCGCCCCTTTCTCATTGCAAAGCCTTTCTTTCTATTGCTAAAAGCCACAAGTTTTGTGAGTTATGACGGTTCTTTGCTGGGTATTTAATGAGATAAATGCATAGTCCCATGCCCGCTGCAACATTTTAACCGAATCATTTCTGTACAGGCGGCACATTCAGCATTGTGTAATGCCTTTCAAGCCAAGCTCTCCCTGATGAAGTTGTCATAAATCACCGTTTGGGCTATTACCCAGGTTCCGTTTGTACGGCAGCTCAAGCACTCGGCATGATACAGAGCCTGCAAAATAGAATCATGGAATCATAGAGTCGTTCAGGTTGGAAAAGACCCTCAGGATCGTCGAGTCCAATCATAACCCAACTCCAGCACTGCCCCATGTCCTGAGAACCTCATGTCCGTCTGTCCAGCCCTCCAGGGATGGTGACTCCAGCACTGCCCTGGGCAGCCTGTTCCAATGCCCCACAGCCCTTTGGGGAAGAAATTGTTCCCACATCCAACCTCAACCTCCCCTGGCGCAACTTGAGGCCGTTTCCTCTGCTCCTGGCGCTTGTTCCTGGGGAGCAGAGCCCGACCCCCCTGGCTCCAAGCTCCTTTCAGGCAGTTCAGAGATCAGAAGGTCTCCTCTCAGCTCCTGTTCTCCAGCTGAACCCCCCAGGTCCCTCAGCCGCTCCATCACACTTGTGCTCCAGCCCCTCACCAGCTCCGTTCCCTCCTCTGCACTCTCTCCATTATTTCAATGTCCTTCTCATGATGAGGGGCCCAAAACTGAACACAGGATTCAAGGTTTGGCCTCACCAGCACTGAGTACAGTGGCACAATCACTTCTCTGGTCCTGCTGGCCACACTATTCCCGATCCAAGCCAGGATGCTGGTGGCCTTTTTAGCCACCTGGGGACACCACTCGTGTTCAGCCGCTGTCACCAACACCCCAGATCCCCCTGTGCCTGTAGCATTCATGGGGTTGTTGTGACCCAAGTGCAGGACCCAGCACTTGGCCTTGTTAGACCTCAGACAACCGGCCTCAGCCCAACAATCCAGCCAGTCCAGCTGAATCCTTCACAATAAATAACCTGAGCTCCTTTTCTCTGCGTTCCAAGGCATTCCCCTTCCCACAGCAGTGCACAATAGACACAAATAGAGACATCTTGGCTTCTGATGGATTCGGGATGCTTGAGGAACAAGGCTGAGAGAAGGAGAGAAGAACAATGTTCCTACTAAGAGATAATCAAAGCTGAGGTAGGTCCCTTTTTGCTTCATCTCCACTTGTCCTACAGCTTGATTTACTGAAAGGGCTTTGGTATTAAGCTCCTCGAACGCTGACCCACCGTCCCCTTGCCATGGGCAGGATCTGGAACCCATCAACCACCAACTCTTCGGGTCTTACTGGAGTCTCTTCCATGCAGAGACATGATGGCACCAGCAAGAACATTTTCAGGCCCAATCTCAGTGAGGCGTATTTGGGATTGTGGAATCTACATTTGCACAGCACTTCTGCGTGCTTGAAATATTTATTGGCTTCATGCATGCTTGATCCTATTTATTCTTGCCCTCTGAAAGCAGAAGGACTCTGTTTTGTTTCTTGTCCACCAAACCATTTAGAAGGAGGATTTTGAACGGCTGACCGCAATGCCAAATGAGTGTGGCTTTTTAATGACAATGCTGTCACTACTGAGGCCATTTCTCTTGATCTCTTATGGGTAATTCATATTGAATCAAGATTTATGAACCTGCATGTGCAAATACATAATGTAATCATCATATACCTTTAGTCTCCACTCCATCTCTTTGGTTCTAAGCAGACAGACACCAAAAGTGTTGCAAAGTTTCACCTTGTAGGACTGAAATAGATATTCGTCCAGTCAAGGACCACTGTGTTTTATTAGCGTGAGGGGCCCTGGTTCATTGGGTGACCTTAAACAAACCGTTTAACTTCTTATGTGTTTGTGAACCCAGCTGGAAAACTTCACACAAAAGCATCCAGCAGGCAACTCCCAGCAAGCCACATGCCGTGCCTGCATTTGAGCCTTCCTCGGGGAAATAAAGCACAAATGAAAACTGCAAACCATCATCAACCCATAATAAATGTTTAAAACACATGCCGGAGTCAGGAGAAAAGACTGAAATTTAAACATGAAGCAAGCCAGACTACCAGCTACTTTTTTCATGGTTTTTCTCTCTTTTTTTCCCCGTAATTTAGCCCCACTTAACTCTTCTCAAATCTCAATTGCTGCACACATGCTTGGTACTTTTTATATTATGACCATATGGGTTGGATGAACTAATTGATGAGCTGACAGCAAGCTGCACCGTGTTCCCCATCTTAATTATTTTTTATCCAGATATATCTGCCACCTTAAGGCTTAACCAAAACAACTCAGATTTTACCTAATTTTACTGGAGTAAACACACCTCAGCACCGGCATCGACCTGGACTGTGGTTGGGTGCAGAGCCCGGGATAGCAGCTTTATCTGGGGATAAATTGTTGTCCCTGAGGGTGGTGAGAGCCTGGCCCAGGTTGGCCAGAGAGGTGGTAGATGAACCATCCCTGGAGACATCCCAGGCCAGGCTGGACGGGGCTCTGAGCAACCTGAGCTGGTGAAGATGTCCCTGCTCATGGCAGGGGGGGAACTGGGGGAGCTTTAAGGTCCCTTCAACCCAAACCATCTGTGATTCTGTGTTTCAGTTGGCTCCATGGATCATGTCAGCCTGGAATATCCAACACGGATGTGAGCATAAGATGGCAGATGTTCCCAAAGCGCTTCTACTTTGAAGAGCCACCACAATACCCAGTGCCGGCTGATCACACTTCGCCTTTAGCATTTCATTCTACAGCAGAAACAACACTCAAGAGGGCAGCAGAATCGATTTCACAGGGAGAGGGAAGAGCAAAGGACCATGTAAAGATGGGGAAGAACCAACTGATAGTCTTGAAATGCCAAAGAGCTGGACGTGAGCCCAGCAGTGGACATTTGCCAGTCCCGCTCAGCTCCTCGACTGGGGACTGAATGCATGTGGTAGCTGCACGCTGGGGTCCGACCCGCAGGATTCAGTCAAGCTACAGCTTAGTGCAAGTTTGAGAGGAAAACAAATACAAAGACGCAGAAGAAAAAAAGCCTTTTTGATCAGAGATGAAGTTAAATACCAGAAATAGTCTCAAAATACACGTTTGTCGAGGGTTTTGATTGCAGGGTGACAATAAAACCGCTGCAGGTGTATTGTTAACCCCCCTTCCCACTCAGGACAGGCCATCGGGAGGGAAAGAAGGACAGAGAGTTGGAAACATTAACAATGTTTTACTAATGCTACTGATAAGAATAGAGAAAATAATACAAAATATACAAAACCAATCTGGAAAGTCTCAGCAACTGCAGAGCTGGCAACCAAAGTCCTGGACTGGACTCTGCAGCCAAGCGGAGCTGGATTCAGTTTGTCACTGGGCCTCAGTTCACAGGGATGACTGGCAAGGTCCTCTCCTAATGTCACTATAAGCAAAAGGGAAAAGGGACGAGATTCTCGTGATCTCCCACTTTATATGAAGTATTCACATGAATGGGATGGTATATTCTGTTGGTCATTTCTTGGTCACGTGTTCCTCGTTGCCCCTCTCGCCAGTTGTCCATCCATGCTTAGCAATAACCTCGCATCCCATTGCTACGTTTACCAAAACATGTAATAATGAGACGTCTTCCCCAGACCCTGCCCTGATGAAGAGCTGGAGAGGTGGAGCTGGACTTTGTCCCCAGATCAGATTTGGGGTTCGGGGCAGATCAAGCGGGAATGCAGAGAAGAACCCTCAGCTCCCAAGGAGTGAGATTATCAGCTGAAGAGGCGATGGGAGAGAAATCAGAGAACAAAAGGTGAGGCAGCTTGTTAGAAGTCAGAGACAAAATGATGAATAAGAAAACATTAGCAATATAACATGCTAGTCTTATTAGGTGCCAGGCAGGAGGGAAGCCAGTAACCCAGGAGTCACTTTAATGTAGCACAAAATTGTGTGAAAAACTGCATCAGAATTCTTTGATTTTTCGCAGCAGATCCAGAAGCTTTGGGCAAAAAATAAGCAAGCAAACCTAACGAGAAGCGAACAGCTAATGGCCAGTAATGTTGGGCCTTATTCAAACCCAAAATCCTTTTAGATGTGAGAGGCTTGAAATGCAACGTGGGGTTCTTCCCTCATTACTGCTCATGGGAACCGGTGGATTTGAGCTGGGAATTTGAAGGAAAGGGGTTGAAAATGTACCCAAAGTGATGCTTATCTTGGAAATGAGAGTCCAGGGAATACCCAACATGAGAGCAGTAGTACATGTGGGCACTAACCTGGTCTTGCTAAAGAGTTCAGACTGAACCTTTGTTTTTTTAGGTCAAAAACTGGATTTTTGGTGATTTATGTGTAAAATACCTTTCTACGTAAACCATAAAATGACAAACACTAAGTTTCTTCTTTTTCTTACTGAGGAATATTAACAATGCTCACTATGTGGTAGTTTGAACAGAGTATTTGGGAATTCTTAGGACACATTTTGGAGGAATCAAGGGTCCGTCACTCTTTCTCCATCATTCCCTGCTCAGTTCTGTGCTACATATTCCAAAAATAAGCCCCGCAGAAACACAGGCAGTGGGAAGGGTATTGTCTTCACTGGCAAGCTGATAAATGAAGAGGCGAGGCTGTGAAACTGTGCATGGATAAAACAGTATTGAAGGCAGCGGTGAAATGATTCCCTGCAAAGCAGCAATAGGAGATAAAACAGGACACCAGCATGTGAGTTACCCAGCGCAGAAACTGGGGTTCTCCTTTCTCCAAAATGAAGTTTCCAGCCCCTACCAGCAGCAGGAATCTGACTAAACATAGACGGAATGGAAATGCTGATTTGCAGCAAGCCCGTTGTCACCAAGAACATTCCTGTGCTCCATGGGCTACGAGCTATCTCCATTTTTCTCCTAGGAGACAAGGGTGCGATCACATCTCTCCCTACAACTCGCATCCGCTCTGCTGCACACGTACCACCTACCTTTTCTTTCAGAGATGAACTAACTGATATATCTCTAATTAAACTCAGAGCAATCATCCTCAACTCGTATTTAGCTTTCCAATCTGATGCTTCTATTCCAGACCTGAATAATGGCAAGTGTGCCTGAAAGCTTCTCGGCTTTTTCCAGCTATACTTGATCTAATAAGAAATAATAATTCATGCTGTAGAAAATCAAACCCTTCATAAAAAGCATTATAGTTGTCCCTGTGGTTTTAGCTATTGCTTGCACCTATTAAATTCCGTATGGCAACGGGATGTGTGGCCACTGAAGACGTAAATGGGGGAGCAACATCCCATGCTCTGAGGTCTAAGGAGTTAACAGGTTTTGTTCTTTCAGGGGGTTTTATCAAAGCCACCGGACCTCAAGGAGAACCTCAGAGCAAAGACCAGCTCAGGTTAGACTGAGCTCATCTGTTCTTGGCTATGCACGTGCTCTTTGCCACTGCCACACTGCAGCCAGGGGAGGTTGAGGTTGGATCTGGGAACAATTTCTTCCCCAAAGGGCTGTGGGGCATTGGAACCGGCTGCCCAGGGCACTGCTGGAGTCACCAGCCCTGGAGGGCTGGACAGACGGACATGAGGTTCTCAGGACATGGGTTAGTGCTGGAGTTGGGTTATGGTTGGACTTGGTGATCATGAGGGTCTGTTCCAACCAAAATGACTCTACGGGTGACACCCTGTCACCATTACTGTGACGGCTTCTATGCCAGGGCAATGAAACAACGGAATGCATTTTGTAAATTAACTTAATTAATGTGCTTCTGATCAGGGCTGCATCTCAGTTGTTGGCCAAATGGGCTTTCTCTGCTGCCTCTCCCATGGCAATGACAGACAGTCCTTGCACCAACCGCTGCGAGTTCGCTCCCAAAGGTCTGTTCTCCAGAGCTCCCCGTGCAACCTGCTGCAATACAGCCCCTGCATTTCCTCTGTTAGACTAACACACGGTGTAATTGCTCTCCCACTGAAGTGATTTTCCTTGCAATTATACTCCTCAAAGTTTCTGCCGTTAGTCTCTCTTGTCTCCCTTTAATCAGTGACTCCTCCACCCCTCTGTACTCAATGCAGCACCCTTGGAATATGAGGGATGCCCCGTGAAACATAATGAGACTGTTATTCCCACACACTCCAAAGCAGGGCTATCAGTTCCATTCAAACTCTATTAGCCGCTTACAATTGCTCTCAGAAATTTTTCTGTGATGAATTCACCCACCTATTGAGAAGGATTCTACAGACCTCAATTTCTTTCCCTATACCTTTCTGTCAACCTATGAATTCCTCTCCCTGCCCGTTGCCGCGTCCTCCTTCATTTCCGCAGGAGGGCAACTGGGAGCCCGGCGACCAAAGTCCCGTTAAGCAGACGGACTAAAGGATTCTCAGCCTTTTCTGGTGCTCAGCTCACTAATGAAGGATTTCCATAGACTCCGGCAAGCCCTGGAGCTCTGTAGTTGGATGCCTGAGGAATATCCCTTGTTCCCAGCACCCTGTGCTTATGGCATTGCTGGGTGTGCTGGCTTGGCTGAAAATGGGTTAATTTTCTTCACGCATTCAGAAACCTTTCTTTTTCCTAGCTAGAATGCTCATTATTTGGACTTAGTTTGAGAACAAGCAGATAACAGCCCAGCACAGAGTTAATGTTTTTAATTGCCAAGGATGCTCTGAGCTCTGCCCACAGGGGTGAGGTAGCGAGGCAGGGGATGGATGGACAGAGCTGGACTGACACCCAGACTGATCAATAAGAGTATTCCAGCCCATCAGCATCATGCTAATTATTTAAGGAGAGTTGGGACCTTATGGTTTTGGCTCTTTTGATCTCTCAGGTTCTTCTCTTTGCTCTTTTTGGTGCAGCTGGGGGAGTTTTTGGTGCGGGACGGTTAGTCCGGCTTTTGCCATTTCGCAAGCCTTTCTGCCTTTTTTTCCCCTCTCTTTTCTCCCTCTGGGATGGAGTTGGGACCAGGTGTTGTTTCCTGGGACTGGCTGCTCAAGTTTTGATTCTCTCCCCTATTTGGGAGCAGTGAGCAAGTGGCTATTGTGGTTGTATTGCCAGCTCGGGTTAAACTGGGCGATGTCTCAGCTCCCAGTGCAGCTCGGTGACTCCTCCAAATCCCATGGGGCTGCCAGACGGGCAAAGGAGAGTTTGCTCTCCGGGGTTAATCATCCCGTGGTTTTGCTGTTGTGCCTCTTAACACAGGCTGGCGTGGGGGCTGCTTCTCTGATTCAGCTCATCAGGAACGACGAGAGGGCCTCTGCTCTCTCCAGCTGGCTCCCCAGAGCTGGCATCACACAGAAATAACTAACAGTCATTTCTCGCAGCAAGTCACCTTCAAAGCAGTGAGCTCCAGAAAAGTCCTCCCCTAGCAATACCCTTGCCTCGAGCCTTCCAGGCTCTGCTGATTGTATTAATTTCCTTTAGAGATACAGTAATGTCACCTGACATCTCTTAGGGCAAACAGTGGGACACAATTTGAGGTTTCGCTCTTAATGAGAAGCAAATTGCTGTCTCCAGCCTGTGTTCTGGACTAACGATACAATCACATCAGGCACAATTCGTAACTCGGGGGAGGAACAGACAGACAGGCAGGGAAAGAGCCGCCGAGAAGCCAAGCGTGGTGAACTGTACATCACCGTACCCATTATGGGGTGAAACTGGAGTTAACGTGTGTAAATCACCATGTCAGCTTTTCCTGACAGATGAAGAATGCAATTATCCCTTCGCTCAACTGATACCATTTATTCAGCGTGGGTTCACCTCCCTTTTTCCAATTTAAAACTGATTCGGATTTGACTACGGGCACAGAGATGAAGAGAAGCTGGCGAGAAGCAGCTGCTCCAGGCGGCATCGCCTTCCACGCGGGACGGGGAATTCAGCGTTCCAAGGCCCAGCTACGTTTGACAGGCTTCCCAGGAAGCACATCCCAATGCCTCTAATCCCTTACAGATGAGCACTGGTTCTTGCCAGCCCTCAGCTCCGCATGGTTTTGCAGGACAACTTGCAGCCCTGTCTGCTTTTGTAAGAGTGGGAAATTCAGGCACACAGCATGGAAGACTTGTCCATGGCCAGACAGGATCAGGGATGGACTAGGAAGCAAAGCCAGCTCTCCTAAATTTAACTACTGGAAACAGCTTTTGCTAATATTTCTGATTAATTGTGTAGTGCCACGTAAGAGGGAGAGGGGGGTCATTCCAGACGCCTGCAGCAGTTTACGAACCGAAGCATGGGATTTGATTGTCTTTAGCCCAGCTACCAACTCTAATAATGAGAAAATCCAAGGGCTATATTTAACTCGCTGCTTCTGGTTCAACTTGTGACGGCTTCTTCCTTTTCACTGCATTCCTTTGTTCTCCGTTGTTATGCTCAACAGCTTTTCCATTACTTGTCTGTTTACAGCCCCCCCCCCCGACCCTATAGTATTGCTTTATAATGGATAATTTGTTCAAAACAACCTCCCAGACTTCAGATCCTTTCCAGCAAGTCGGCTGGAAAATCAGCCCTTCCCCCAGCAGCTGGTGCATCGGCTGGGAGCCCTGTGCGGGGGAAGAGGGTCTGAGGACTCCGCTCAAGGACCTGGGGAGCAGCTGGGGCTCATTCCTTGACGGAAATATTCACTTTGTTTCTGTTTAATGAGTGTTGTTGCAACCAATATCCCTGTTTCATCTTCTGAGGAAGCTGGAACCACTTCGGTAGGATGTCTACAGGCCACAGTGGGTAGCCATCTGAAGGATGTTGCCTTCGGCATGACGGTGGCTGATGCTTCGTCTGTCACCAGAAGAGTATTTCTCCATCTCCACATCTGGACCAAGCCAATAGCATTTGTTTCAGTCTTATCAAGAAGGCTAAAAAGTTATGGGTCCATCTCTCAGTGAGGGGTGACCTCATTAATGTTTACAGATATCTAAAGGGTGAGTGTCGGGAGGATGGAGCCAGGCTCTTCTGGTGACAACCAGTGATAGGACAAGGGGCAATGGGTACAAACTGGAACACAAGAGGTTCCATTTAAATATGAGAAGCAACTTGTTCCTGGTGAGGGTGGCAGAGCCTGGCCCAGGCTGCCCAGGGGGTTGTGGAGTCTCCTTCTGTGCAGACATTCCAACCCGCCTGGACACCTTCCTGTGTAACCTCATCTGGGTGTTCCTGCTCCATGGGGGGATTGCACTGGATGAGCTTTCCAGGGCCCTTCCAACCCCTGACATCCTGGGATTCTGTGGTGGATATTGGACAAACTTCCAGCAGCTCCAGTCCAAGAAAACCTCCAAGCTCCCCCAAGACGTGGTTTTGGAGAAGAGGTGGCTTGTGAGCCACTTCAGAGATGTCATGGAGCCCCAAGTAAAGTGTGTGGATACCACATCAGTGATGAGGTATCCAAACTACAGCAGCTCCTCCAAAATCACATCAAATAGCCAAGGCCAGGATGCAACAAGAGGTCAGAGGGACACCTGTTTGACCTGATGCTATGGGAAGGGATTGGAGGTCCATAGACTTAAGCTCTTTTTTGTAATATCTCAAGATATTACTCAGATCTGGAGTTGGAACAAGCTAAATACTGCCAGGGACTTTGGCAGAAACGTCCAGTTCAGGTTTCAGGAGTTCTTGTGATTCCATTAACATCTTTCTTTTGTGGGACATTAACCAATTTGGAACATAGTACAAGGGAAAAAAAAAGCAGCAGCATCATTTCAACTTGTGCATCAGAGGCTGCTCAGCTCGTTATTTCTTTTTAAAGTCACAGCCCAAGCACTTTGGAAATTGCTCATGAAATATTGTTTCTCACTTCTATTTCTAGATTCTCTGCTGATGTGACCCCATTGACTTCAAAGCATTTTAAACTAACAGGGAATTTGGCCACGCAACGAATTTAAGGAAAAACCCACACCCTCCTATGGACATTTTGCTCAATTATTTGAATCCCAGGGATCGTGTCCCTTGCACACAGCAAACCCTGAACCAGAACATCTTCCCAGAATTCATTTCTGAAATGCCTTCTTAGATGTCAGAAGCCAGCTAAAGAAAACAGCATAGAACAAACCAAGGTGGAGGGGTGAAAATATGGTTAGACTCATCCTACAGACACAGTTTTCTATGAGGAACCATCAAAATGAAAGGATGCGCTGGCTGTGTATCCACGTGGGTCTGTGTTGGGCACCATGTGTAGTATCTGTCACATAATAGGGGACAGAGTAGAAAAGAGGCTTGTGAAACCGATAGTGAGTCGAGAAACGAAAGGAATTGGAGGCAGGATCCTGGGCTGGAATGACCCTCACTCGGATGCACAACATCATTTCTGACATTTAAGGGGAATACAAGCACTGTAGAACTTAAAAAACAAGATGACATTCATTAGGAAGTTGTCCTGAGTATTACTTATGCTGAGACTAGAACATCAACCGCATAAATACGTGCTAGATAAAAGTTGTCAGGCAGCAGTTCTGCATACAAGAATCTGAATGGTTTAGCGCATCCCTAGGGGAACATAAATGAACAATGTGATGCTGTTGTAGCAAAGGCAAAAACTCTCCCAGGAGGCACCAAGAGCTGAACAAGGCAAAGAGAAATCCGTCTGTCCGTCTGCTGCACCAGCACCAAACAGGTTTGAATCCAGCGCGCGGTCCTGGGCTGTGGACTGGCTGGGGGATCAAGAAGAGAATTATGTGATTTATCAGGAGCCTATAAACCAGACTCCAATAAAAAAATGGAATGAGATCCTTTAACATAATAACAGTCTGCAAATATAGAGGGAGCTGCTGCAGAGAGGACGGAACGAGCTGTGCTGTGTGGCCAAGGAACAGGACAAAAAGTTGCAGCTAGAAATATCAGGTTAAACGTTGGAAAGCATTAAATAATATTACCACTAAACACTGGAGCAGACTGCCTGGGGAGGTACTTAGAATCTCCATCACCATAAGCATAGATTTAATCAACAAATAATAATTCCTCCAGTAGGACAAAGAACTACACAAGCTCTGTGGGTTCCCCGCAAACCTCTGAATGCTCACGATGTCCCGAAGCCTCATGCTGACCCGTCCTCCAAACGCTCTCCATGCCCTACGATCAGCGATTTGCACGGGTAGCAATCTCTGCAGAAAAAGACCCGATACAGGCACCACACAATGAGTTCTGGTAATGAGGGGGTGGCTTAAACACCCAAAGCAACATACTTAAGCTATGCGAAACATGTAAATCAGGCCGCAGCAACAGATTGAGCACATTCAGCTTTGAGAAACTTCTGAAGGCATTCACATCGCGAGTGGGAACGGCTTTAAACGCCACTCAGCAAACCAAGAGCTGGGTAAATTAAACGCACCGTACACCACAGCTGCTTTGAAGCCAACCTGGAACCATGAGCACTGGATAAACCAGGGCACAAAGAACCCACCGCACGGACACTCCACCTAAAGAGGAAGGATATTTGGATCAAGATGCATCCCATAGAATATCCGACCCTTAAGTGTTGAAATTAGGAGCCCTGTTTAGAGTTGGTGTTTGAGCTCTGCCCATAGAAGGTCCTTCCAGGTGATTTTTGCTCTGGACAGAGCAGCCCCCCCTGTCCCTGGGTTGTACAGGGATTTCTTGCTCCTTATTTTTACCGGGTTTCTCACTTAGGTGCTTCAGCTGAAACACTGAGTGAGGTGGGATGTGTCCAGACCTCTGTGACTTCTCCTTGGCTCAGAGCCTGGAGTTTTCAAGACTATGACATTATCCTAGCACAATAAAAAATAATAAGCAAACCACCTGTTCTAGAGACCATCTGTCTCAAGGGAGTAGTACAAAACATGATGAATGGAGGACTGGAAAGGACATTCCAGCTGACTGCACCCTGAGAACCATTAACACCATTTTATGAGTGCACCAAAATGCATTTTTTAATTATATATATACATTTCTGAAGCTCTGCTGCTTTGGTTGGGTGGCTGTTCCACAGCCTCCTTCTCATTTGCTGATCTACTTGTATCTCCACCCCACAGGAGACACATCACGGGCTGGTCCGAGAGCTGCCCCTGAACTGACATACACAGAAAATGAACATAAAACCAAGAGGATTATTGCGATGGACGGGGTCGCATGGAGGCTGAGCACTCAATCTGAACTGGGATTGAGTTGAAGAAACCACAGGCTGAGATGTGTGAGCGGCTCCGTCACCCAGATGCTACCAGGGTTTGTGTATCTCAGCCACCCAGCAGCAGTCTAAGCAAATTATAGACAGACCAGCAAAGAGATTAAGGTTAAAGATAATTGTTGTATATCGATGTGGTTAATGACTTGGAAACAGAAGTTTAGATTTCTAAACCCAAATTTCCAGCTGGTAGCAAAAGGCAGTTTCTGGCTGTTCACCGAGTTTGTGCGGTATAAGCTTAATATTAATAATCAGTGTCAGAGCTGGGCGGCACCATAAAGCAGCACAGGGCTCTGATTTACCTGCGGGGAGCGCTGGGCTCACCAGGACCATGCAGAATTTTGCAGCACCGAGTCTCCATCACCCACGTTATTTTGTCTCTATGAAATGCAAAAGGCCACACCATACAGCAAAGGGTTTTTTTTTCCTCAGTCTTTTTCTAACCCGCAGTTAATTGATTGCCAATTAACTTGCAAACCTGGTCACTCCCTGCACATTAAGAGCAGAATATAAATGCCTTAGAGAGACACGGATGTTCCTCGGCTGGAACAAAGTTAGGGGGAGTTAACTGCGCTCAAACTAACCTTTACAAGTGTGTTATTAAGCATCTTAATTGCTTACAAATTAACTCAAGGTCGAAACCCTGCCCCTGAAGGCCTTAAGACAACTTTTCTGAATATCTTTCTTAACTGCTGGGGGGTGAAGAAAGATATAATACAGTATCACCAGCACAGCTGCTTTGGCATCAGGTCAAGCAAGGAAATGTACCTTCTATCCAGCCAACAGGCTCCTGCCCTGATTCTCTTTCTGCACCCAAATGCCTGTGCCTTTCTCGCCCTGTCCCTCAATCGCGTGTGCGCTTCACTCATGCAACAGGTACCTGCACACCCGCGGGGCTGGGCACCAGAAAATCAATGGGTTTGTCACCTTGCGGAATGGCCAGATAGAAAGAGCAGCTTCTTCAGGTGGGAGAGTGGGTGTGCTGTGAGTTTTCCTCTTCTCACAATGAAAATGGTGTGAAGAAACGATGTGGGCAAAGGCAGGACGGCAATAATAACAGCGTTACGATGCCTGCAGGCCTGCCAGGTTTCACACGCACACACACACTTTGCAGCTTGGGCTCGTTTCTGAATCCTGGAGTACAGCAAACACCACCGGAGAGTCCATAAACTTTTAAAGAAACCATGTGTTAGTAAGCATGAGATACATTTATTTGCATAGACAACCAAAATCTAAATTAGGAAGAGCTCTTCAAGATGTCTCTGAGTAGCGCCTTACAATATTTCAAGATGTGTTGGCCCTCAACACGGTCTGGAGGACTCCTGGGCACCCCCTTGGTGAAAAACTCGACATGGTTCTGCAAACCACTCACAACAATTTCTCCAACTACTCATGGGAGGACTGTGGTTTAGGAACCTCGACTTTGGAGACATATTCAACCTCCCCTAACCCAAGATCACAGCGCGACTGAGCAACACTGGAAGAATCAGAATAATTTAGTATCTTGTCAACTGAGAGCTGGCCAGAAATCATCCTTGTACTTTCTGTAATATTGTCTGTTCTGCTTAAGGACTTTAAGGTAAATAGTTTATGAACGTTACTTTTCAGAGGTTTTTTTTTTTAGGCAAAACTATCTACAGACCAGCCTCTAAATTACGCTATTCATAGAGGACCCCAGGTTCCAGTATAAGTTGGGGAATGACGTATTAGAGAGCAGCGTAGGGGAAAGGGACCTGGGGGTCCTGGGGACAGCAGGGTGACCATGAGCCAGCACTGGGCTCTTGTGGCCAGGAAGCCAATGGTACCTGGGGTGGGTTAGAAGGGGGTGGTCAGTAGGTCAGAGAGGTTCTCCTGCCCCGCTGCTCTGCCCTGGGGAGACCACACCTGGAATCTTGTGTCCAGTTGTGGCCCCTCAGTTCCAGCAGGACAGGGAACTGCTGCAGAGAGTCCAGCGCAGCCACCAAGATGCTGCAGGGAGTGGAGCATCTCCCGTGTGAGGAAAGGCTGAGGGAGCTGGGGCTCTGGAGCTGGACAAGAGGAGACTGAGGGGGGACTCATTCCTGGGGATCAAGATGGAAAGGGGGAGTGTCAGGAGGATGGAGCCAGGCTCTTCTGGTGACAACCAGTGACAGGACAAGGGGCAATGGGTGCAAACAGGAACACAAGAGGTTCCACTTAAATTTGAGAAGCAACTTGTTCCTGGTGAGGGTGGCAGAGCCTGGCCCAGGCTGCCCAGGGGGTTGTGGAGTCTCCTTCTGTGCAGACATTCCAACCCGCCTGGACACCTTCCTGTGTAACCTCATCTGGGTGTTCCTGCTCCATGGGGGGATTGCACTGGATGAGCTTTCCAGGGCCCTTCAACCCCTGACATTCTGGGGTTCTGTGACTCTACAACTGAAAAGGAGCATGTGGGAGCCTGGCTTAGTTAGCGCCCACTTTTCTCAGGTCATTCCAGTCCTTGTGGTCCTTTGGGAGGGCAACCAGCAGGTTTTTTAAGCCAGTATATTGGACCATTTGTATTTCGCATCCTGTCGAACTATTTGTGCATTCTTGAGATAAACTGCATTGCCATCCCATAATAACCAGTGAGACATAAGAGTTAAAAAAGTTTCCTTCCATCACCAGCAATATCGCAGGTGGAGGAATGAGAAAAGAACAGATTTGCGAGTAACACATTTGGCAAGCAAAAGATAAATGCCTTGGCTGAGCTAAACCGTGGCTGTTATTTGACCACTGGTAGGGTTGAAAACAACTTTAACGTTACTGTGTTTGAACGAAAATGTCCAAATGGTTCCAATAATTCATCTAAGAGATAATAAATGGGGCCAAGTCTTCTCAGGAGAGGTGACAGTGCTCTGCAGAAAACTAAATTGGATATAATTAGCTGTGAACATAATGGTAAACAAACTCTAGCTCAGCCTTCCTGTTGCTTAATACTGTTATAATTCCTGTCTAGGCGCGCGGCAGCTGGACCAGCATCCTACATGAACCATCTTCATCCCCAGCTAAAAAGTTCTGAATCCAAGACAACTTGTCAGCAAAGCACATGGCAGCAGGGCCCCTGGGGGTGGCACTGCACAGCTCTGAGCTCGGTGTCACCGCAGAGCCCCTGTCATACAGTCTCTCACTCTTGGAGATCACAACTTCAGCTGAGAAGAGAAGCTCCGGGGAGACCTCAGTGCGGCCCTTCTGGACTTAAAAGGGGCCTATAACAAAGCTGGGGACAGACTTTTGGGCAGGGCCTGTTGTGATACAACAAGGGGTGATGGTTTGAAACCAAAGGAGGGAGATTCAGGCTGGACATGAGGAAGGAATTGTTGTCCCTGAGGGTGGTGAGAGCCTGGCCCAGGTTGGCCAGAGAGGTGGTAGATGAACCATCCCTGGAGACATCCCAGGCCAGGCTGGACGGGGCTCTGAGCAACCTGAGCTGGTGAAGGTGTCCCTGCTCATGGATGAGCTGGGAAGGGCCCTCCAACCCAAACCATTCCATGATTCTATGACCGCTGCCATGGCAATGAGGGTTTTGCCCCATCCAGAGGGTCTGGATTTGCCGACACCTGCAGGCGACATGCGATTTCCAGGGTTGGGAAGAAAGGAGGCTCAGAAGAAACAACGCGCATCTGCACAACTCTTAATTGTTGTGTTGACAGGCTCTTCAAAGAGAAGAGCTATTCTTGTAAAGGATTGTTCAATTTCCAGATGCAACACATTTAAAGAACCTATTGGGTCAAGATTCTTTTCACACACAAAGACAGATTAACACCTGTTCCAATTCAGCTGCCTTTCAGTTTTTTTCCTACAAGAAAATCAGACATAAAATTGTTGGTCGTAGGTGCAGGGACACGAGTTATAATGGAAACTATTTTCAGAAAATATCCAGTATAAAATAAAAGCATGAAAACACAGAAGCGTTAAATTTCACACTGTCCAAAGCAAAATGTTTCATTTGAGATTCCAGCTTTTCTATCCATTTTTTTTACAAATTCTGCATTTATTTTGAACAGAAATAGAAAAATTGTTTTGCAAATGTCAGCAGAAAACACCGTAACTTCCTCAATCTTTTTGATTTCATTCCAGATGATCCACTACTGACTTTTAAGTTGATGGTATTATTTCAAATGCTTTGCTCAATCTAAATACAAGGCTTTCAGGGGAAAAAGAATAGTCTAAAAAGATCATACAGCTTTCAAAATAAAATCTTTTCTCATTCTTTCCCCTGAAAATGTTGCTTCTGTCTCCTCCAACCTGTTTTCGGTGCAGGAGTGTCCCAGAGGCGTCTGCCCACCCATCCAGCTGCCCAACACAAGGCAGCTCCCATACAGAAGCACTTTATAGGCATTATCACAGCAAGAAGGTAAAGCTGGCTCAGTATAGTTGTATCAGAGCATCCTGTGCTGGTACGGCCACGTGGTTTTCACATCCAGCATCTCGGATGCACAAGCTCTTGTCTGTCTGAGCACACTGGTGTGGCACAGATCCACCCAAAAACCTCATAGGATGATGTGTTATGTGGAGGAAAAAGTCCATAGCACTTAAATAAATTAAATAAAAACGGTATAAATCTTTAAAACTCCAGCTCCCGCCTCTTCCTCCTTCTTGACATAATAAATTGCCATTTGCAGAGGATGTGGAGTTAAAGATCTTGGAGAAGTGTTTTTGGTATATAGTGAATGTTAATCTATTCCTTTCCTAACACATCGGTGCCTGTGCATTTGAAATGAACTGTATTAAATATTGATTTCCTATAGCTCTCGCTGTGCCTGAAGGTTGCTGTGTCCTGCGGTGATTCACAAGTGTGACAGCACGTTCTGGTGACAGCACGTTCTGTGATATCACATCCCTTACACCTGCTGCCCACACTCGTATTCTCCCATCACGATCAGGTGTTGGGAAGGGGACACGCTGCAGCGGTCAGAGGCTCTCCCTGGGAATCCAAGGGGTCTAACTCATAATAAAATAGGTTTCGAACCCATAATTGCCACCACCTTAAGCAGTTCAGCTCCCTCATCTGTTCCGCAAGCTCTTTCCATCTGTACAATGGGAACACAAATAATGAATGAGCCATCGCTTCTGGTTGCAGAGTCGCCAGCCTCAACAGCGAAGGGGAGTTAATATTATTCCAGACCTTTCCACATTGTGAGCAGAATAGTTTTTCTAGACTAAAATCTATACATAGGCACAGCTTTGCTCTCACTGTCTCAGAGTTTTGGGGATTCTCAGGCATCCTTTGCATTGCTGGCTGTACAAACTCCCCGGGTTAGGGATGCTCACCCGCCCCCCCGGCCTCTCCTGCAGATCTGGCACCAAGAGCCGAATCAGCAGCCGAGCAGGTAAGTTCTATGGGTAGAGAATAAACCTGCACTGCGTAATTCTGGTACTTACAACAACTTTGCCATCTGTAACTGCCTGAAAGGAGGTTGGAGCACGGAGGGGGTCAGGCTCTTCTCCCAAGTAGCAAGTGATAGGATGAGGGGAAACGGCCTCAAGTTGCGCCAGGGGAGGTTGAGGTTGGATCTGGGAACAATTTCTTCCCCAAAGGGCTGTGGGGCATTGGAACAGGCTGCCCAGGGCAGTGCTGGAGTCACCAGCCCTGGAGGGGTTGAAAAGGTGTTTAGACAACATTCTCAGAGACATGGATTAGTTGTAGAGGTCAGTTATGGTTGGACTCAGTGATCCTGAGGGTCTCTTCCAACTGAAATGATTCTCTGATTCTATAATTTCCTGCAGGACATCCTCTGCCAGCCCTGTGCTGCTCAAACGCCTCAGACAATGCGGATGTATCACCCCAGGCTGCCTGTGAACGGGCATCGTACGTGTTATTGCTCGAGAAGTTAGTCTCAAACTGTATCTAATCTAATGGAAATGGAGGCAGGACGAGACGTTGCACTTTATTTATTGACTAATTTCAGCCTCTTTCCGTGATCATTACCCGAACTGTTCCTTCCTTTAAATCAATTGAAATTGCTCTCTCATTGCAAACTGGAACCGATGCAATTCACTTTGCCTATTCATCTAGCTTTCAAGATTAAAAAAAAATGTAAAGGAGAAAAAAAAAAAAACCAACAAAAAAAGCAGGGTAAAGTGGTACGGGGTTTGTGCATATATAGGAAATAATGTGCCTTTGGTTTAAGCCGAGTGTCCCCATGCTGTGTGCAGCCCCTGCCGAGGGGGGACGTCCCACGTCTGCGCCCATCGCGGGTGGGAGAGCAGCTGGAAAGTCACTTCCACTTGTTCTTCCCCACATTAAAGCTGAATTGAAGCTGATGTCTGAGGGAGAAGTTCTGCTGCTGACAGGTTATCGTCACCTTCAAAGGGAGAAGGGAGGAACTGAAGAGTGTGACTCTTCTGTGGCTCAGGGTATGAGCCTTTCTAGTCTGACAATGCAGCGCATGGTCTGGAAGTCTCACATCAGAGAAATGAAAAGTGGAATGTGTTGGCTGGGAATGGAATCAGGAGTGTTCCTAAAGGCCCGTTCTCTGGGGGCCTTAATGCAAAGCAAACATCAGAACCTCCCTACCTACTGTCCACGTACAGAATGTACACAGACCTGTGGTCGCCATGAAATATTATCACAAATAGAGCTGGACTAAGAAAATGAGTTTGTCATTTCCTTCCCTTCTGGCCCACCCTGCTTGGGTATCCACTGGGATTTGGGGATGAATAGAATCCTCTGGCGAAGCATCTTTCTCGCCCATTGTCCCTTTGCATCAAGCTAAAGGTCCATCTAGAAACATTCAAATCCACTTGGCAGTTTTGTGCTGCTCTCGAGTTTCTCCTTTCAGCAGGATTTCAAGCCCTGCTCAATTGCTCAGTCGGCCCCGAGGACAGGGGCCGAGATCACTGACTTATGTTCGTGTTGGTGTCTGATATTCGCAGCAAGAGAAAGGAGCTGCCATAAAACACCCATATAGCTCTGATTTACAGCAGCGTGAGCTCTGCTTTCCTTGGGCGCTCAGCACAGAGCGTCTGGCTTCGGAGAGTCGGGTATAAATCAGTGCAGAAAACACCTTCACTGCGAGAGCAGGGGGAAACATTTCAGCGCACGGACATAGCGAAACGCAGCGTCATTTCCCACCCAGGCGTTAACACAGGGCATGATGGAGCCCCCAGGAAATTGCATTCAAAGTATTTCCAAAGGGCAAACGCTCATGGATAAGCTTTGGTCCTGGTTTTGTTAAAAACAAGTTTTTCTTTTAGTGAATTTGCCTGTCAGCTAAAGCTTCATATTAACTGCATTTGCCTGGAGAACCAGAGACTTGTTTTGGTAAACTTAGCAATGGAATGCAAACTTATTGATAAGCATGGATGGACATCTCGTGAGAGGGGTGACAAGAATCCGGTGACCAAGAAACCGACCAACTGTGTATAACATCCCATTCACGTGAATACTTCATATAAAAGTGGGAGATCACGAGGATCTCGTCCCTTTCCCCTTCTGCTTATGGCGACATTAGGAGAGGACCTTGCGATTTGTCCGTGAACTGAGGCCCAGTGACAGACTGAATCCAGCTCCGCTTGGCTGCGGAGTCCAGTCCAGGACTTTGGTTGCCGGCTCTGCAGTTGCTGAGACTTTCCAGATTGGTTTTGTATATTTTGTATTATTTTCTCTATTCTTATCAGTAGCATTAGTAAAACATCTTTAATTTGTTTCCAACTCTCTTCTCTCCGTCCTTCTTTCCCTCCCAATCGCCTGTGCTGAGTGGGAAGGGGGGAGAGAGAGGGGCAAAAGGGGGAAGTGGAGGTTAACAATACATCTGCCGGGGTTTTATTGTCACCCCGCAATCCAAACCCTCGACAGCTTTATATTGTCAAGCTTCACATCAGATGAGATACTGGCCATCCCTTTGCAGTGGAGCTACAGAACCCCCACTCCGCACATGCAGAAACCTCAGCCCAGACCTCCACACCATTTTCTGAACAAATCTGCCATGCACATCTTCAACTCCTTCCCATTTTTCAATTCTCATACGGATTTAGAAGAAACACTCTTACACCTGATTTTCTCACTGTTAGAGCCACAGATTTACAGCCGAAGCACCAAAGATGGTGTCAGCTTCCCATTAATTCAGTATAAATCATTCATTTCTTCAATTTTCTTTAAAAAAGAGCCCATTTAAAGCGGATTATTCTGAATTGTTATTTGAAAAACCTGATTTGGGGTTGTCTCTAAAGCAAATCATGCGCCTGTTCCTGGCAGGCTGCCAGGGCTAAATTAGCTTGATACATTTAATGCAAGTGCAAGCTAATAGGCAGCCTGGTCTTCTGTGGAAACTATGCAATCTTTTAAATGTTTAATCAAGAAACAAAATTAGGAGTTAAAAATTCATTGTTTCCAGCATGGTTTTTCTTCTAAGTAAGCAAGTAAAAATTTCAAATCCCTTTTGCCAGGGCAGCACTTTCTGTGATGTGAAGGCGTCTTTTTGATGGTCAAGAGGATACGGTGCTGGAGAATCAAACTACACTGAGTCGTGTCTCCTCCTGCAGCGACATAACAAAGCAATAGCATAGATAATATCAGACATCCAACCCTGCTCTAACACATTTCAAATGTTTGCTGAAGGCCAAGAGAAGCTTTGTCCTCTTAGAAAACATATTAGCCACACGTGAGCCTCGGTACATCCCATATGGAACCTCAACAGAGCGGCGCAAATGTTTCTCAGTCAAGAAGAAAATACAGGAATATCTCGTAGTAAAAACAGAAGCACAGGAACAATATATATCCAATAAACTGCATTTGGACTATGGTGGGTAATGTTTGAGTGAGAATTACCAGGCAAGACATCTGCAGAGGTCTCTCAGGGTGTGTAAAAGGTGACCCAACTAGTGGCTGAGGGAAAGGCTGTGAGTGTTGTGTACTTGACTTCAGTAAAGCCTTTGACACCGTGTCCCACAGCATCTCCTGGAGAAGCTGCAGCTCGAGGCCTGGATGGTGTATCTGCGATGGGTAAAGAACTGGCTGGAGGCCCAGGCCCAAAGAGTTGTGGTGAATGGAGCCAAATCCAGTTGGCGGCCGGTCATGAGTTGTGTCCCCAGGGTGGCCAAGAGGCCACCAGCATCCTGGCTTGGATCAGGTATACTGTGGCCTGAAGGACTAGAGAAGTGATTGTGCTGCTGTACTTGGCACTGGTGAGGCCAAACCTTGAATCCTGTGTTCAGTTTTGGGCCCCTCATCATTATAAGGACATTGAAATAGTGGAGAGAGCAGAGGAGGGAACGGAGCTGGTGAGGGGCTGGAGCACAAGTGTGATGGAGCAGCTGAGGGACCTGGGGGTTCAGCTGGAGAACAGGAGCTGAGGGGAGACCTTCTGATCTCTGAACTGCCTGAAAGGAGCTTGGAGCCAGGGGGGTCGGGCTCTGCTCCCCAGGAACAAGCGCCAGGAGCAGAGGAAACGGCCTCAAGTTGCGCCAGGGGAGGTTGAGGTTGGATGTGGGAACAATTTCTTCCCCAAAGGGCTGTGGGGCATTGGAACAGGCTGCCCAGGGCAGTGCTGGAGTCACCATCCCTGGAGGGCTGGACAGACGGACATGAGGTTCTCAGGGACATGGGGTAGTGCTGGAGTTGGGTTATGGTTGGACTTGATGATGCTGAGGGTCTCTTCCAACTGAAATGATTCTATAATTCTAATGATTCTACCCTCATCCTTTACAGTGCTTTGGTAACCTGCCAGCAAACAGGCTGGGCTCTCACAGCAGCTCAGGAGTCACTGGCTGCAGCTTGAAATCCGCTCTCCAGTGCTTTCGAGTTCACATGGCTGTGGGCAGAACTGGTAAACACAAGCTAAAAACCATCCCCGCCACTGCGCAGCAATGAAATGTGGCTTTTCAGTGCGCAGGAACGTCATCCTCTCCCCTCGTCATGCCCCCTAAGCAGAAACCTGCTGCGCAGCTCCTTTCATGCCGGGGATCTTCCTCCCCCTTTAAACTGCAACATGCTCACAAGATCACAGTCTGGGGAGACATGAGACCGTGCAGGAACGTGCCCTTGGGAAGGATTCACTAGAGCTTTACAGACAACGAGTTCTGGAAGGCACTTCCAGAGAAGGATGTTGTCTCCTGAGATCTATTACGAAGAGGATGCCAGGCAGCCTTCAGCAGACAGATGCTCTCTCTTCCCCTTCCACAATGTGTAAAAAAATCCCCAAATCCCACCTTGTCACAGCTAGAAGTTCTTCTGGCATGCTGCTAAATTAACGTAGCATTATTTTGCTGGGAAGGTGCTGGAGATGGATTGTTCGTGCTGCAGATGTGGATGTGAGAAGCAGCAGTGCGGACGGGCGGTGCAGAGCTCTCCCATGGGCTGGGGGGAAAGACACACAGACCGTCCCTTTCTAAGACCAAGCACAAAGTTTTCCATTTGGGAAACACCTCGAACTCTCACTTTGCAAAACTCAATTCTGAACAAGCAGTGGGAAATAAACTCTGAAAAGCACCTGTATTTCCTATGATGACTTAGTTTCAGCTTTCCTTAGCACTCAGGAAGGGGAAGAATTTCATATCCAAAGCTGATTTGATAGAACCATCTGCCCTGGCTAATATGACACTGGCAAAGGGGAATTCCTCACAGCTAATTTATTTTCTCTTTTTATCACAGCAACCGAAATGAAATGTGTCAGTACAAACCTGCTCTGCTTAGCAGGAATAATGTCAAAAAGAGCAAACACTGACAATCTATGGAAAATCCTTTTTACCCCAGGGTAGACTTCAGTATTATGTATTGTCCCAACAGCATCTGCAGACGCTGTATTATGGCTATAATTTCAGAGAAAATACAATTAACAGTCAAAGGAATTGTTTCATGCCAGAAGGCAAATAGATTTTCTAAGCCTCCCAGCAAACCTCCACGGTTCTGAGTAGCTTGTGTTAGAAAACAACCTCAGTCGATGTGTAAGTCACAGATGCCCCGGGTGCCTTTGCTTTCTTCAAGTTTTCTCTGATTTCACTTACACATTGGATACTTCCAAGAACTTCCTGAGCTGAATGCAATCCTCCCTCATCACTTACGGTTTCACCTCCTTGAAGTGGGAGAAGAGCTGATTCACTGGGTTTCAAAATGCTGTGTTTGACACTGGGGAGGATGATACACAGACAGGTCAAACCCCGGAGCCGCCAAGTTCCACCTTCAAGTAAAGAACTCCTCTGAAAGCCACGGCTCAGACCGCGCTTCCAAATAAACATCGTACAAGACATCCAGGTTTTAAAGAGTTTTCACAGTAAACTGAGATGAGAGAGTTTGCAGAGACACGAAGGGTGGGATTCACCTCATTTAACATTAGACAGCGAATTGTTAAAAGTCTCCATCAATGCAAATCCTCCATCCCCAGCACACACACACGCTTTGGGGCCTGCGGAGAGCCGGGGAGCAGCAGACGGCTGTTCAGCTCCCGGTGTCTCTGGTGTCTGTTTTGCAATGGGCTGTGCTACCCCAGGCCGTGCTTGTCTCCTTTGACTAAAGAGGAGCTGAAATTATTGTCTTAGACATCTGCTCAGCATTCAGATCCAAGGTGACTCCAGCTTGGAGCAACTTGCTCCTGGGTCTATTGCAGGGCAACACAACGGCCAAGTTTTGAACTATTGCTTCATCATATTGTGCTTGAACCATGACAGCATCCTTCTCCACAGGCAGGGACATCAACCCCTTCGCTGCTGGGCCACTGTGACTCAGCAGTGGGGGATGTGCCAAACCACCTTTAAAGGTCAAGAAGATCCTCTTTGCCAAGGCTGAAAACAGCAGCTTGGCCCTTTCATCTGTCAGCTCCGGTTTGTATCAGCTGTCAATTGCTGGCATCCCATCCCGAAATAACTCACTTCACCTCTGCTTCCAGGCTGGCAGCCCATCAGGCTGTTCCTACCCTGTCACCTCCTGTTCCCCCGTGTCACATCATGGGGCTGGTGTGACATGACAGGCTGGGACACACGGAGCCAGGGAAGCCGTAATCACGCTCCAACAGAGAGAAAGAGAGGACAGGATGGGTCACAAGTGCAATTAAACAGACCACATTCGATCAGCACTCTAAATCCACAATGATGTGTTTCCTTTCAGCCTTGGGCAAAGGATTTTACAATACCTGATCATGCTGGTTCTTTACAACTCCCAAAGGCACCTTGTTCCACTCGCACTGATCATCAGAAGTCAAAGAGAGCAGATTCCCTCGGCTGGTCTGTTTGGACAGAGCTGCAAGGAACAGGGTCCCTCTCAGCCCTTGAGAATGTCTGTATCACCAGAGACTTCAAGAATGAATAAACAACTTTATTCAGCATATTAGGGCACTGCCTTAACCCCTTCCCTAAAAAAACAGTGGGGTAGGAGCACAAAGAGGTGGTGAAACTCCGGAACGGATCCACCCTGGTTTACTGCAGCAGAAAGGGGCAGTTTAAATGTCCTGGGCTGATCAAGAAACCTCAAGTTTGTTGCTAAATAACAGTGTGGATGGACCTAAAAGCTATAGAACCCTATTTCCCTCCCATGCCCCTGAAAGAATGATCCTCTTCCTTATCTTCCTGAGCTTATTTTTTAAAATATCTTGTCTTTAGCAACAGGTCAGAGTCAATTGGTGACAGAGTGCTGCAGGATGGGGCTTCCTTCGCAGGATGGTCCCTGGGAGAGGGAGGGAGCACCGGTCCCTGCAAGGTATGGGGTATTTCATAGACTCATAGAATCAAAGAATCATTTCAGTTGGAAGAGACCCTCAGGATCAGAGTCCAACCATAACCCAACTCCAGCACTGCCCCATGTCCTGAGAACCTCATGTCCGTCTGTCCAGCCCTCCAGGGATGGTGACTCCAGCACTGCCCTGGGCAGCCTGTTCCAATGCCCCACAGCCCTTTGGGGAAGAAATTGTTCCCCAGATCCAACCTCAACCTCCCCTGGCGCAACTTGAGGCCGTTTCCTCTGCTCCTGGCGCTTGTTCCTGGGGAGCAGAGCCCGACCCCCCTGGCTCCAAGCTCCTTTCAGGCAGTTCAGAGATCAGAAGGTCTCCCCTCAGCTCCTGTTCTCCAGCTGAACCCCCAGGTCCCTCAGCCGCTCCATCACACTTGTGCTCCAGCCCCTCACCGGCAGAGCACATCGGCACGTTGCCGTGGGCCAGACCCGCCCCTCAATTAAGGACATCACCTCGATCTCCAGCATCTGCACTGCAATATGCAGGTGGAGCTCCCCACCCCAAAGTGGCACATCAGGGGGTTTCCCACCTCTCCTGTTTCAGCTACACGCTCTGCTTATTGCCAGGGCACATCTCTCCTTCTGTTGCATTGTGAGCTGGTACATTCAGCCACAGCAGGGAGAAAAAGTGTTTGAAGGTGCTTCATTTCCCTGCTGTGATGCGGGACTGACAGCACTGTTCAGCCTCACAGAGCGGCTGTGAGTACCAGCGCTAAGGAGATTAAATTGGTGGAGGCCTTCCAGGGCCGGCAGGTAGGCAGGGATGCTCTCCTTCCAGCCTGTTCCTGCCGAAATAACCAGTCTGGGGCTGCGTAATGATGTCGCCCTTCTGTGTGATCAGCGATTGCGTCTCTTGTGATCTGCTCTGACAGGCTGTAGCAGGAAGAGAACATCAATCTGTTTCTTCAGGTTAATGGCTTTCTCTGTTCTACCTTATCAGGTGTCTTTGACCACCTTCTCCTCGAATGGATGATAGATTTCCAGCCAGCGCTCATGTGTTAATGAGATCAGAAATGGAAGGAAAGCACACACAGCCCTGCCCGTAGCCCCCTGCCCTACCAGCCCGTTTAACTGAACGCCAGCTTCAATGTTTTGTTTCCAAACACGCTCGCTCTGGGCCAAGAACTACCCCTGCAGCTGATCAGAGGATGCTTCAAGCCATTTTTGAAAGGACATTGATTTCAGAGCTGTGGCTGCCTATGGACCACACCAGTCCCACACCAAACCTTGCTGGTGGAGCGTATCACGCTGAAAAGGTGGCTGAGCTTTAATGTCATAACCCAGATGATGATGGACATGGCATTCCAGAGCCAGCAAGCTCATGACTGAATGAGCTGTGCACAAATGAGAGCAAGCTGGAGGCATCCCAGTGTAAATCCCCTGCAGCTTGCTGCAGTCACTGGAGTGATAATCTTTAGTGCTTTTAGTGTTTCTGCAGCCCTGCACATCCAGGCTCCGTGTGGGAGCTTGAGTGCACCTTGCTCAGGGATGCTACTGCTTTATTCTGTACATTAATTACCAGGCCTGTGGCCTGGATGGGAAGGGAGTGTAATCAAGGTCCAGAGAGATGGTGACAACAGGGACATGTTTCATGCCCCAAGCTGGCAGTGGGAAAGCCGAATGGATTAAGCTATTGGTGAGACAGGGCAGGATGGGAGGACAGAGCGCGCCCAGAGACATGGAGTGAACTGGGACGGGCTGGTGCAGACAGGAAGCACCTTGAACTCTGTACAAGCCCTTCACATAGCGCTTTGGAGGAATCACTGCTATTCCCTAAGTATTACCTCTACTTCTGGACTCTACTTCTTATAAAAAGGCTTTAAAAAAACATCCTAACTGAAACAATTACCTAAAGTAAAATGCTACTAAATAACCAGGCAGCATTTAGAAAAGAGTGTTTGATGTTGAAAATATCCATAACCACCAGAAGCTGGTGGCTCGCGCAGCTTTCCCGCTGAGAGCGGACGCAGATTCTGATGCAAGCTGGTAAAATCAATCGTTGTTTGGTCAAACACCTGTTTGGTCCATCGCTTCCATCCTCTCGTAATGTAACATCTGCAGCTGGCCCTCTCAGCTGGATAACCCAACACAGTAGAGAATAACGTGGGGAATGTGAGAGAGCTGCCTCTGCTTAACCATTTAACTTCTGTACAAGAACACTGAGATGGGTTTTGTCGCATAGCTTAGGAAAACTTCAACTTCTGCAGGGCAAACCAGCAATTCCTGCAGGGAGATGTGTCTCAGCGGTGCTGGGGAGAGGGGAAGAATCAGCTCCTTCACCTCTTCCTAATGCAGCCCAGGATGCTGGTGGCATCTGCTGCAGGTCAGAGTCTGGGTCCCGTTCAGCTCGTGGTCCTCCAGGACTGCAGCCGAACTGCCGCTGAGCACCGGGACAAATGATGGCTCAGAAATGCGATTTTGATGTAACTTCCACATTTCCACTTCAAAAAAACCCAGGAGCTCAGCACAGCACAAAAGGGTATAATTAGCATTTCAGAAAATAATAAATGTTAATTTGACGTTGTGCATTATGGCTCTGACAGCTCCCAGGCTCCTGTGAAATGAGTGTCAAAGAGACATTATGAACAAATACTGAAGTGTTTGTTTGTCTTCTTTCTATACTGAAGAGAAGGACAGGGGAGCAATGAGTGGAAAAAGCGACTGTTAAAGGAGGAAGCAAAGTCGTTACGAAGCACTTTGTGATTTCCAGAGCGAGCGAGTGTGGGAATAGTTCTTATTTTGCTAAAGCCCTTGCTGAACAGACGGGATCACGCACACCCAGAGGTGACGCCCCGGCAGGCGCTGAGATCCTCATTTGTTCCTTCAAACCCCCTCCTAAGAACAACCGAAGCCTTCTTGGCTTTATCACACTAGAAATCAAAATAATCCAGAGTTTGGGATTGATAACAAATGTCTATAAGGAAAATCATTGAGTTTTCCCAACCTGATCTGCATCCCAGGAAAGAAAGTGCGTGGCACCAAAAGCAAACACATTTGTTTTGCTTCTGGGAGCGTATTGACCTGAGCCTAAACATTTCAGATTGAGTCAGTTCCAATGGGTCCAGTTCGGCACAGATGGAAAATGAGCCTTGCAATACAGAACAAGCAGAAGTAGTCAATAAATATTTCATTTCTGTATCGGGAAATAATTTGGGTGATGTATTCATATCCTACGAGGATAATGAAATACTTCACTTTCCAATGGCCCTAAGCAATATTTGATTGCACGGAAAGAATTCAATATAATTAAAGAGGATGTTAAACAACAAATATTCTAGTCAAACATTTTAAAACCTGCAGCTCGAGATCATTTACATGCAGGATTATTAAGAGAAGCATTTCAGGAATGTTCCAGAACTGGTTACAATTTTTGAGAGATTGTGTATGCATGACATCTGATTCAGGCATAAGACGCTTTAAACTTGGATTTTCAGTCTCCTACGGGAATGCCCTGATCAGCAGATGCTCGGCTCTCGTCTCACGATGCTGACTCAGTCTTTCTGCCTGCTTAGCGCTTTTTTTTCCGTCTCTCTCCTTTCCTCCCTCACCCAAACAGATTTCTAAAGGCCTTGGTGTCTCAGACAGAAAAGGCAACGGTTATCAAACCCGCCGCTCTTCTTTCGGCCAGGTCCTTGCACCAACCAGGCAGCCGAGGGGAAGAGCCGGGGATGCTGTGGGTGCAGCAGCTCAGCCAAAAATCAACCCCCGCCCTGCACGAGTGGGATGGGGGTGAACTGGCCCCTCTGGATCCTTCTCCAGACCCTCCTGCCCTATATCTGATCTCCCCACAGAGCCCCCCCGGCTTGATTCTTACTGCACGGAATCTTTTCTTGCCTGGGTATCACCCACCAGCACATTGTAATAACCTCCTGCCTTCCTTCAGTTCAGGCCCTCAGTGAGTAATTTATTAACCAACTGAGAGACAGTTCAGGTGACCTAGATGAACTTAATTAACATAGTACAAATAATTCAAGATTCCTAAGAAAAGAAATGGGTCTTGGAAACACTAATTTTGGTTCCTGAGCAGCTTTGGTGTAGCTGCCACATGGGGTCACTCACTGAGTTGTGTGACACTCAGCTCGGACATCTCAGCTTAGGAATAAGGCAAACAGGGGCTTTGGCACCTCCTCGGGTCTAAAATAATAATTAAAGAGTCCCAAATATTAAAATTAAAGAGCTCTCATTCTCCAACTCCCCCTGCTCAATGTTCCTTATATATATAGATGTTTAGGTCCCTATAGCACTGCGACCCTCATGCTCTCAATGAGCTGGTAACTCTGGTACATGAAGCCAAAGACTAAAGCATTTCTTCCAGTTCTCATACCTATATATATATATACATACATATAATGAGGAAAGCGTAACTTCAGTTGTTTTTCTCTAGTTCCAAGAGAGAAAAGAAATATATTAAAAAGAAAAGCAAATCCTTCTTCAAAACAGAAAGGAAAACGGAGTAATTCATAGATTAACAGGGGAACCTATAAAATATCCCTCCCAAATATACAAATGCTACTCAGGCACAAATTAAATACTTCACACCGATGATTTTGAAGCGCTAAGTTTCACTTTTGAACATTCCGAAAAGCTTTTGCCTATTGATGTAACCCACGTGTCAAAGCAAAAAGCTCTTTTGAACTGAAAACTTGAACTTTGCTTTGAGAACGCTGTAGATTTTATTATTATTATTATTATTTTTTACTCTTCTCTCTGGTGAAAGAGAAAAATGACCTTTGACTTTGAAAGTGATAACCGTGATGTGCTTTTATTTTCAGCGCCCAAAGATCTAATTGACAAAGTTCAGGGCACCTGAACTACATCTCCCCCATTAGTCTGTTCCAGCTGGGTTAATCAGCCTGACTTTTAGAAAGGTGGGATTTAATTCCATTAAGGGCTTTGTCTGGCTCTCAGTAATGGGGTTAATGAGAATATCACACTCCAGTTCACCAGAGATCTTCTCTGACAGAGCAAATAAAACATTCTGTGTTCCACCGATCTGAACAAATGACATTATAATATTGGGAATGGGGAGGAGCAGGCGCTGGAAAAAGCCCCATCTGGATAGACCTGGTGGAACAAGGTGTTTGGTTTGGGATTTTCCCCACTCTTCAATAGTTAATCCAAAGGGAGGGTATTGGAACATTTATTTCCGACACGATTCCATTCCCTTCGCAAGCAAAACCCCTGTCTGTCTCTCCTTTCGCTGGGAGGTTCTGTCTGCACTGTTTGAGGATGTTGTTCATATTACTTGGATTACAAAGGATTATACTCGTATATTCTTTTAATATTTTGGAAATCTGACTTGAGTTGACAAAATGATACATCAGTGACCACTCTCCCATCTTTCGTCACTTCTTTAAGTTAACTACTACTCAGAAATACTTGTGGAATCCACTATTTAGAGCAGCAAGTTCAAGGTGTTGGTGACATTTTCAAGCATCAGGGGATCAGGCGCCTCTTTGTTCTGACCGCAATAACTATTCCTTGGGGCAGAACGTAGAATTCATTCAGGCTGTGAAAACCACTTCTCACTCAATTCCTGTGAACTGTTTCTCCAGAGATCACCCAAAGTGACTCTAAAGTCAGCCTGAAGTCAGCCCTATTCGAGGGAATAGAGTGACTGTCAGCAAGTTTGCTGATGACACCAAGCTGGGAGGAGTGGTGACACTGAAAGCTGTGCTGCCATCAGAGACCTGGACAGGATGGAGAGTTGGGCGGGGAAAATGTAATGAAATAGAACAAGGGCAAGGGTAGAGTCTTGAATGTGGACAGGAACAACCCCAGGTTCCAGTATAAGTTGGGGAACGACCTATTAGAGAGCAGCGTAGGGGAAAGGGACCTGGGGGTCCTGCGGACAGCAGGGTGACCATGAGCCAGCACTGGGCCCTTGTGGCCAGGAAGCCAATGGTACCTGGGGTGGGTTAGAAGGGGGGGGTCAGTAGGTCAGAGAGGTTCTCCTGCCCCTCTGCTCTGCCCTGGGGAGACCACACCTGGAATATTGTGTCCAGTTGTGGCCCCTCAGTTCCAGCAGGACAGGGAACTGCTGGAGAGAGTCCAGCGCAGCCACCAAGATGCTGGAGGGAGTGGAGCATCTCCCGTGTGAGGAAAGGCTGAGGGAGCTGGGGCTCTGGAGCTGGACAAGAGGAGACTGAGGGGGGACTCATTCCTGGGGATCAAGATGGAAAGGGGGAGTGTCAGGAGGATGGAGCCAGGCTCTTCTGGTGACAACCAGTGACAGGACAAGGGACAATGGGTGCAAACTGGAACACAGGAGGTTCCACTGAAAGATGAGAAGCAACTTGTTCCTGGTGAGGGTGGCAGAGCCTGGCCCAGGCTGCCCAGGGGGTTGTGGAGTCTCCTTCTGTGCAGACATTCCAACCCGCCTGGACACCTTCCTGTGTAACCTCATCTGGGTGTTCCTGCTCCATGGGGGGATTGCACTGGATGAGCTTTCCAGGGCCCTTCCAACCCCTGACATTCTGGGATTCTGTGATTCTGTGAAGTTAAGTTCAGACTAACCAGCAAGGTGAAGGTCTCCAGCCTTTTTTGTTTGGAAAAGATTCTGTCTCAGATGCAGAAGCTCTGCATTGTCTTTAACTCCCTAGCAAAAATTAGGCATCTTTGAAACTATGCTAATTAATTAATAAATTCCCCATCACATTTCCTTGCGCAGGAAAGCTGGAATAGAATCAGAAATATGTTAATGTGCCATTTGCTAATTTCGCTCTTACTCCATCTGGGGACAGTAAGATCTTCTCCTCTGATATGTTTGCAACGTACTTGTCAGAATTATTAGATCTTGACGAAGATACAAAGTCTCCTGCTTTTTGCAAGTATTTTTTCATTCTTATCCCTGAGTCCTCACATGAGGCAGATCAAGATAAACTGGGGTTTTCTTCCCCCAATTAAGCCAAGACCATTTCAGCTGCTGCTCGTGCTTTATCATCTCCAGATATCTGGAGTGATTTTTTGCTGGTGGTATTTTACTCTCAAGATCTTTTCTTGATCATAATTGGATTCTAAAATTAGGCTGACAGAGGGATAAATTCAATGTTGTAACTTTAAGGACTGGTCTTTCTAACCACAGGTTGCATTACTGCTGCTTATAGAAATAGCATCAGATCGGTACCTAAGCAGAAAGAAATCAAGCAGTGAAAGACACTGTTCTGTGACCATTCGATCCTTTATACTGTTCATATGTGCAGAAACAAATTCTGGCCTTGGACAAATTCAGGTCTTAACTAGAATTCCACTAATCCTCACAATCTGAGATTGTCAAAGTCCCGACATTCGGGCTGCGTATCTGTCACGATGTTTTCAGAGATTTCCATACAGTTCTGGCTCCTGTCCTTCAGTTTCCTTGGATATGGATTCATATGGATTCACTTGCATAAATTGGTGTGGATTCACTCATAGCTCAGACCAGGCTTCCCTTTGCAAGAAGGATGGAGTCGCTAATTAATGCTCCTCTAAATCCCTGGAGATGTCCCCGCCTGCGGAGCAGACAATGGAGAGTTGCTTCTGGTTCCAATTTTTCCCTTTCTTGGGGAGGATTAGGCAGGTGGAGGCTCATCCCCCGCTTCTGCCCTGCTCTGTTGAATCCCCAGGGTCTAGAAGTGCTGTGTGTCCCATGCAGGCGACACTGGATTCAACACAGCTCAGCCACCGACTGGCCACGCGACTTTGGGAAAGCTGTGATAGAATCATAGCATCATTTTGGTTGGAAAAGCTCCTCAAGATCATCGAGTCCAACCGTTCCCCCACCACTGGCACTAACCCATGTCCTGAGAACCTCATGTCCGTCTGTCCAACCCTCCAGGGCTGGTGACTCCAGCACTGCCCTGGGCAGCCTGTTCCAATGCCCCACAGCCCTTTGGGGAAGAAATTGTTCCCCACATCCAACCTCAACCTCCCCTGGTGCAAATGGATGCTCTTCTTTCCCCCCATCTCTAAACCAGGGAAAATACCATCAGTCTCCTTGCAAAGTGCCTGTCAGCTCTGAAGCAAGACGCTAATGTTTGTCCTATTGTAATACTTCAGTATTTATTTATTTTCCTATTTTTGTTCTGTTCACAAAACATTTTCAGCATATTGTAGATCTCTATATCCAACACACGCTTTAATATTAGAAGGAATTGATACTGATGGGAGCACCGTTATAATTTGTTAGGTTTTTATGTTACATGTTAAAAAATAAAATGATGTACTCGGAATTGGTGAAGTTATTTTTCAAGAGTTTAGTGGAGTCTAAATGATGCTTTGGCCTTGGTCTTCTCTATGGGTGGCTTTTGCCTGGAGCAAAACAGAATGGCCTGGTTAGTGAGGATATAGATTTCAAATAGTAACTCCTACTGCTTAATGATCACTTCAACTTACGCTCTCATGATATGTAACAGCTATTTCCCTTGAAGGTTTCCAGCCCGGAATTCAGGTTACCTATTACAGCATTGGGAGGGAGAATAAACGCTGAGAGTGCTTAAAAGTAGAGAGGAAAGAGCAGCTCATATTGCATTTCCAGCCCTCGGACACCCCCGTGTTCCACCCCAATTCAGCGGTCGCTTTGACTGGCAATGGTGCGCGGAGCGTGTCCCTCTGTGCGTCACTATTGTGGTGGGTTTTGCCTTGACAGAAGCGCTAATGGAGCCGCGGGCTTTGCTTTGTCCCACGACAAAAGAGGTTTCTGCCCCTCAACCTACTGAATCAGAATCACCGGGGAGGAAAAGATGGATATTTAAACAACACAGTTTGAAGGGAGTGAAATTTCACCTCTCTTTTCCCTCTAAATCACAGCAGCTTTCAAACTTCTTAATGAACTAAAAGCTGACCACTTACTCATCCATTCACCCCCCATCCTTTTACATCTCCACACTATTCACTGTATTCCTTAAGAGGACGGAAGGAGGGGCAGAAATAAAGCCAAAATAAAGAAAACCATGTTGTTCTGCTAACAATCAAAATACAGTTTTGCATTCTGATGAGCCAATCCACAAGCACCAGCAATGGGAAATCTCTCCCCCATCCCCAGGGGGAGCACGACAGCCAAGCTCATTTGGATTTAGACTCAGATTTCTGTCCTTTCTGTTGCTTTATTCTGATTGCTTTCGATTCAGATAACGAAGGACATGTATTTGGAGGCTGGGAAATTCTCTCTATTGTTTTTAAAGCAACTCTATTTTTTCCTCATTTATTTCTGAGCGTGCCTGGAAATGCTTCAAGAAAATCTGTACAAAAAGCAGCTGCTTCCCACACACATTTGTGATTCTTTGTCTTCCTCCTGCCCTTTGCTGCCACAAAGGAATCCTCAACACACACGTGTATGCTATGATACCATCCTATGATCCTATAATGCTGAGAGCTGGACTTGGAGTCATTTACAGCATCACTTTTGCCCACCCAGACTTTTGCCCACCCAAAATTACGAGGACAACAATTCAGCAGCTCTTGTCAATATTTGTCTTTCCTTGGTTATAATTTCTTTTAAAAGTAGTAACATTTCCTAAGGCATTTTTTTCTGCTCTTTCCTCCTAATGCTTGAATTGAATGTCTGATTTTAAGCTATTTAAAGTCCTTCAAAATCACTACATAAAGCTATATTTCTAAGCGGAACATTTTCAAAAGAATTCAAAATGCTTCATTGCAGAAACATCAAAATAAAATCATTTCAGCTTCTCCAAAAGAAATCCCACTCCCACTCCTGTGTATATTTATAGTAGCCAGAAATATTTACCGAATTTGAGACTAATTCTTCACTGAGTCAAAACAAATGCAGGGGTAGATTTGTTTGCTTCCAAATGGCAAATCTGGTGAATAAACGGTTTTGTCCAACCCAGTTCCAGGTCACCCGGGCTCTGCTGGGGGTTCTGAGTGGAAGATGAGCCCATTCCAGCGCTCAGGACCCAGGGAGGAAGGTCACACACCCTGCAAGCTTGTGTATTAAGAAGGAAACGATACAGGGAATATCCATCCTCACAAAGACCGAATCAAACTCAACGTGTTCAACACAAGGAGTGTAACCACTGTACAATACTCTAAAGAAGAAGAAGAGCAATCACACGATTCGAACGCAGGAATTTGTGCAAGGAGAAGGAAGGAATCACTGTCCATGTTGCCCACGGTTACTCTCATGTCAGCCCTTCAGCTGGAATTTGTCACATCTTGAAACCAAAGGGTACCACAGCGCTCCTGGCTCCACTCACCCCAACTGGCAAGAAAAAGAGTTCAGCTGATTTTTGTTGCTTGGAACAGACACATCCTCAGATACTATAGCAGCAAAGTGTAAATAAGACAGAGATAGGTAGATAGAGATGCTCAGTGCTAAAATAAAACAAGCTGTAGAGTTCTGTTCAACAGAGAGAAGAGCTAAAGGCAACAGTGAACCTCTGACACAGACCTGCAAGGTGAAATCCCTTGAATGATGAGCAAAGGAGGAAGATGAGAGTAAAAGAAAGCAGGGTTTTTCAGATAAGCAGATGAAGCTCTCGGCAAGAGTGTGGGGGACTCTGCAGTGTCCCCGCCAGCCCTCGGTTCCACGCAGCCGCTCGTCCAGGTGCTGCAGGAGTGTCACACTGTCCCCGTCCCCTTGGCTTTGCAGGTTTCTGGGGCTGACCCTTTGCTGGTGCTGATAAAAGACAGGACGGTAGTCAGGCCTCTTTTTGCTCTACTTCTAGATATATTTTTCCCCTATTAAAAACATCCTGCTTAGGTAATAAGCTCCAGAAAGTGGAAAAATGTCCCATTAATGAGGAACCAATAGAGACTTTTCAAAGCACCTGACAGGGCTAAAGTCATAAATTCTCTGAATTAACTAGAGTGGAGTTATGGATGCGAGTAGGAACTCAGCCAGGAATGAATTAAAAGAATTCAGCCTCAAATTCATCAATGTCCCGGTTAATATTTTAGCCTCTCGGTAGCCCAGAAATGAGGAGGGAGAGAGCACGATCGACAGCAGTAAGAAGGCTGCTCAGCACCCCTGGTGAGTCTTACTGGCAAGGGGACTGGTGAGAGGTGGAATGGTGTCCAAAGAGCCGTCGCTGCCATCGCTGTCACCAGCACCCAGACGCCGCCAGCACCCAGTTCTCCTCCAGCACCCAGTTCTCCTCCAGCACCCAGACCCCGTCAGCACCCAGTTCTCCTCCAGCACCCAGACCCCATCAGCACCTAGACCCCGTCAGTACCCAGACCCCGTCAGTACCCAGACCCTGCCAGCACCCAGACTCTGCCAGCACCCAGACCCTGCCAGCTCCCAAACCTTGCCAGCATGCAGTTCTCCTCCAGCACCCAGTTCTCCTCCAGCACCCAAACCCTGCCAGCACCCAGTTCTCCTCCAGCACCCAGGCCCTGCCAGCACCCAGACTCCACCAACACCCATCACTCCTCCAGCACCCATCCCTCCTCCAGCACCCAGATCCCTCCAGCACCCATCCCTCCTCCAACAGCCAGACCCCTCCAGCACCCAAACCCCTCTGGTGCCCAGACCCCTCCAGCACCCCTCCCTCCTCCAGCACCCATCCTTCCTCCAACACCCAGACCCCTCCAGCACCTATCCCTCCTCCAGCACCCATCCCTCCTTCAACACCTATCCCTCCTTCAACACCCATTCCTCCTCCAACACCCAGTTCTCCTCCAGCACCCAAACCCCACCAGCACCCAAACCCCACCAGCACCCAGACCCCTCCAGCACCCATCCCTCCTCTAGCACCCATCCTTCCTCCAGCACCCATCCCTCCTCCAGCACATAGACCCCTCCAGCACCCAGTTCTCCAGCAGCCAGACCCCACCAGTGGGTGCTGCTCCTTGGTCCTTGCTGGAAAAGAAGAGTTTTGGGACTGTTTTGCTCGGAGCCCACAGGACAAACACAGAAGCCAAGATAATCGTGCATGTGCGGCGCTGTTCTCCTAATATTTGCTTCTATCCCCAAGGAGAACAGGAGGAGATGGATGTCAAACAGTAACAAAGATGGTTTAAAATAGATTCTTAAGAGAAAGGAAAACACTTTGCTGTGGAAGTCAGAAGGTTTTTGTGTACAGCCCAAACAGGTCAATTGGCCCAGCGCACAACTACTCAATTTCATTTGTGAAACGGCGCTTTGGGCAGGTGGACCAAAATGTTTCATTTTTTCACCCTGTTAAATCACCCTCATCATTGTTCCTTTAATTGAAATGCAAGCCCATGCTTACACATCCAGGTTTCAACAATAAATTAACCCACCTGTGTTAAAAATGTATGGTATATTTTATGCATTTATTCATGTAACTTAGGAAAATAATGTCAAGCCGCTTATGAAAAAATCAAGATTAGGGAACTTCCTCCCAGCCAGTTCAAGTGGGATCCTTCCCTCACCGGTGTGGTGGGCCAAAATGTAAATGTTCCCTTGTGAATTAATTATCCGTAGTCTCTTGAAGAGACAAACAGCTCTAAAGCATGATTTACTTCCCACATTTCCATACTGACCTCAAGAGAAGAAAGAAGACGTGCCTATTTCTTTCAGCTTTCAATTAAGTCCAGACAGTTGGTACAGACTAAATCCTACACTCCAGACACCTAAACTGAGATTCAGTGCCACCCCTCTCTGGAGACTGTTGCACATCTGTACAGGTCACAGGGCTCCGAGCACAGGAAAAGAGCAAACTCATGGCTTTTTATTCACATAAATATTCTCAGCTACGTAACTGGACAATCCAACCAGCTCTAATGAACACTTGCCTTGTTTCTTTCTCAAAGAAAGAATGCTGGAGTGGGATGTGCAGCTCAGTAAATTCACACGAAGCTTTGCAGAGAAAAGAATCTGGTTTTTCTTCCAAGTGTTACTAAGAGGCTCGTTGCTCTGAAAGCACAACTGACATCAGGGGAGCAGGAGTGGAGGCTGGGGGAGGATCAACAACAACCCTGACTTTCTTACAAAGAAATTGCTGTCTTAATTAAAGCTGTGGCTCTCCAGGATCCCATCAACAATTCTGCTTGTGTTTTACTGAATCCTGACCACCCAGGAGCAACCCATCTGTCTGTCTGTCCGTCCATCCATCTGTCCATCTGTTCATCCATCCGTCCTTCCATCCATCCATCTGTCCATCCATCCATCCATTCATCCATCCATCCGTTCATCCATCAGTTCATCCATCTGTCCATCCATCCATCCTTCCATCCATTCATCCATCCATTCATCCATCCATTCACCAATCTGTCCATCCATCTGTCCATCCATCCGTTCATCTATCCACCTGTCCATCCATTCATCTATCTGTCCATCTATCCATCCATCCATCCGTCCGTCCATCCTTCCATCCATCCGTCCTTCCATCCATCCATCCATCCATCCGTCCGTCCGTCCATCCATCCTTCCATCCATCCGTCCACCCGTCCTTCCATCCATCCATCCATCCATCCATCCATCCATCCATCCATCCATCCATTCATCCATCCATCCATCTGTCCATCCATCTATCCATCCATCTGTTTATCCATCCATCCCATCCCATGGCTGTTCACTAACAGCACACGTCAGAAGGTTCAAAGGAAGATCTACGTGAACCCACAAGGTTTCACAGCCCGGGCTCGGCGCAGCTTCCAGGTTTTCACCTCCACTACAAACACCAACATTGTCCGACGAACCTCAGTTTTCAAGAGGTTAAATAGCTATTGAAAACTCCAATTTCCCTTCCAATTCTGCATTCCAGGCAGCAGAACTGGAGCCAGAGCAAGCACAGCCTGACTATCGTTAACAGACTCAGGTATCAAGACCAGCAAGATGGACTTAGCCCTGCCTGAATAAACCCCAACAGCACTGTGAGGACACACTTGTCAACAATGCTTGTTAAAGTTTGGGTTTATTACCAATTATCTTTTGTTCCCATTCTAGTCAATCCTCCCGATTTTGTAGCCAAGACCCTAGAGCTGCTGGCTCTCTGGTTGGTCTAACACCGTAAAGATCAGGTAATCCTGATGTCAGTACTGATGTGTAACATCAGCTGCGCTGCTCTAGGATCCAGCTTTATCTACCTGCTTCCCCGCTCCGAAGAATTATCTATCGACCATCCTCACGTGTGGTTTGTTTTGTGGCTGCTCTTGAGAACGCTGACAATGACAGACAATGTAATTTCTTCGAGAGGCTTCAAACGCAGACTTAGCAGAGCTGGCACCAGGCATCTGCCCGAGCATATGACTTGTCAGAGCTTCACTGCGGGAGCAACAACATGTGAGTTCAGCTCCTTCCCCCAGCTGGGGATTTAAAACAGGAGGAGGCTATAGCTAGAAAACATGCTCCTCAGACTCTTAAGGAAAATTCCTACTTGCCCGCCAGACCCTGAGGAGTAAATACACACTTAGATATTGCCGAAGTCAATAACAGACCTAGACTAGACTAGTTTAGAAAGAGTTGTGGTTGGGTTTTTAAGGACCAGCAGTGTTGAGCATAAATCCACAGCCAGTTTCAAAGTTTAAATTGGTCCTTGCAAGTTTTGTGACTCTTGTTAGTGACTTTACCTGTCGTTAGTCACAGCAATATCAAGGTGCCACCAGTGAGGACAACGTGACAACACGGAATCCCACAAAGCCCTCAAGGTAAGGTATGAGAATAACAAAATTTGGGGGACAAAGAGGAGAGAGAAGGGAGGGAGTTAAGGATCAAAATCTGTATTTAAGTAGACATATTATTAATTGTTCAGATATAGATTTGTCTTTCAAGTCTGAAAATGTGGCCCTGTAGCATTTTATTTTATGTTTAAACCAGCTCAAAGGGAATTAATTTTCACATACGTAGTGGCACTGGATATCTTGGGCACAGATAGATTTTTTATTCCTTTTCTTTATTTTTTGTTAAGAGAACCACAGCAGTGCCTCAAAGCCAAAGGAATGTCAAGGGCCATAAAGAAACCTTGGTTTAAAATCCACTTGCTTCTCCGGGGAACGCGTCTAATCCCGGCTCTGTGACCTCCCCGCGCACGGTACCAAGAGGAACGGCACCAGCTCGCGCTGCTAAGTTTTCACTTCATAATCAGCTTGCACAAAGGATCAAAGAAAGAGCATTCCAGATAGACAGAAAAGCCAATAGATAGAAGAGAATTGATACAGTACTGCACTGAATCCCTGCAAAAAAAAATCCCTTCTATTAGATTCTTTTTCCACTAAGGATCTTCCCGGTGATTGATGTTGCTGGCAGCCCTGGGGACAAGAGCTCCCTCTTCTCTTGCAGCAAAAACAACAAGGTGATGGATTTCCCTGTTATTTTGGTGGTAAGGCTCTTCTGTGGCCAGATAAAATGATCACTCGCTTTATTTTACTTGGGAATAAAAGGCTCAGGTAGAGCGGAGTGGACAGCCCAGGCACCTTTGCTCCAGGTCTGAATTCCACGTCTGCTGACGACTTTGGCCCCGTAAGAACAAAAGGTGTCACCCAGACGTGTGGCTTCTCCACAGCACAGCCAAAGAGGCTCTTGGGACGAGATCTCAAGGTTTTAGGAGGGGGACGGGAATACTCCTGAGATGTCTGGAAAATGCCACTGAAGCTACCAGCATTCTGGATGACAAGGAGGGCCAAAACACTTTTTGGGATGCAGATGTGTCGTACACTGAATATATTGAATGTGCTTTGTGCAAAGAATGGGGAAAACAGGAGATGCTGTTAAGCCTCAGGGAGACTCTGAGCCTGCGTTTGCACACCAAACAGATCCCACGGGCCCCCTCTTTCCTCCCCTCCCAACCCAAAACTGAGGTACACACCTATGTGTCTATTTATGCCATACCAGCTCCGCTTGCAAAAGCACATTCTGTGCATCCCCGAGTCACAACACGGTCACAGGCTGATGCTCAAGAAAATCGATTCCCCCCTGCCTGTCCATTCCCACCACCAGCACCACCAGATCTCTGGGGATCTTGTGCTACAGGGACCTGGGAAGCGATTCAGTTCAATCCATCATTAGTAACCTGCACTGGTTCTCTGTGCATCCTCACCAGTGCTTGTTGGTACCAAGGAGAGGAGGAACCTCTGTCATGGGAACCCGGGCAAGAAGGAGCTTTTGGGGCTGGTGTGAATCCACACCTGGCAGAATCAGAGCTGTGAGAACCCCCTGAGTAAAATAAAGACATCTCAAGCACCACACAGTCGGAGATCTGCTCTTAAAATCTTGACCTGCTCGTCTCTATCCCAGCACTAAGCGTTGCTCCAGATTGAAATTACACTAGAAAGCCTTTTTTTCATCCACATGCCTGTCCCAGTGTGCTCGCAGAGCTGTGCAGGGCTCCTGGAGGAGGAGGAGGATGGTGCCTCTGCGCTGTGGCCCAGGATACACGGCCTTCCTCCCAGAGTGGAGGCTGTGAAGGTGATGACCAGACTGGTTTTTACTGGGACACGACCTGCCTGCTCTGGCGCGGGGTGTTTGCCAGTTGTCTGCCCAGGGGATGGGAGCTTCATCACCAGATGGCCGAGGCCCTTGGTACATCTTGGAAATTACTGTGTTCACAAGCAATTTGCACTCATCATCAGGTTCTGGATGCAGCACAGGGATGTACTGTGCATTTGACACGGGAGAGGTGAAGCAGCATGTTATCTCTGCCCCAGAGAATAACGCTGGGAGCGTTTTCAATGGGAAAAAAAAATGGAATTATCTCACTCATATTTCCTTTTGATCTTTTAGTATTTTACAATTAAACAGCTTGTTTTAAAGTCTCTCTCTTTTTCCTTTCTTCATTTTCTTTCATTTGAACTGCCCCTGTCTCTACCTTGTACTCCCACTTTCTCTTCTTGAGAGGAAATGAGAGAGGAATGAGAGAAACTGGGACTGATAATCCCACACCTTTCCACCTTTTCTCTTTTTTGGATCTGTCCCCAGTATGAATAGTTCAGAATCCTTCTCTTCTCCCTCTCATCTTCTTTCAAGGAAACCTTGTTATACTGGGCAGGGGGAGCAGCTTTTGCAAAAGAAACCCAGCCCAATCCAAGCTGTTTGATCATTTGAGCATCTTTGAAGACTGTTCCAGTTTGTTCTACCAGATCTCTCCCAGGCTGAAGGAGCGGAGAGAGAACCGACACTTGTCGCTCTCTACATTTGGAGCTCTTCTGGGTGACTTTAGGGAAAGCTCATCTGTTTTCCAGCTGTTCCCTTAGTTCTGTCCACCTGTAACTGAAGATCTTGTGAAAAATGAGCTCCGGCTTTTCTACAGAGACCTGAAAATGAACTTCATAGAACGGTTGGTTGGAAGAGACCCTCAGGATCATCGAGTCCAACCATAACCCAACTCCAGCACTGCCCCATGTCCTGAGAACCTCATCTCCGTCTGTCCAGCCCTCCAGGGATGGTGACTCCAGCACTGCCCTGGGCAGCCTGTTCCAATGCTTCTTTGGGGAAGAAAACTGATTGATTTTCTGAAACTGAAGGTAAAACTCCCAATTGCACTGGGATCACCCCCTGGGGTGGGTGTTCATCCAACACATTTCAAAAGGGACAACTTTGGTGAACACTGCAGGTCCAAGAAGCGTCTTGACTTTCACTGGGTCCACCCAGTCTTATTTCTGCTCTACTTAACTATTATTCAAATATTTCAGGGTTTGGAGGGGGGTTGATGGGGTTTTTTAGAGTGAATTTTCTCTCCGGTCCCTTTATACCATCTAGTGGGGGATCTGGGTAAAACACATCAGTAAAAGGTGAACGCTGAGAAAATACCAGGTGGTGCTAGATCACCTGGTATTAACATTTCTGCACCTCTAATTAATGCAATGGTGATGAAGGGGATAAGGAAAAAGCCCTCAGGCCATACAAACAGATAATCACCTTGGGCTGGAGATGGAAACTGAGGGGAAACCCAAAATTCTTGGGGTTTACTCTCAGCCTGTAGGAGGAAAAGCAGAAATATGTGAAATGTAAAATGGAATAAAGATTGGAAACAAAACATGAGGGTGAAAAGGGGATTTTTGGAAGTGAGTGGATGTATTTGATCTGGAAATCATGTGAAAAACACAGACCCAAAGAGGTTTTTTAGCCCTAAGACTGAGCTTCATTGTTATTCCCTGTGCAGTCTCATTGCTTAAACTGTACAAAAACACTGTGAGAAGCGATCTGTATCTTCAGAAATCTCTATCAAACACGAAGAGAACAAAATGGTTGGAACTTAAAGACACAACTGGAAGCTGAGGCACAAAAAGAAATAACTTGTAAGCTTCAACTCCTGCAGAAATCACTTCAAGGCACAACATGGAACTTCCAGCTGCTACTCTGACCACTCAATTCCATTTTCCTTTTATTTTCTGCTGTTCGAATGGCCTGCAAAGCAACCGAATCTGGGTTTTCACAGCGGCTCTGGCCAGAGCTGCCGGACCCTTTCTGGAGGCTTTGGGGAGCTTGTGTTTGCTGGTTTGAATGATGCTTTACCAACAACACATGGAAAACGGGAGAGCTGGCGGAAATCTTTTGACAAGTTTACAAGACAAAACACAGACTATTGTCAAAATGGCTGTTTCCTGTAAGTCTCGAAACGAAAGCTTTTTGAATCAACATTTGGAAACGTCACTCTGTCAAAAATGACATTTCTCTGAAATGAAGTATTTCTTTTGCTCCAAACAGACAACTGTTTTCAGGTTGCTGTTTCCAAACCAACATTTTCCTGAAGAAGTTTGATGCCACTAAAATGGTGATATTTTGATGCAGTTAGCAAACAATGAATGTCAAAAGGATGAACAGGACAGGGAACTGCTGGAGAGGGTCCAGCGTAGGGCAACGAAGATGATTAAGGGAGTGGAGCATCTCCCTTATGAAGAAAGGCTGAGGGAGCTGGGGCTCTTTAGTTTGGAGAAGAGGAGACTAAGGGGGGACCTCATTAATGTTTATAAATATATAAAGGGTGAGTGCCATGAGGATGGAGCCAGGCTCTTCTCGGTGGCAAACAATGATAGGACAAGGGGTAATGGGATCAAGCTGGAACACAAGAGGTTCTGCTTAAATTTGAGAAGAAACTTGTTCCCGGTGAGGGTGGCAGAGCCTGGCCCAGGCTGCCCAGGGGGTTGTGGAGTCTCCTTCTGTGCAGACATTCCAACCCGCCTGGACACCTTCCTGTGTAACCTCATCTGGGCGTTCCTGCTCCATGGGGGGATTGGACTAGATGATCTTTTGAGGTCCCTTCCAATCCCAAACATGCTGTGATATTGTGATACTGTGAACTCTTAGAGGAAAACTCTTCTTTAGTTCTGGAGAGTGAAGCAGCTGCCAGTCTGAGGACAAACGTTCCCTTGGGTGCTTGGAGCTTGGAGCAGGGCAGGTCCTATGAAATATCGGGTTAAAGAAAATTATGCTGGCGATTGTGTTGTCTGAAAGTAACAGACAAAAGCTCTTTTTCTGCCTTCAGAGGAACAATTCGGTCCCTGGCTAATGAGAGTTTTTACTTTAGATTAAAGGAATTCAAACCAAAAGGCGAGGGAGAGGCTGGTGTGGCAGAGGGGATGTTCCTCCCATAGTTGAACCTCATGCTGTTTTCATCACAAATCCAAAACGATGAACTAAATCAACTCTATCCAGCCAAAAGCAGTACAGATGTCACCTCTGCTAAGAATGCATGTTCCAGAAATGTCAAGGAAGAGGCACTCAGATCCATCATTACATATCATCCACGTATTAGTCTGAGAAGATAACTCAACGGTTCCTTTCTGTGCTTGGGGACCCAATGAAGAGGTTGGGACCTTCCAGCGTAGCCACTGGTAAATACAGGAGTCGAAGCCAGAGGCTTCTGGGTTCCTGGTATTGTCACCAGTCACAGTATGTGACAGGACATGAGTCTGGTTAAGGAGTCAGCAGCACAGAAGTGACATATAAGGCAAACAGATATAAACTTAACCAAAATCTCCAGTTTAAGTCAAAAAGCAGTTGAGGAGGGAGAATATTTACCCAGTTTAATATAAAATAGGTGACATGGAGTCAGGAATAGCTCTCAGCACAGGCACTGCTTACAGCTGCCTAAAGATTCGGGTCAATGAAACACATCATGAGCCGCATCCCCAAGCAAACGCACAGAACCTCTTAAAACAAGGCGCTTTACAGAAATTGCTTTCCTAAGGCACAAACCATGCAAACATGGGACTGCGGAGAAGCTGAATTGCTCATTTTCAGTTCTCTGCTGCCGGTAGAATAAAACGCTGAGCAGGAACTGGGCAGGAACTGGATGCAGGGGATCAATCCACTGCAATCAGACCCAAACGGAAACGAGCCCCAGCGGCCCCTGGATGGTGCTCGTGTTTCGCAGCTGCGTTTGCTGCCGGGAGAGCAGTTCAGACATCGCACCCACTGAGTTTTGTTGTCAAAAAACCCTGCAAAGAGCTTGAAAAGCATCAGAGGAGGCAAGGCTGGAAGACAGCAAGGGAACAACATGGCTGGGTGCTGAGGTTTATGGAGCACAGGAAGGTTTTTTCTGACTTGGATAAGCAATAAGGGGAACTGGGCAGGAAATGGAGTTGTTAATGCAGTAAAAAGAAGTTAAAAATCAACCCAAAATCCTCCCACAAAATTCAATCGCACATCAGAGCAAAACAGAGACATGGAGAGGTTTTCATGTGAAAGAAAACAAAACCCAGCAAACAACAGAAAACAGGAGTTTCATAAACACGAGCGGTCAGAGCGCCTGAGAGGTGACAGCCCTGCTTCAATATGGCTTAATTCAGGAAAAGAGGAAAGTCAGTTTATGCACGATACACTCATCCACAGCTAAATCCGGTTATCACCCACCAGCCACCCCAGGAAACCCATTTTCAGGCTTCTCTTTGAAGCTGTTGTGCTTCATAGGCACCATCGAGTCAGGGGAAGCCGAGGTTAGTGGAGAAGTGACCAGGGCAACGGGATGGGCAGTGGAAAGATGCTTTTATATATATAATTTTTCTATTTCTAGAATTATATCTATTGATACATTTCCTAGATAATTTTTATATATCACTTAAATCCATGATGGAGTAAAGCAACCGTTTCACTGGTAGAAAGTCAGGCAGCCACAATGTGCTTGACCTCTTTGCAATGGAGCAAATGGTGCACGTGGCACATTCCGTTCTCCTCTACAGGACACAAATCCTCACCCACACCCTGAATTCCTTCTTGGGCCACAGATCCCACAGGCAGGAATAGCGAGTCCCGTCGCACTGTATGGCTACGGCAGCCCCTACACCTGCACCGACATCCTTGAAATAGTCTTCAAACCGACTTCTGTTCACCATCCTTCACTCCAAAAGGGAAGGGAAAGGGAGAGAAGAGAAAGAACATTTCAAACCCATCCCATTGCTTGGCTAGTATCTGTCCATTCTGTCCGCCCTGTGGGATAGATGTTTTAATGCAAATTATGTCAAAAGGTGGTTTTCCTTGCTGCGAATAACCTGCATTAAAATCCACCTTTACAAAGAGGTTATGGATAAAAGATTTGTGGAGATGGGAGGAATGTGGTGTAGGCACAGAGGGGAGATCAGCGTCCTGCGTCCGGCAATGCTGCTGGCTAACGGACGGTCTCCCAATTAAACCATCTCCTTGACCAAAGTGCCCCTTCACCTTTCTCCTGAGTTCAACCCATCTTGCAAAGCTCCTGGAAAATCATGGAATGGGAAACAGAGGCAAACTAAACTCACTTCACGGAAGAGATTCAGCATATCCACAAAAGGCTGTCAAAGCTCACATTTTGCCAGCTAACGGATGGAAGGATTTTATTGCCCGGTCCGGAGCGTCTCCAGATGCCGCCCCAGTTTCACGCCTCATATCACGAACAGCAGAGCGGCTGCAACACGAGGCTGCTCCCAAAGGAAAGGCCTTTGCTCAGCCTCTTTCAAGGGTGATGTCTGCCGGGTGAACCCCTATGGCGCATGCACAGTGGAACTAGTAACCTGGGAGGCCGATTAGATGTGAGACAAGGGTTTCCTGGACCAAAAATCAGCTTTTTAGCCCCACACAGCATGCACAGCCAGAAACAATGTTCTTAAACAGTAGCTTGTCAAAGACATATGTGAAACACAGTGCAATTTCTATTAGCAGAATCAGAAAGCTCTTTGTTGCTGCTGCTCTGTATTAAAGGTCATGTACTGACTGCACAGAAATAGATAAATTACTGGCCCCCAAGGGCCGGTGGAAGAACAAACACTGTTCAGAAAGTGTCCGGCTGTGCAGGTGCTGGGTAACGCTGCTTGTGGGGACTGACAGGTCATTTTGTGCAAAACAGATCGTTGGGCTCTACAGCTCCAGCGGGAGAAGCAGCCTCGGCCTCCAGAGCCTCTGGGTTTATTTGGAGCTCGGAGACTGTGGCCTTCCCTGGCTCCTTGCCACCAAAACCCAGCAAAAGCAGGTTTTGTCACCCAACATGACAGATCCTGGGCCAGTCTTTGACCAAGGGACTCTCCGTCCTGGTGACAACTACAGATAGTCAGATATAGTTCGTTTGCTTCTCCACGTTTTCTATGGAAGATGCTGACTATGAACTTCAAACCCATAGAACTCTTAGTTTCCATTTTTCATCATGAAATACCAAGTTTACAAGCAGAATGGCATTTCCTTCTTGTGTTAAAAATTCACCTTTTCAGTGCAAACTATTTTGTTGGAAAAGCATCACGCAGTGCAGCCTGGTTTGTACTGCTGTGTGGTCCTTCGAGTTTGGTATCAAAAAGAGTGAGTTACAATTGCTGCTTTCTCTCCCCTGTTCTCTGTACTGGATAAGGGTGAGATTCTCTATTCTTTTAGAGGAAACGAGCACAGAGCAGCTCTCCCCACAAATACACCATGGACAAGGTCTCCACCTCCTGCTCGACAACTTATTTCTACAGTTGCAGAAGCATCATCATCTTTATGCCTCCGTTCTGCAGTCCTATCCACCTGGAATTAGGCAATTTGCTGCAAAGGTGGCAGAGAAGAGGTAGCAGAAGTAGAAAATGAAAAAAGAAAGACGAATGAAGACAAATATCCTGGAAATGCAGCCTGTCTGTCCATCTCCTTCCTGCCGCTGAACAGCCCAGAGGTTGTTGCTCCAGGGTCTCCAAGGCACCAACAGTTAAGCTCCCAGTCTGACCAATTTCTGCAGCCCTTGTGATTAGTGTCTGTGTGTCAGATGCTAATTAGCTGTCAGCAGTTAAGCACAGCAGGAGAGAAAGATAGGTGTGTGCTGTTGAGCTTATTAAACTTCTAGATCACAGCTGATTAACTTGGGTACGAGGGTTTTCTTTCCAATGCTGGGAATAATTTGCACAGGACTGAAAGGATCAAGACCTGGACCACTTGGAATTTTTTCAAAGAACTAACTGTGCTGGTCTTTAATTCATTACCGTTCTTGAGTATTCAGCAGCTGACCAGAACTGAGACACCTGAGTGTGTTTTCTATTCCTCTTCCTTTCTGCATCTATCCATCCATCCATCCATTCATTTCAGCCTTCCCAAGGTCAGGTTTAACAAAATGTTCTGCTACATTTACACGTCACAAGTCATAGGAAAGTGCGAAGATCCTGGGCTGGATTCACCTCACCTGACTTGATCTAAGTGGGATATAATACAAGCACTGCAGGTATTTAGAGTCAGCCAAAGTCTGATCTCAGAGTCAATGGAGGGAGACAGGCAGATAAATTGCTCAATTCAGAGATTCTGGTATGAAGCAAATCTTGCTGTAAAAGTGCCTATTTCTCTCTGCTGCCCATGAAAAGGCTGAAAGATTTCATCACTCTGCATGGAATCCCAGAATGTCAGGGGCTGGAAGGGACCTGGAAAGCTCATCCAGTGCAATCCCCCCATGGAGCAGGAACACCCAGATGAGGTTACACAGGAAGGTGTCCAGGCGGGTTGGAATGTCTGCACAGAAGGAGACTCCACAACCCCCTGGGCAGCCTGGGCCAGGCTCTGCCACCCTCACCAGGAACAAGTTTCTTCTCAAATTTAAGCGGAACCTCCTGTGTTCCAGTTTGCACCCATTGCCCCTTGTCCTGTCCCTGGTTGTCACCAGAAGAGCCTGGCTCCATCCTCCCGACACTGCCCCTTTCCATATTGATCCCCATGAATGAGTCCCCCCTCAGTGTCCTCTTGTCCAGCTCCAGAGCCCCAGCTCCCTCAGCCTTTCCTCACACGGGAGATGCTCCACTCCCTCCAGCATCTTGGTGGCTGCGCTGGACTCTCTCCAGCAGTTCCCTGTCCTGCTGGAACTGAGGGGCCACAACTGGACACAAGATTCCAGGTGTGGTCTCCCCAGGGCAGAGCAGAGGGGCAGGAGAACCTCTCGGACCTACTGACCACCCCCTTCTAACCCACCCCAGGTACCATTGGCTTCCTGGCCACAAGGGCCCAGTGCTGGCTCATGGTCACTCTGCTGTCCCCAGGTCCCTTTCCCCTACGCTGCTCTCTAATAGGTCATTCCCCAACTTAGACTGGAACTCCCTTTCCTCTCCCACAGAACAAACATTTTTTTGTAGTTCAAACACCAAGGCAGGAAGAGTTGAATCCAGCCAGGACGTTGAACACAGGAGAACATCCTCTCACATCCCAGAGACCTCTGTCACTTCAGAGATTCTAAAACCTTTCCTCAGTTGGAAATCAAATATCTTACTGGCCAGTGCATGCGCTACAAGGAGATGCAGATTTAAATCCTTGCTCTAAAAGATGTTTAATCAGGTATATGTGCAAATGGGAAAGCAAGTATGAGCCCCAGAGCAGAGCACAGCACCCAGAAACCTGCAGGAGACAATCAGTGGAGCTTTTCTCCAAGGGCACGGTGCAGCCCTAACTGAGACAGCAACAGGGATGTAGCAGCTGTTAGCTCCTGCTAACAGAGTGTCACAAAGGTCTTGGCAAAAAAAAAGAACTGTGCAGGCTGACGTTTTATGTCTCACTTTGTGTCTGAACCCTCTCCCATGGAGCTCAGCCCTGCAACCTCAGCACAGCTGGTGCCTTTGGCTCCCATCTCCCTCTGGCTCACACTGGGGAAGGACGAGATGTATCTGAGCGAGACCTGGTGTGGCTGCCAGCTCAGCTTCAATCAGCTCCCATCAACCTTGCCTGCAGATCACAGCAGCCTGCCAGCACGCCAGGAGATGCTCCAACTGGAGACTCTGCTGATTAAACACAAAAACCTCATTCAGACACAAACAGCAGGACAAGCTTTCCCAACCAAGCACCTGCAGATTCATTCCCTACCTCTTGTTGCGGCGAATAAGGGCAAGAGGAAAAACGCACACACAAGGGATGAGGAACAAAACCGACTGTGTTCTCAGTAGGAGATGCTGAGTTTTGCATCATATGCGTCTCGAGGGCTTTGCAGATGGGGGTGACCCAAAAAGAGTGCGGTGGGTTCGAAAGCCGGAAGGGTAGGAGACACTGCAGAGGTGAGGGAATGCTGCACACACACACCTAACTGGTTTAGTTATTACACAGATCAGGTGTCTCCCTGTAATCAGTTAAACCTGACACTCTGGTTCCCAGTTTGCCCCGGTATTCGTAGCTACTTGGCCTTAAATCTCCAGATGCAAACAACTGCCTTAAACTTCAACCCTTTAGTCTCCAGCAGTTTCTTTTCCAGGCAGGTTTCTTGCACCTGTTTTCCTTTTGTCTCCTCCAAAATCGCATGTAGAGGAATACAGTTCTGCAGTTCTCCTGCTAACTCTAGATGGTGCAATTTCATTAGAAAGCCTCCAGAGAAGCACACCGATCATCAGCATTAGAAAGGTTTCTTTGCAAGTCAGGTTGAGATACATGAAGAGGTGATGGCAAAAATGCACTGGACAACCCCCACCAGCTGCAAGAAGTCATGGGATGTGGAGCTCAGGTCTGTTTGTAGGGTTGGGAGCGGCTGTTGTTACTGTGCTGTTGTTGGTACAGCCGCTGAGGATCTGCCCCTCGATGCTACGGAACAGTGTGTACAGCTCAGCTCTGCCTCTCTCATTTGCTATGGGATGGAAATCCTCACACTTGCTAAAGTCTAAACGTAAGGATTGACTGGACCTCCAAGCTTCACAAGATATTGCTCATTAGGTGTTTACGGTGTGCCAGTAGGAATTCTTAAATAAATAAGTTAAAACCACCAGAGTAAATGCACTCTCTAAGCATAGCAAAGAGACGGAAGAACGTGAGTGTTATAAGAAGCGAAAATCACCTGTCCAAGAAGCTTTTCATTCTCCTCAGTGCGTCTCTAAAGCCTTAGCTCTGGGACCTCTGTTTATTCTGCTTATTTTGTGAACACAAAAATCGAAGAGACAGAAGGAAATTAATTGCCCTTCCCAGTGGAAATAGAGCTGGAAAGTCAGCCCACAGAATCACAGAATCCCAGAGTGTCAGGGGTTGGAAGGGACCTGGAAAGCTCACCCAGTGCAATCCCCCCATGGAGCAGGAACACCCAGATGAGGTTACACAGGAAGGTGTCCTACTCTAGCTCACCTTATTTGCACTCCTTGGGGAATATCTTCGCAGCGAGTCATCAAGGAACTGACGCCAACACCTTCACCCCCCTGATAATGCAGACGACCACTGAGTCTTCATTTTAAGGTCTTTTAAATGGCTAAATATCAATTAATATCTTTAATATCCTTTCACGGGAGACACAGCAGAGAGCAGGCTGAAGGGTTGTGGCTCTGATATCTGACTGCCCAGACCCTCCCAGCAGGTACCAACCTCTGCAGCTGCAAACAGGACCTGAATTCCTCCATCTCAACATGACAGGAGCACAAGGTTTTGCAGCATCTCTGGTGCTCCATACTCAAGAGTCTGCCAAGAGTGACCAAGGTATGGCACAAGGTTGAGCTCCAACGCTGAAGGAAAAGTCTGATCCACTGCTAAGGCCAGGACACAAGCAGTATGTGTTGATTGAGGCTCTGGCATCGCTGCCCCTGGAGTTTAACAATGTAGATGTGCTTGGGGTAGAGATAATGCAAATTTAGAGCAAACCAGATTAGAATAAATGACCTCTAGAGATCCTTTCCAGGCCTATATTCTTTCAGGTCTGAAATGAATGGCAACGACCACCTTAGTATCTGAATTTAATCCATGAGTCTAAACCTGCTTTGGACCTACTAGAGAATCTGATGGAAGGTTTGGAAAATGTAATCATTTTTAGGTCTGACTAAAATAAGGGTTTCAGGACAGACACCAGCATGGCCAGGCAGGGATCTGTGACCATAATCTATACATTTCACCCTAAACAAAGGCCAACCTGAAGCAAAGGAAAATATGAACTGCCAGCCCAGAGAATTCACCGTCCTTCTTCCCTAACAGATTCTTAGCGTATCATAAAGAATAACCAACCATAAGAATCGCGGGTAGACTCCAGGACACAAAAGCATTTAACGCTTCCGATAATATATCATTGTAAATAATTCAATAATAATAAATAAATAGTTAATTACAAGAGCTATTTAAAATCACTTTTCCTAAGATGAGATATGACATTTTATAGAGACACGAATACATCATTTTAAACGCTTAGTAAAAACCCATTTCAAGCTACTTGTAAAACGGAGCGCATAACATCAGTTTTATGTACTTCTATAAACACTTTGCCTTTTTTCAGTCATTCATACATTCAAATCGCTGCCGGATCCAAGTCACTAAAATTAATACTAAAATAAAGCACAACTGTACATTGCTATTAGCATAATTGCTCCACTATGCAAACAATAGACCCGTTTAGCCTGAATGGTTTTCTCCAAAAGAGATGAAAACAAGGAACAAAAGTAGTTTCCAGCAGAGAGAGCAATGTGTGTTTACAGCTCCTGACAGCCTGCACCAAACCGAACGGGAAGCAGCCGCCTGTCTCTGCAGAAAGAAAGGGATTAAGGGCAAAACTAATTTGCCATTTTAATGATGAGAAAATTTGTCAAGTAATCCATTTCAGTGCCCCGGCACCCACAGCATTAGAAAGATTTCACTAGTGTTTAAACTGAATCTTCTTGTAATTTTGGTTTGCTACAGCTCATCCTATGTAGGAGGGGCACGGAGACTTTTTTCCATTGAAGGCCACAAGGAGACTGTAAAAATCTTTATATAGACCATGTGCCAGGGGAGGTTGAGGTTGGATCTGGGGAACAATTTCTTCCCCAAAGGGCTGTGGGGCATTGGAACAGGCTGCCCAGGGCAGTGCTGGAGTCACCATCCCTGGAGGGTTGGACAGACGGACATGAGGTTCTCAGGACATGGGGCAGTGCTGGAATTGGGTTATCGTTGGACTCAATGACCCTGAGGGTCTTTTCCAACTGAAATGATTCTATGATCCACTTGTATTTCTCTCATCTGATCAGCTGGTTTTTGGTTTTCTTGTTGCTAGTGACACTTTTCTTCGTGGGAAGTGTCTACCTAAACCCAAGCAGAAAAGTACTGCCCTTTCCAGGAAGAATTTTTTCCTAATATCCAACTTCAGCCTCCCTTGGTGCAACTTGAGGCCGTTTCCTCTGCTCCTGGCGCTTGTTCCTGGGGAGCAGAGCCCGACCCCCCTGGCTCCAAGCTCCTTTCAGGCAGTTCAGAGATCAGAAGGTCTCCCCTCAGCTCCTGTTCTCCAGCTGAACCCCCCAGGTCCCTCAGCCGCTCCATCACACTTGTGCTCCAGCCCCTCACCAGACATAAGGGTCTAAAATGAAGGACAGTGAAGGGAACACTCCCCAGTTTTGCCTCTTCCCACAGCACATGGGCTCTTGTGGAGCATAAAAATAACTGTGCTGAACTGGACCAAACTGGGGATGTCGGCAGAGCCGCCCCGGAGGCTCGTTTGCCATGTCCACACCATGCTCAGGTGTCTCAGTTTGCATAGCAAACCCCTTTGCAAAGCGAAGCCTTTGCCTTTCCCTTCCTGAACGTCTCTCATGGGACCAAGAGGTGACAGGGAGGATGCTCAGATACATCACACGGTAACATCTCTGTCTTTTTTATGTGAACTCCTATTATCTTCCAGCCAGGAGTTTAAATATGCTATAGCAAACTGCTCTTTAATATATCAATGCAATCTATACGCTAATCTTTTAATTAAACTACCTGGGAAGAAGCTCTTAATGTGGCTGTTTCATCCCAAGCAGCAGATTTATTCCCATTTTCAGCTCTTGTATCAGCATTAGTTAGAAAACTTATCCAGTCCCAGCTCTATTGTGGAGATTTGTTTCCCCAGCTGGAAATTTTAAACACATGGATACTGTGGGTGTTGTGTCTTTAGCTGAGCTGGAATGGGTCAAAGTGGCCCCTTGAAACCCAGTAATGGGTATGGATTTTTCTGCACTGAACAGCAGATTCCAGGGGTGATAACAGGAGTCAAGTGGACAATAAACCAGCCAAGAGTGTTGTGATGATGGAGAATTCTTGATAAAGTCTGTGGGCCTGAGCCAAGACAAAAGCACAGTATGATTCATGCCACGGTTCTTGCACTTGAAGTGCCTCGCCAGTCTTGCATGACATACAAAGCCTAAAACCAGAAAGCAGTTCCTTGTCCCTACAGAAAGATGCACACCCCAGGATATTTATGCAGCTTTACACTGCTTAGGAGCTGCTCTTTAATACGCAATTAGGTCTACCCTGCTAATGACTTCCAAAGGTTTGCCCATCGCAGCTGAACCTGGATTAGTTCAGCATTGGCTGAACTACACCCTGAGGTACCGGCTGCGTGATGACTACCCTTGAAAGAGTTAAACACGAGATCTCTACAGCGGAAAATACAGGCAACTGCATCAAAAGCGCTAAATCCCTATGTCTGCGGTTCCTAGCGGGTACCCCTGTGGTCTGGCTTCTAACACAGACATGTTGGTGGGAGCTGGAAGCCCTGCCAGAAGCCGCTTACACAGATTACTACCAGTGACACAATCCTATTTTTAGGCACCGCGAGCATCCTGGCAGCTTTTCTCATGGTGTGTTGCAGACACCTGCAGTGTCTGGGCAATTCCCAGTAGTTCTACTTTGTTGGGATCTTATATTTTACCCCGAGCCCCTTAGAGAAATCTCTGGTACAAACCTCCTCGATGAGAAGTTTCTTCCCCTGCCCAGAGCCTCGCAGCGCCCCAGCCCCGGGACAGCAGGTTCTGTGCTGCTCACCCACCATGGCACTGCCACCCAGTGTCACCAGCGATGTCTAGACAGGTCTGCCACAATATTTCATGCTGCCAGGGAGCATCACAAAGTAGCCAGACAGTGCAAAGCATTGAGCATCCCTCCCCTGCAACCTGCGGGCTGCCTCGGGGCTACTGTCTGTCTGGGTCACTTGTGCAAATGAAACAGAGCTTGGAATGTGGAGAATCAGACGTTGGAAGAACACAAGAGTTAGAGAGAACTTGTCGGCATGAGACAGGGAGCAGAGAGAGCCCGGGTTTACCAATGCGCTGCTCTCAGTTCTCTGTTCTCAGTCCAGCTTTGCTCTCAGCCTCCCCATCCAGCTCAAAGCCCTTGATGTGATGTGCAGCTGAACAGGACACATCAGAGCGGAGCTGTGCCAACAATGGCAATTTTAGTTCATTAGCCATATCAAAAATGGATAAGCACAGAGGGAGGTGGAGAGAGGGAAGAGCTGTTTCTGCTCCACCTGAAAAGAAGTATTTGGGGGGGTTTTTTGTTTGCTTTTGCAAACTGAAAATAACAAAAAATCCTTTTCAGGTTCAACAAAAACTGAATTCCATTAAAATGCTTTTTTAGCCTATTATTTCGTAATTACACTGGAAAAATTTTTACAGTGAAAAGCTCTTTTGAACTGAAATAATAAGAAACCCCAGTTCATGAATAACTAAATTCCCATGTTTCAGAATTGCTCAGTCTCACTTTTATTCCTGCGTTTCAGAGTTAACCTCTTGGTCACTGTCACCTTCTCCCAGAGTGGCGCTGCAAGGACCTATCAAGATTTCCTGATGTTTGTATACTGTACTAAAGGGTTTACCTCCAACAGGTGACCTCTCCTAGACCATCTGTGACAATTCTGGGGACAGGATGGGGGGCCAGGGAGGTGGGGGGTGTCTGAGGTGTGTGGGTCCTTGGGAAGGTCTCTCTGTACAATCCTCTTTGACCCCACCAGTCCAGCCCCAGTTCCCTTGTCCTGCTGCTGGACAGAGGTGGTAGATGCCTCTGCTCTCCCATTCCGACTCTATAAATTACAGGATTTGTTCTTAGCTTCAAACCTTTCCATTGAAACAGCTGCAAAATTATTTCCTCCCATCAATAAAATACGATTTCCTCCCTTTCCCTCACCCCCTTTTCTTGTGGCAATTAACAATTCAAATAACAGGCGGCTACAAACCCACAGCTAAATCCCTGGAAACGCATTATAATAATTACTTTAGGCAGTATTTCTCCTCCTCTACATCATTCATTCATATTAAAAGACATCATGGGAGCATTTAAGCCAAGCGGTCTGAGCACAGGGGTAGCAGACTTGCCCAGACACCTGAGGTTTCTTTCCACAAAGGTAAATTCTGCACTGCAGTCCAGCAGAATGGGAACTACAGTTCCTGGAAAGACCCTGAAACCCATGACTGGACTGTTAATAAGGGGATTTTTTCCCTGCATCTGTTCATGTAGCAGCAAAGAGCTGTAAGAGATGAAGTGATTTGCCCTGTTGCTGCTGTTTCTATGTATCAGCAATTGGTAGAAGGAAAAAAAGTCTGAAGTGAGGAGAGGAAACAGACCAATGTGTTATCTCATTTCAGTAGCATCTAGATACTGCCCATTTAATAGCTGTTATTTATCCGAGCACTTAATCATGCTGTTAATATAGAGTCCTTCGAGCCACAAAACACTTCATGAAGATGACACGGAAGCAGGCAAATTCTGATGCTGGTTAGAATTGTGCTTCGAACCCTCAGAGCTTTCCCCTGCTCACCTCGACGCCATCGAGCAAACAGCTTTTGGCCACAGAACTGCGAGGTTGGGACTTTATCCAGGACTTCTGCTTCCTGTGGATGGAACTGCGGCCGCAATGCCATCCCAGCCTCCAGCGGATTTAATCCGCGTTTACACCGGTCTAGGAAGGATGAACCCTGTACGTATCCTGATCATATCTGCTGACATGATGAGCCATTTTTACCCCTGTCAGCACCATAAAAGCAACAGAGCTCTAAAGCCACAGTACCCTCTGCCTCAGGCACCCTCAGCACAAATGTGTCAGCAAGTTTCTCATCTGGGACCATTTATTGCTAGAGATGGGGCAGGAGAAGCAGCACAGCTTGATTCATTAGCTAATGTTTGTTCAGCGCCCTGAAGGCTCCCAAGTGCTGTATAAGGACTACGAGTTACTATTATTATTTTTCTGATCTCAGGATGAGTTTTCCTCGCTGGTGGTTAGAAATATTTTGCCATGTAAATTGAACTAATCTGACTGGGAATAGGAGAGATGCTAGGAGGAGGGACGTGCTGGCAAACATCCTCTGATGCGCTTAGACTCCAAGGCTGCAGGCAGATACAAAACCTGCCTGTAAGCAGTTTCTCCCTCACCAAATGTGCTAAGCCAGGGACCCCTCTCCTCTCTGCACACTCCTGCTGGTGTCTCCCCACCATGGTCCCATGTTAGAGTCGAAATTTAAAGGCCAACTCCTCCAACAAATGCCTGGAGCAGAACTACATATCAAAGCACTCTGGAGGGACAAGCCAGTGCAGTCACAGCTTTGCCTCCCCAAGCTGTCAGTCATTTTGATACCTGGTGGCTGAACTGTCATGTTGTTGCTTCTCATCTTCTGTATCCCACAGCCTGGTAGAGAAAAACTGCAAAGGTCCTTCCCAGAGGCCAGATGGTTGTGCAGATCCACAGTGCTGGTGGCGATACAGCAGTACCACGGTGACAGCACAGGTCTAAATGTGACCTAGTGCGGATGACAGCCCGCTGAGAAGGCGCCGATACCGGTGCGGCAGCGCTGGGAGCTGTGGTGGTGAGGCAGGGTCTCCCAGGACAGGCTGCAGCATCCAACCATGCAGCAGAACGGGCTAGAGAGGAGGAAAGGATCTTTGCCACCCCGCTCCCCAGCCCTGAAGGCTCGCAACGCCTTTGTCCAAGATTAAACGGAATTGAAAAACCTGGTGGCATCATGGAAATGCGAGTAGCTGTGACTCAGCCCCGCGGAGCTCGGAGCCCCGAGCTGGCAGGAAGGGCCACTGGCGACTTTGGGCACAGTGTCACTGGCTCACGTCTGTCCCCTTCAATCCATGTCCTGCCCGCAGAGTTCAAAGGCAGGTCTGCACATCCCTGATGCTCTGCAGGGACCTGGCTTTTCTTCAGGTTTCCTTTTCTTCCCACAAATCACTCTTCTGAGACCCAGAATGGGGCTGTGAATCTCAGAGGCAGCTGCCAGCTTTTGCTGGTTAATGGTAAATCCAGAGAGATTTTTGCTTTCTTGATGCTCCAGCCTGCTGAATTATGATTCAGTGCTTGAATTTATATGAAATTAAAATGAGGAGAGCCAAACACACTTGTGTGCTAAAATGCTTCAAGTTAATTTGATCAGACTTTGGGGTATAGAGTCCCAAGAGACCAGCACAGATCGACTGGAGCTCATTTCTATTCCCGTACTTCAGATGGAAATGAACGGAAAACAGTAGTTAGGTCCAGTCAAAAGTGCTTTAGAGGTCTCTTTGCTGGAGCCAACAAAACTATGATATTTGAAATAGTTCCCATATCTCCATAATAGCCTGCTGAGCCCTTGATTGACTATAGCGGGGCTCTGGGCTGCTGACAACAGGTTGCTTATGAGTTTGCTGCTGCTTTAGGAATCTGTTTATACAAAGATGGGAGGTTGCAGTTCTTCCATAGCAGTTACTCATTTACTGGCACCTGCCACAAGCCAATTTTTGGCAGCTAAAGATGTAAAAGCTTTAGTGAATCTTGGCAGGAATTTTCTTTGGTTGGAAAAGATCTCGTGAATCTTCTTGGGCTTTATGGTGCTCCATAGGGCCAACCAATAGGCGGAGTTTGTCCACTGTTTAATAGCTCCTTTTCTTGTTGTTTTATTCTGTCAGCGATGAGCCAGTTCTGGATTACACTCAATCTCTTAAATTTATTTTTTGAAAAGGATCTGGCTTTACCACCCAGCATTTGTATTATTGCTTTGCTTTAGTGGGTTATTGCCAAGTGATATTTTCTAGGGAGACAGCAGCAGCCTCTAAAAAGGACTTGACAAATGATGGAGCATTTGTCCCCTTGCAGAAAGCCTGCGGGTGGAAAGGAGCAGCCCTGGCATTGCACGGGATCACATCCTCTTGTATTTGCTTTGTGCTGCCTTGGAGGTTTTCAACCTGGTCTGAACTCAGCGCTGAGTCCGCTCAGGGCAGGAGGAAGGATGAGATGAGTCCCCATGGTCCTTGCCACCTTTCATTCCCACCTGTGCTGCCCCACACATTTCACAGTGTGGGAGATGCTAATAAACCAGCGCAGAGATTTTATCTGGATGTGCTTTGCAGTGATTTATGGAGAGCTACCCTGTCAAACTTTGCAGTAGCCCTTAATGCTCCTCAGAGCTGAGACCGAGTTTGTCACTCTGACAGGGGACATCAGAGCTTTTGTGATGGCTCAAGGTTTCACTCCACAAATCACCTTTTTCTTTTTCTCCTCACTCTCGCAGTCCATTAGCACAATGAAGACAATCTGCAGAGATACAGCTTGTTCATCCTGCTCACTGCGAGTGAGTGCTGGCACTGGTCGTTATTCTTATAGCAAATAGTAAAGAAAATTAAAGAATAAAATTCACCATAAGATGTTTCGCCTTGAGTTGCCATGAAAAGTAGCTGCGAGTTTTCTTGGCAGAATTTGCAGTGTTAAAAGACATACGTGAAATGTTTGCTTTTCGGGAGTTCAAGTTTTCAACAGGAAAAATAAAGGGGTTTGGGTTTTTTTGGGGGAAAAGCAGCCACTTTTTCTCAAAGGCACCTGCCCAGCCACAAATCCAGCACACTGTCAAAAAGCCATTTCAGTGAAGTAGTTTCAGCCAGTCCTTCTCACTCACCTATTGCAGTAATTGATTGCACACCTCTGCAAAGCAGCTTCTTTTCTTACTCTACAAGCATTTATATTTTTGCTGTCAGTGCCTACAACTCAGACACCATTTACATTTCTCTTCAGATTGCTGCTGCGTTTCTTGAGTCTGGTTTCGCCCGCCTTTCCCGTCTGATGCAGATCATTCGTCATTTTTTATATTCTCAGGTTTTGGGTTGTTTATTTCTCTGCTCTTTGCAAGAGTAGCTACTAACAGCAAAACCCAGATACACCTTTCAGTCTGTAGCCCTGATGTTCACCTAAAAGTGATTATTTTGGGGGGAGTTTGGATCTGGATCTCACTATCAACACATGGGTTAGGGCCAATAGCCCCAAGAAACTACCAGAAAGTACCTTTTGTATTCCTGAAGGATGTGAAATTTTACAGAGTGCTCTGTTCTCTTTCTCATGACACTTTCAGGCCATTTTTCAGCTCTACTCTCCTTCATCTGGCCCTATCTTTCCATTTATCCTGGTCCTTGCATCCTGCCGTATCTGTTACATCTGTTACATCCCCACTTGCTCTGTGCAGGTAACTCCAGGTGAGACCATTCTCACCTGATACAGCACATTAAAGAGACTGAAGCCCTCCCTTTACAGCAGAGGTTTTCAGAGTTCCCTACAATCTCTTCCCATTAAGAGAAAATACCTTTCTAATGAATCCATTAAGAATCAGTCACTCTGTCCATCCACCATCACTCTGTCCATCCACCATCACTCTGTCCATCCACCATCACCACGCTCTGATGCGGACACAGTTCAGAGCAGGATTTTTTGGAACAGACGGCATTACAACCGGCTCAACAATGTCGTACAATGGTCAGAGCTGCTCAGACCCAGCACGGCTGAGAAATGGGGCAGAACTAGCCCAGAACCCACCTGTGTGCCACGGCTCTTCCCTTGGTTAGACTGTGACAACTGGCTCTGCTTGAACAACCAGGACTCGTTTTTCCTCAGAAACGAACTTTGCTGTTCCAAAATTTTCCCTCTGTAACTTAGCAACATTTTTCCTCAGACAAAGAGCTGTTCTCCATTCTACTCTGAAATGCAAAAGTCCTTGCGTTTTGAGTAGCTTTCTGTTTCCTTGCATACAGAAATGCGCTGCAGACAGACAGACAGATGCATCATTGGTATAGAGGATTACGGCTTCTTCCTCCAAGATTGAAGAGAGGCCAATTACTTCCAAGCCATTTTGCCTTTTCCGATCTGCCACTGTTGCTTAATCGATGGTCTGTGTTTAATGAGGCAGAAAAACAGCAGAGAGAATAGCAAAGGCTTCATTCAATAGAGGAATATTTCACATTTAACTGTGTGTCAGAGGGGAGAAGATGAATTTGCCCTGGAGCTGAGACTGTGAAAGTCCTCAGACTGTACCGCACCTGAGGCAGAGCCATAGTCTCTCCGGTAAATGCAACCCAGGACTCCAGCATAGTCTAAAATGACTTTAAATGGGGAAAACTTGTAGGAAATAAGAAAATAAAAGACATCACTTGTTACTTTTCACAAAGCATCTTCATCACGGAGCAGCCTGAATGGGATCAGTGTAGGAAGATCCTCAGTTTTAGCCCACAGACGTGATTCCAAGGTTCCACCTCGCTCATCACGTCCTCAGAAGGTTTTGCTGAAGCTGCTTGTCCCTGTTCCAGCGGGGTCTGAGTCACCGCAGGGGGACGGGACTTCCGCAGCAACAAAAGGGCCGCGATACGGCATCTTGGGGACGGGAGACACGGAAAGGGAAGGAAACACCTGAGATGTGTAAAGTCTTGTCACGTAACAAAGATTAAAGTACTAAAAAAGCCTGGAGAATCCCTTAGCACATGACCCAACCGCCCTATTTCTTTTCCTTCCTTTACCTAAAATATAGCTTAGATGTATCCAAACATTCTCCACTTCTCATAACTGAAGATGTTTCACTAAAACTTGTATGCTTCTGGGAAAAGGGGATTTTTTGACAACTCAAGATTTCACTGAAAAGTCCTAAAACTCTCCAGAGATGGGACCTGGTCAAAATTCCCTCTATTGAGAGTCACGGTTTATGTTTTTTAATACCCTGTCTCCTACAGATATGAAATGAAATTAAGTCTTCTATATTTCACTTTAAACATTTATACTTAATGATTTTGAAAGAAATGCGACTCTTAACCAAAGAGAAAGATTCCAACAGTATTTCTTGATTGTTCGATCGAGGTCATGAATGGCAGGGGAGCACAGACTCGTGGTTTCTGAGCGACTGAGTCTGGCAAATCTCAAACGACACATAAAGAACCCATTCCCGAGACAATGCCAAAGCTGCAATTTGTTATTTCAGAAGCTGTTCTATAAAGAACAAAGGCCCCAATTCAGCACATTACATATGGTTATGTCTGTCTGTCACGGAGGCACCCCGAGGTTGATTTAAGGGACAACAGGGTCCAAAACAACTTTTATTAAACCAGTGAGAAATAGGGTTTTAGCACTCCACGAGTGACTTGAATACAGGTTCGGGTATCAGTTGAGGAAATCATTAAGGGGCAGCAACTAATACAACAGGAGGTCCACAGTGAGCATGCACGTGGCTTCACCAAAACAGTGCCGGAGCCGTCCCTGAGTCCGGGAAGAGTCCACACTTGTCTGAACACGGTGTGGGGTTATTTTAAAGGGATACACGTACTCGTATTGAGCACAGAAAGTGTACACTCGCGATCCTGCGAGGGTAAATTTATAATACACTCGCAATCCTGCGAGGAGAAATCCACGTGCAAATGTGCACGGAATATTACACGTGCTTATGTGGAAGCACGGGAAGAAAATACACTTGTGATTCTGCGAGGAAATAATTTATACACATGCTCGTATTGAGAACGGAAAGTACGCGTGCAAATGTGCACGGAAAGTATAAATACACGTGCAAATGTGCAGGGAAAGTACAAATACACGTGCAAATGTGCATGGAAAGTATAAATACACGTGCAAATGTGCAGGGAAAGTACAAATACACGTGCAAATGTGCATGGAAAGTACAAATACACGTGCAAATGTGCACGGAAAGCAGATACACTCGCGATCCTGCGAGGGTTCGTTTCCTCACACCCGTGGCGGCAAGGCAAGCGGAGTCTCCGTCCCGGGGGAAGCGGCTCCTGGCGGCAGCGGCTCAGCCCGGAACTCCAAGAGATCCGCACAAGGGGCGGAGCCTCGGCGAGAATCCCGTTCTTATAGCCTGATCAGCTCTGACTGTGGGCATTCCAGAAGCTTCTCTGCACCCCCACACTGGCTGTGGGTGCCCCCGAAGCTTCCAAACACCCCCACACTGGCCGTGGGTGCCCAGCGGCTCCCTGGCGCCTCGGTGCTCCCTTCTCCTCTCTGGTAACGGCCCTGGCCAGGGGCTCTGGGGTCAAACAGAAGAAGCTGTCAGCCTCAAGCAGCAGAGAGAGGGAGAGGTGTCTACTCCTTCCATATCGAAGGAAGGAAGAGGGAGAGAGGGGGGTTTGCATTCTGCCACACTGCCTTTAAAGATATGTGTAGTAAATCCCTTTGAAATCACTGGAACTACTCATATGCTAAAAATCAGGCATATGCTTAGGTATCTTGTTGAGCTGATGCCTAAGGATCATGATAATCTTAATAAGCATTCATCCTAAACACTGTGAAAATATAAGCTGTGAAATTCTCATCAAAAATAAGAGGCCTCAAGACATGCAGAGATGAATCACGAAAAACAAATTGGCAAGCCTCTTATTAAAGCATGAGAAAACACAACATCATGCAATCAGAGCAATAAAGGATCTCCAGCTCCACATCGGCTGGAATAATCAAATCAAAGCAACATAAAAGAAATAACGGCAGACAATCAAAACCAAAGGAGCGCGGGACCTAATGACTCCTACTTGGAATAGCGCACATCTGTTTTGGAAGTAAATTCTTCCCCAACTCATCAGTAAAGCAAAAAACCTGCTCAGTGTAATAGATGACTGACAATATGTGAAGGAGCTGGACATGTGGAAACCACGCTGGGCTCACTGGCGTCCCTCCCAAATCTCCAGACTTTAATCCAGAATGTGCATGAGCTGCATTTCTCTGAAATAGCCCAAGCATGCAGAATTTCCAGGAGCAAAATCAATTATCCGTGGGTTTCCAGGTTGTGTTCCTAGGCTGGAGAGTTGCTTGGGGAAGTTTATGTATTTCCAACGGAATCAAGATGGTTTGAATAACATCGAAGAGATTTGTCAAGTTTCCTTTACAGGCTTTACTGACTAGTTCAAAGTAAGAAAACATAGTTTTCCTTAGAAAAGGGTCTATCTGCACAAAAACCGCTCATACTCCAGCTTTAACTGAAATGGGAGAGGTGGAGATTAAGAGTTAAACTCCAACACGACACAGAATAATAAATGGCAGCTCTGGAGGAGCGGCTGGTAATGCAGCGGCGGAGGATCAAAAAGCAGCGAGCCTTGGCCGAGCCGAACATCGCAGCGGTGACTGAATGAGGAGTGCACTTCATGAAAGGGAATCTATCAGCTTAGCGCTTCTTTGCAAGATCATGCAGTGAGGTTCAGCAGCTCCTGTAATACAATTACTCTCTCCAAAAGACCAATTCCGAAAGCAATTACACACCATTAGCAATGTATTTCCAAAGGCCTGCGCTCGCCCAAGAGAGCCAGACACGCAGCTTGACTAAGCCGCTGTTCTGTGTCATTTATACCTGTTGTTCCTGACTCTGGAAGATCCCACTGAGAGCTCAGCTCTGATGGTTTTGGACAGAGAGGTTCAGGCGATCAGAAAACACAATAAAATCAAGCGGGACAAGACTGGCTAGGGAAACCCCAGCAGCTTAAATATATCACTTATAGACAATTGCAAGGCCACTTTGAAGGTTTGCCTGCACCGGAGGTAAAATAAAGGGATGGAGAGGATTTTTAGGTGTGAGCTCTAACTTTCCTCACACATGAGATCCGTTACCACATTTTCCATAGCAATGTGATTTCCTTTCCTGATATGCCATTTGATTTTGACAAGTTTTATTAAAGAATAATTAAAGAAACATTTTGCTACTGTGAGACTCTTAAAAGCCCCAAATTCCCTGTCGTGAAATCCATAAAGAAATAAAAAGCCGAAATGGCAGAGCATGAAGGATTTCGCTATTTGAACCTTAGCAAGGTGCTCCCTGCTTTATGAACCCACCCAACCCACGCTATTATGTGTCAGAGAAATACTAAAATGTTTTGCTGATACACTCGCAGAAGTGACACAAATCGGGTTTTGGTACAAAAATAAACACAGCGGTACAACCTTCTAAATAATTTGTGGTTCCCAGCTGAGTTTACTGCACCGAGAAGGCAGGAGATCATTCAGGGAGAAACAAAATTATAACCCCGACCTCCTTCTGTTGAAGAGAGGCTGATACTTCAATTATTTATGTGGGCTTTAAATATTAAGTTTGGCGTGTATACCCTTAAGGAAACTATAGTTACCACTTCATCATTACCAGGAGCCCATTATTTATTCACGGAATCGATAGGGACACAAAGCAGCAGAAATGCTTCATTCCTGGGGGTCAGAGCACACAGAGTCTCTGCAGAGAGCAACCTGATTTCTGTGGTCAGCACAGTTACCCGCACGACAGGGTCATTGTCTTGAAGCCGTCTGGGGTTGAAAAATCAAAGTCCAAGAAGCAGGCAGCGATGCAAACGGGAGGCTGAGTATCACACGGGTACCTCGGTGTGCTCAAGTGTGAGTGCAGAACGGAAAAAAAGGCACATACCTGCACTGAGTGTGGTAACTGAAGATGCTGGGTGGACTATGGTGCTTTTACTGATGGGTAACAATAAAGATCCTGATTTCTGGCAGCTGGAACTGAACCTGGAACCTTTCAACGGGATATTAGAAATATTTACGGCTTCCCTAAGAACCTTGTTTTTAGCAAAGTCTAAAAAATAGCAGGCCTATAGAGAGGGAAATAAAAGTGATTTTGCTTTGCCCTAGGTAACCTCATTTCATGGTAGGTAGGAAGGTTTAGTTTCCAGTGGCATCCTTTCTCACATCTGAACCTCTCTGGCAGCGAAAGGAAAAGCAAGGGAACATGACTGCCAGCAGACAGCAGGTTTAAATAAAACCTATAAGAACAGCGGTGGCTGTAGAGCTGGGTACAGCCTTCCTTTCCTCTAAAGGAAATGTCTGCTTGTTGCATTACAGTACCGTATTCTTGCAAGGGATAATTACATCAATATTCCTTGGTAAGACAAGCCTGCTCTCACTGTAAATTTGACACAGATTAATATTAAACTGGATTTAAGATGTTGTTTTTACATGCTGGGCTTTTAATTACCTGGCTAATAGCGATGACTGTGATAGAGCAGTATTGTTAGTTACTCAAGGAAAATTAAGATCAAATTCTAATTCCACACTCACCGAGAGCTTGTCTAGGAAATTCAGCTGAGTTCCCACTGTTGCCAGTGAAAGCACAAAGGGTTCTTGCCTTCAGCTATCAATCTGCAAGAGCAGTGTGGACAAGTCTGAGTTACACCCACATCACCTTTTAGTGCCACGGAGCAGCCCAATGCTGCCCCACGGCCGGACGGGGCTTCTCCACAGAGGGAGGATGATGCACTGTCAGGAGTAACAACCCGTGATGAGCAGAAAGGGACAGAAGCATCTACGGGAAAACTGTCTCAGCGGAGCTCTGTATCTTGTGCAAAAAGGAAATGGAGACAATGCCAGAAACAAGAAATCAGATTGTTTCTCAGGTTTCTGGAAGTCTCTGAGATTATTTATATTTACGGCTTTCTTAAATACACAAACATATACAAAACAAACCTTCTCTTTATAACAAAACAAACCTACTCCTGCAAAATTAGCTTGCAATATCGTCACCACCGCTGCTTACTTCTTCAGCATGTCACTCCTAACTTCCTATACTGAACCATTAAATTATCCCTTCACATAGAGAAGAGAATTACAGTCGTCAGCAGAGAACACAAATAGAAAAGGAAGGTTGTAATTCAAAGAAAGCTTCTAAAACTTGAAAGTTTTTAGTTCTTCTTTCTAGAAAACTCCAAAAAGAGTGAATCACTCTCTTGGTAGGGTGACAGCAAGGCCGGCTGGGCTGGCAGCTTAGATGCTTTGCAGCGTCCACTCATACAAATAGTGGTGCAAGGTCAGGGGCCTTGTGCACTATCAGAATATTCTATAGTATCAAAAATGGTTTCCTTACAGCATTATACTTTGAAGAATCAGCTGGTTCCAGCAGATGAAAGAATTGATGGTTTTCCATTAGCAGCTTATTACTACAGGATTTAGAAATGCACAGAGTCTTAAAGAGGATGAATTGACTTTCCCAGGAGTATCAGGTACCAGCCACAGCTGGTGGGAGATATTCCATTTGCCAAGCAGGTCACTGGTTGAGAAAAGTGACCAGATTCCGCATTCTTGCACAAAATTGAAATCTAAGTACCTAGCTGGGGCCAACCATAAGTACCACGCTGATTTTTTCCAGAAATTATATTCATAATGGTTTGGATATTCAAACAAATCATAATTGTGATTTAATGGCTTGTACTGTAATTAGCCTCCAGGGAAAAGTACTTTCAATTAACCAATGTAAACATGCCATCTAGTTACACCATTACATGTTCTGCTAAATTTCCTGAGTAAGAGCTGGAAGTGATCTAGCACAGGGCCAGAACTCATGGCACAGAAAATCATGGCTGTGACTTGAAATTGAGTTTTTTCTCCACCTCATGCCACAGCCTGGTGGGCCCGCAGGTCTCCTGCTCCTCTGGCTACAAAGGGACATGGTTTGGGAGTTCGGTGGCTGGCAATGAGCCACTAAACTCCTGCCTGCCAAGACACACTTCTGTGCTGGATAACCTTGCTCTTACACCTAGATCCCAGCAAATATACAGCACAAAGTAGATCTGTGAAAGCTTACACATGGGGTGTGCAAGAGGAGTACCAGGGAGACTTCACTGCCCTGTGTTCTGTTTGTCATACAATCATAGAATCATTTTGGTTGGAAGAGACCCTCAGCATCATCAAGTCCAACCATAACCCAACTCCAGCACTAAACCATGTCCTGAGAACCTCATCTAAACACCTTTTAAACCCCTCCAGGGATGGTGACTCCAGCACTGCCCTGGGCAGCCTGTTCCAATGCCCCACAGCCCTTTGGGGAAGAAATTGTTCCTAAATCCAACCTCAACCTCCCCTGGCGCAACTTGAGGCCGTTTCCTCTGCTCCTGGCGCTTGTTCCTGGGGAGCAGAGCCCGACCCCCCTGGCTCCAAGCTCCTTTCAGGCAGTTCAGAGATCAGAAGGTCTCCCCTCAGCTCCTGTTCTCCAGCTGAACCCCCAGGTCCCTCAGCCGCTCCCATCACACTTGTGCTCCAGCCCCTCACCAGCTTTGTTCCCTCCTCTGCACTCTCTCCACTATTTCAATGTCCTTCTCATGATGAGGGGCCCAAAACTGAACACAGGATTCAAGGTTTGGCCTCACCAGTACCGAGTACAGCGGCACAATCACTTCTCTAGTCCTGCTGGCCACACTATTCCTGGTACCAGCCAGGACCCTGTGTCCTTTTTGGCCACCTGGGCACACGCTGGCTCGTGTTCAGCTGCTGTCACCAACACCCCCAGGGTCATTTTCCACCAGGCACTTTCCAGCTGCTCTTCCCCAAGCCTGTATTGCTGCTTGGGGCTGATATGACCCAAGTGTAGAGCCCAGCACTTGGCCTTGTTAAACCTCAGACATTGGGCCTCAGCCAAACGATCCAGCCAGTCCAGATCCCTCTGTATGGTCATCCTGCCCTCATCAGCTAACAGCAAAATAATTAGGATAGGTCTGTTTGCCCTGATGTGAGGTGAACATACATAGAATTATTCTTCCTAGAAGCAATAAAAAAAAATCAGAGCAACATACCGCAGGTGTAAGCTGCTTCTGAGTGTTAACCAAAGGCCAACAGAAAATGAATCAGAGCTATTGACTCCAACAGACTCTGGATGTGGAGGCAGGAGCAGCCCCTGTGGTGTCTGAGCTGGCCTAAGTCAGATCACATTTCCAGCATTTACTATTTTGCCCCTCACCTGAGTCGTGTCAGTTCAGCACTTTTGTAAACTGCTTTTCCAGCATTTCAGTTCACAAGGAAAATGACTGAGGGGGCTGGAAGAGGGACTGAGGACTGAGTTGATGTGCCAGGGCCGGGGAGGTACATGCCCCCAACATGCCTGTAAATGCTCTTATCTGGGAGGGGGACAGAAGATTTGCCCTTTGACGCTTCTTGCAGGATATAACTTAATTTTGCTCTGGCTTATTCCAAGCTTTGCCTTTTAATAAAGCTCATTTAGGGAGCTAAGGAAGGGGCCCCTGCTCTGCTCCAAGCCAGCCCTGTGGCTTCTGCTCATGACAAACTGGACTACAGAGCAGAAAAGCCAATTCTGGGCCATTTTCCCCAGGCAATTCCTTTCTGTTCTGCACACGAGCCGTGAAGCCAAACTAGACAGTTTCCTGGAGCTACAAGGAAGCACAAGACACCTCACTTGGGATTCTAATGCACCTTTCTCCGAGATAATCAGCAAACGGTACAAGGCACACACAGCAATAACAGCCCAAAGTCACTGAATAAATTGCTGATTTTGAAATAGTGAATGACATGTTAGCAACAATGCACACTGAACAACAGGTGAGAATAAAAGAGTATGTTTCACAGCTCTTTTTATCCTCTCATCAAGTATATTTGTGGGGCAATTCTTAGTGCATGTCTAAAAGCATCTTGAAGAGTCTTTGACAGGGAGTTCCAGTTTATAAATAGAAAGTTTTGGGGGGCTTTTTTCCCCCCTTTTTACCATTTCCACAAAATATGGAATTTACATTTTCTACATTTTTACACTTCATTTTCTACCCATCTTTCATTTCCTCCCTCTAGCAAAAGTAAAGTCTAAAAAAGAGTAAAAAGTAAAAGACTGGGATTAACACATAACAAATGTTCAGGGTTCTATCCAGTTACAAATTAAGAGAAATTAAGAAAAAACTGAGGCTTTAAAAACATCGTCGAAAGACAAATTCCTTGAAACCCTTGTCCTCACTTTTTCCTCCCGCTGGTCACCCGTACTGCAGGAATTAGGGAACACACTTACAAGACACTTATTGATCAGGATTTAATTGCAGGGCGTTCCGCTGGACACTACTGCCCTGCCACATAATTGTGTTTCGTGAGCTTCACATTGTAAACAAGGGGAAAAAACACACATCAAGGGACCTCTGAGCTTATGTCTGCTCTGATGAGACAGAGCTGGATCCCAGTTTGCGGCTCCCCGAGCCCACAGGTCTGTGTGCAGCCGTGGTCTTTGGGGCTGGTTTTGCCCCACAGATGTGCTGGGCATGGGGAGATCCCAGCTGGAAGTCGCAATCTTGCACTTCATGACCTAGTTATGGATTTTGGGGATGTTTTTGTCTGACTTGACTTAGAACTACAAACTTCTCTCCAGACTTTAGAAACAGCCTCCACCTCTCTGCAAAAATATTCCCAAAGCCAACACTTTGTTTGTTCCTCTCACCCTTTAACCTCCTCTTCTGTTGTTTTGTCTTCAGTGAATGACAATTCTATAACTTAAAGATTTTTAACTAGGAAAAACTCTTTTCAACTGCAGTATTTACTAATCTGCCGACCTTCAGAATTCATTTTCAGTGATGGAAATCAGAATAAAAGATTTGTTTTTATCCATCTTGCTCCCTTGACACAAAGAAAACAACGGCAATCTCTGCCTTCTATGGTTTTGTTTTGGGTTTTTTTAAACCAAAAATGAAGATGACAACGTTAGGTTCACAGCTGCCCCATCCCCCAGTACTCTCAATATGCCACGGCCAATTTAGGATGAGGCATAAACTATCAGTACCAAGAGTTTACAGGATTTAATTTCTCCCTCTCTATACAATAATGCAGAAGAGGATATTTACAATAAGAACTCCGCAACTGCCTTAAATCTGAGCTGAAAAATTCAGTTTGACTTCTCAAAGAAGCTTTGTAGCTTAAAATAGTCTGATCTACTGAGAGAACTAGCCCCAAATAGTATATTCACTTCAAATAGCACATAACAGACAGAGTGTAGACAGCTAATGTGAAAATAATACAGGCAAAGGAACTGGTTGACGTGACAAAGATAAAGGGCAAGGAACAGGGACGCCAGTTAAAAAATGTAAAGATCAGAGCTGGTTTTGGTTTCCATTGACGAACCTCATCATGGATGAAGTTTCCAAAGGCTGCACTGACCATTTTCTGCAAGTGTGACACTTGGTTCTGAAGCCCACCCTCCAACGAGCCAGCCCCACCACACCTGCAGGGTTACCTGCCACACAAAACAGCCACAAAAGCCCCAATAAATCAATGTATACTCTCCAGCTGTGATTTACATCCTGTCTGTGTGACAGTCAGGCTCCTCTCTGCAGGTATTAGTCAGCCCTGTCTGACTCTTCATTCATCTTGGAGCCCAACGCATGTTTCCACAAGCTTGTGTTTGCTGGGTACACGTTGCAAGCATCAACATTAAAAGCAGCAATCCTAATGTCTTCCTTTCAAAGGAAGCAAATGGCCCTGTTGGAGAAATCAATCAGTTCTAGTGAAGCATCCAACCACCTATTTTTCATTTCTTTGAAACATATTTACTGGACAGGTTGGTTTCAGTATTAGTGCAGTTCCCCAGACAGCAGACAATGTTCTTTGTCTCCCATTCCTGCCTGTTCCTACTGACCTGCTCCTTGAATCTCTCTCTCTACACAGAGGATGGGAAATCAATTTCCCAGATCTGTGATGTGTTTGAAGTGTGTGCAGTGGCAGATCCAGCCGTATCACTAATGGGCCATCTGGTGAGTGGCATCATCAAAGGAGTTAGTTTCCCAGTCGTGTTCTGCTCTTGCTTGCATACAGAGACAAGAATACAAACAACAGACCCTTTCCTGTCCCCTCCCAGCATAAATATGAACCCAAACAATTTGTGTGAAGCATTACACCTTCTGCACTGAACTCCTTGTTTGAATTCCTAGAACGTGCTGCTCCCTTCCATTTATCACCTAGTAACATACTCTGCTCAGGCACTGCCTTCCGTTCATTTCTCCTAGAGCCAAGTAAAATTTTGGCACTTAAAAAAATAATAAATATTTTCTGCTCATTTTGACGTTTTCATAGCACACACAAATCAATTGTCTGGCATCCAGCAGCAGCAAAAATACCAGGAGGAAAAACCAAATTGACCTCAGGAGTGAACTCGCCACACCAAGAAGGGATGAATAGACACCAATTTGTTTCAATGGTTCATAAAACACAGCTTAAGTTCCTGCCCATCAACAAGATAAAAATAGTCCTTCAGGAAGTAGGAGCTTCCTGAACAAGGCATCTGCTTTTGCCGAACATTTGTCTTCAGAGGAATTCTAGCAGCAGCTGAGCAGTTAGAAACCCAAATCGTTCAATGTAAAAATGATTTGTGAAGAGGATGACAGGTGTTTCCTAGAATCTATACAAACGTAATTCATACTTGTTTTCTAGTGCCCACAAATGTCGTGAAAACTTTTGGAATTAAGAATAAGACATTCCACAAGTCTCAACAGTTCCCCGAGGAGGACTTGGGGGTGTCGGCTGAGAAGCTCAACGTGACCCAGCAATGTTCACTTGCAACCCAGAAAACCAACCATGTACTTCCTCGTTAGGTAAAAGAAGATGTCAAGTTACTTGTACATATCGGCCATACCGAACTGTTGGAGCTATATCACACGTCCTATTGGGAACAGAAGATCCACTTCCCTGGGTGAGGCTTCCAGATGGTTTGCTCGCCTGCTGGAGACGAATGAACCAGTTTATGAGCAGCCCTTCTTTGAGCTTCACAGGACAGCTTATGCTCCACAACATATGGTTCTTGAGATCACTTGCTTAAGTTGTAAGAGTCTTCAAATGAAGCTGGGTACATTAACCTAATGACCGAGGATCATGATTTTCTTTCCCCTTTTCTGTTTGCACAGCATTCAGCACAAAGAGTTTGGTCTGTACAGAAGGGCTCTTGGGCAGCACGGAGCAGGCAATGAGCTGTGCAGACCTACAGCGGCAGACCCAGTACACATTTGGTATCCCAGGTTTCAATCTCATCTTTCAGAAGTTCCACACTCCTCGCTGCTAACTCTGTCCTCACACACACTTCACAATATCATTCTTCTTAACTATAACTCCCGGATGCTGAAGATACTCAGCAGTTGCTGAAGACAGACAACAGACCAGAGCACAAGATAAAAACAACCTCTGCCATCCGAGAATAAGGAAGAATAATGAAGCAAAGTGCCAGTTCCTTCAAGCACAACCAAAGGATCCATTTGCAAGACAGAATTAGGAGTGCCTGTAAATCCTTTGTTTGCTGCTTCCCTTTGCACCTTTCAAACACAGGCTCGCCCTCAGCCAGCCAGGGCACCTCAGAAACCGACTTAAGACATCACCACTGTTTTGGCAGTATTTGTTATTTCAAAGAGACTATTTCCTTTGCCTTCCCTGAGCAGACAACATAGTTAATGGCAGGGTGAGAAAGAAGCAATACAGAAATGAGGGTAGCAGATTACCTACTCTCATAATTCTGTGAAGGTGTAGAAGAAGTACAGATGTCTCCCTTTTGTGAGACTTTATTCATGACTGTTCCATTTAACTTGGTGTTCCTGTGATCATCTTCATTTCTATACAAAGAACACACCTCTGGCAAGATTCTGGTCTTTAATAACTGCATTGTAATTCTGATATCTACATCTATTACACTTTATTCCCATTGTTTGCATCTCTTCAAAGGCAGAAAGACCCAGAATCCCAAAGGATGAGATTTTCCACACAGCGTTTTTAATGATATCAGTGGAGTCACTCAGCAGTGAGCTGAATTAGAGCCATGGTTACAAATCGCTCCTGGGAATGGGAGAGGAACATGCAAGATGTCAGGTAGTGATTGCTTGCTATCCTTAGGGCAGGGGTGATCTCAATTTTATGCATCCTCAACAATCCTTAGTCAGTGACTGGAAATGCATTTGTAAGGTACAGTTCAGCTTACGCTGTAGTAGGTCAGATGAGCTGCAAATACACCTATTCCCTCCCACGGCGATTATGAAATTCTAAAAGTGTGGGAAAGGAAATGCCCAAGTGACAACTCAGGCATCTAAACTGGGGAAATTTCTCTCCTATTCGTGTCCAGTGAAGAAGATGAAGTCCTGACATCGATCTGTCAGCTCTCAGTCTTCTCAGACAGCAAGTCTAGCAAGGCAGAACTTAGGGAAGCAAAGCACCATTACCTAGATCTGGCTTCCTAACCCTAACCTTACTACAGCCTGGTGTCCCTTAGAGATTTCAGATTTAAGGGAACCACCCGTCCTGCACACAGAGACACAGCGGATGATGTGCCAAAGGCGCAGGTCTTCAGAGAAGAGCCAGATGCTCAGGCCTCACAGCACAACAAGCAGCAGCAGGGGGGCACAGCTGGTACAAGGATGCTGAACATTGTCACTGTTCTCAAAAGATAAGTCTATTCAGATTCTTTCCATATTGTGGGGACCTTCCTGCCAAGCCCCCACTTGCTGGAAGATATATCCAGGAAAGTTTGCCCAGTTTTTACTATTCCAACAGAGCCCCAGTGGGAAAGAGAGAACAATCAATTTTCTACCTAATAGGTTTTAAAAGAATGGCAACATCTGTTAGCATGAGGATGACAGCTTGTTGGCAGCTTCCAACCAACTCCACTATCAGGAGCAGGTTTGCCAAGCGAACACACCACACGATAGACGCAGAAGCCGCTGTGGCATCTGTGCATGTAAAATAACCCAGCACTGGGCAGACAGGCCTGGAGGGAGCATCGCGCTCCTGTTCCCAGCCACCTACAACCATCACTAGCCCTTACGTCCCTGTGACGCTCTGGGGTTGGTGGTAGGACTAAGCCAGGCCCTGATACATCCCCAACTTGAGAAGAGTCTTACTGGGGACAACAGGTCAAACTCCTGTACTGAAGACAACTGTTAGGAACTAAGTCTACGCTATTCATAGAGAAACAGGGATTCCTGACATCTCCTGGGTAGATAAGACACAGGGTTCCCCAGAGAGGCTATTTCTCTTCATCGCCTATAGGAGAGACATCAGTCTCAGACATCCCATAATGAGACCACCAAAATCAGGAGGGAGAGGTGAGCTGATACAGGAAGCCATTAGTACAATGGTTACCTCCCATCGCTATTGCAGTCACATGTCTGCAGCAGCCCCAACCCCCCTTCCTCAACAAAACCAGCAGATATGATTCCTATTTGTAGGGCAACACCAGAAAGAACTAAAGAACCACTTTCACGTTAATAGCAAATAGACGGCGCTTGTCTAAAGCTTTCCATTATCTGAACAAACAGTGGGACATTCGCCTCTGTGTAATGCGGATTACAGGCTCAGCAGGTGACTTGTTCACTGTTGGACCAAAAGGTATCGCGTGGTCAGGACCTGGGCCCAGCCTCTTGGACCACATTCACTTGGCCTCTTCCCCTCCCACTGCTATAATCTGTTACTTTCAAATCCCTGTATCAACGAAATGAAACTCTGGCACTTTAATTAAGGCCGGCATTTGCCCAAGGAATCTCCTCTCTTAGTCTCTACAGCTTTTGTAGATCCTCTGTGTAAGAAGCACACGGAGAGCTGGAATTAACAGGATGTAAAAATAATCCATACAGAACAGCACAGCAAGAAACATGCTGAGAATCTATCAGTCTGAAATGCATCTGGAGAGCCTCAGCATGGATGGCAAAGAAAGATGGAATTCAGCAGAGCAATACTTAAAATTCGGTTTTTATCCAAAGAGCAAAGCACTTAACAAATTAATTGAGCTTAGCATCCATGTTGAGAGCCCAGCACTGTTATAATCATCACAGAAGAAAGTCATAAAACAGACTGGCTGAAGGAAGCACAAGACCTGAACAGACTAATCACTGTCCCTTAGAGGTGAACGGGATAGAAAAATTGCAGCCCTTGTGATTTTGGTACAGCATAACTCTGGCCTTTTGCTTTTTACCCCAACATTGAACCCAACACTATCCAAGTTCTGTCCTCAAGAAGCAACACATCTTATCTAGCCAGGTATGTGACACAGTCTCTTCTATTGCCTTATTTTTCCTAGTTGCTTATCAAAATATAATATTCTGGGCACCACAGGCCCTTTAAATGGACTTTTTTGTTTCTCGCTACACATCCTACTTGGCTACCACAAGCTCTGAGAAGCTCAGCGGCTCTCCTCCCTCCCTTTTGCCCTTCCCTGCCACATGCCAAATCCACACCCCCCACCGCATTGTCTGAATTAACACGGCGTAGCTGGAACAACAGGGTTCTGTTCCCATGAACAAGAGTTCCCGACCCTTGAAGGAGATCCTGACTCGTTTGTTTGCAGTCACCCACAGCCCCTCTTACAACCTGTCATCCACCACTTACCTTCCTACCTCCAGACCCAAGCAAGCTGAGCTGGTAATAATTTTTTCTGGATCACAGAAAGAATAAAACATCCTTCCCCAAAAAGAATTATCACAGAAGGGATAAGAGCACCAGGCTGTGACAAACCATCCAGTATATGACCATTTAGTGACACTTGGGTAAGTTTTCCCACTTTACTGTTTTAACTATTACACTATCGCCATAGAATATTTTTTCATGTATACTGAATGCTTTGCAGAACACAAGGATAATTCCATATTAAACAGTACATTAAAGAAACATTAATATTCAAAACCAGCATGCTGAAAGTTGACGAATGCGACCAGTAAGGTCACTGTGGCCGCCCTTTCCTCTCCAGCTACCTAATGATATATTTTCTGCATGTCTTATTCTCAGAAATGACTGAAACTGTTCACAGAATCACAGAATCCCAGAATGTCAGGGATTGGAAGGGACCTGGGAAGCTCATCCAGTGCAATCCCCCCATGGAGCAGGAACACCCAGATGAGGTTACACAGGAAGGTGTCCAGGCGGGTTGGAATGTCTGCACAGAAGGAGACTCCACAACCTCCCTGGGCAGCCTGGGCCAGTGTTCTGTCACTCAGGTACCCCAGGTACCGCAAGGGCCCAGTGCTGGCTCATGGTCACCCTGCTGTCCCCAGGACCCCCAGGTCCCTTTCCCCTATGCTGCTCTCTAATAGGTCATTCCCCAACTTACACTGGAACCTGGGGTTGTTCCTGCCCAGATTCAAGACTCTACACTTGCCCTTGTTCTATTTCATTACATTTTTCCCTGCCCAACTCTCCAGCCTGTCCAGGTCTCTGTTGGCAGCACAGCCTTCTGGAGTGTCAGCTACTCCTCCCAGCTTGGTGTCATCAGCAAACTTGCTGACAGTCACTCTATTCCCTCATCCAAATCATTGATGAATATATTGAATAATACCGGCCCCAGTACTGCCCCCTGAGGCACTGCTCTAGATACTGGCCTCAACTGGGCTCCATCGCATTGACCACGACTCTCTGGCTTGTTCCCTTCAGCCAGCTCGCAGTCCATCTCAGCAACAGGCTCCATTTCCCAGAAGGAAAGAAAGATCAGAGCTCAGGTCACTGCTGTATTAAAGTGCTGCTTTCACAGTAGAGAAGAACACAACAGCAAACAAAGAGTTAAGAGGGTTGTTCACATCAGACCAAACTTTCAAGGCCAAAGTGTTTTCTGTTTCCTCAAATTCCTGAAACCAGTTGGGCCACAACACTTTGTTTCACCCTGTATGCGGGATCTGAAGGTGTTTATTTTCCACATCGCTGCTGAAAAAGCCAACTGCATGCAACTGATAACAAGGAAGAGTTTGCAGGATGTCTGGAGATGTTTATCATAAAGACCATTCTGGGTTGATAGAATACAGCAGCTCATCTCTGAGCCACCATTTCAGGCGGTTGCAGCAGATTCAGAAAGAGTTATTCAGCAAACATGTAATCTCCCGTGATAAGAAATACCAACTGTCTGGAGCAGGATTGCTCTGTGTAAATTGAAATCAGGCCTGTGTAAAGCTGAATTAAACCTTTGTCATGAAACTGCAGAGCTGTCAGCTATATTCTTGCAGGTTAAGCTGGCAGCAGCCATTGAGAACACAGCCTTTGAACAGCGCTTTGACCGCAGTAGCTGCTTTTAGAATAACAACAACAATAAGATGATCTGTTCTTCAAAATTCTTAAACGATATTGATTTACAGAGCAGAATAATGAACTGCACCGTGCTCTGCTTAGATAACTGTTTCACAAGCAACACGGGTTTTCTAAAATAAAGCTGCTTTATTTCCATAATTGTATCTCTTGAGAAATTTTGTTAATTGTTCCTCCCTCTTCCCCTGGCTTTAATTCCAATTTTCTCTCTCCAGCCTCAGGGAATAAAACCAAACGGTTTTCATCTAAAGTTTGGAAAGCTGGTCAGCTTTCATTATGGCCTCAGTCACTTTTAATCAGCTGCCCCCCAAAAAACAATTGAAAAATAATTAACTGAGCTTCTCCTGGGCCTTCAGGTTCAATAGAAAGTTGATCAAATGAAGACGGACAAAAGAACACTCCTATCAATGTCTGGACACTTTCCAAGTTCCGACACAAGGATATAACACCAAGCTTCAAAATTCCTGTCCATATCAGTTAAGAACCTATGCAAAAAGTCTTGCAAGATTTGTGTGTGATTTACAAGTGTAGTTTATGCTGCTGGTTCCTCTGGTTTTGTCCTGGGTATTACTTCTCTAGCAACATGAGTAAAGTTGGTCAAGTGCTCTGGCATAGAGACATAACCTAGTTCTCAAATCTCCGCAGTGCACATTGCCATCATTACCTGCGCTGCAGGAAACGGAGAGTCAAGGGGTGAGGTGTTTGAAACAAAATGTGATGCCTCTGGTTGCCACTGCACGCTGAGACACGCACAGAAGAGATAAGAGAGAAGAGCTCCAGAAGCAGCACAACAGTCCCTGTTTCTAAGAGCAGCAGGGAAAAATACAGCATTGCAGTACTTCACTTAAAGGCTTTGAGAGCTTCAGCTTCACTGGGAGAGATGAGCTGATCCAACAGTCTCTGTTTCCCCTTCTCCCTTTGCTCCGAGATCTCTCCTTCACTGAGCAGACTCATCCCAGTAACCCAACCACAAGCCTGTTTTCCGCTGGCTGAACTGCCCCATCGCACAGTCAGTGAGCACCACCAGAACCAGCACAACAGAAGGATGAATATCCCATTCAACAGCCACGAGTCATGGGCTCCACCAAGATGCTTGTAAACCTTCTGCTGTGCAGGGACAGAAGGTGGCGATGAGGTGGGCAATGCCCACTGAAAGGAAAGCAAGAGACAGGTTGGAAGCTATGAGGCTACTGTCCAACATTATCACCATTATTCCTCAAGATTTATTTTTATCCTTGAGGAGAACAAGGCTAAATCATCATCTCCATCTCTGTGGTAGGGGTATTTTCCTAGTTAGCTGAGCCTGGCGTGGGGACAATACCCATAGAAAAATGAAGCAGCCTCATGGCACGCTTGTGTAGTGTTATTATCTGAGTGCAACTGCAATTGCAAACTCCTTTAAAATGGTCTTCACAAATGGGGAAACGTGGGCAAGGTAGGTGAGATCACCCAGCAGAATTTAGATTAGGAGCAAAGTTTACCGAGGCTCTTCCCATCACCCTCCCGTTACACATCCCTTGATCACCCAGTGTAAATTTGCACGCTGAATTCCTTTGCAGCAGAAATACGGATTTAAAAGAATCTCCACTCCCTCTTACATTTCTGCTTCCTTCACCATGAAATCCTTTATTACACTGAAGAAAAACCGCTCAGAAGCTCTTGGCTGTTGCAGTGCAGGAACAAGAAGGTACAGGGGCAATCGAGATACTGAGGGCATTGCGCTGTCAGCCCCGCTCCAGCTGCCTGTCGCCTTCCCTCCAAGCAGGTTAAATGCATATCCAGAAAAACCTCTCTCGATAGACTGTGCGCCTGGCTTACCAGCAATTAAACCACAGATCAAAAGAAACATAAATGTGGATGTTGCTTTGCTTATTAGTATCAGCTCTGGCTTTGATTGCCCGAAGGCCTTTCCAGTGATGTTGACTTTAATTACTTTAATGAGAGAGAAAATGATCTGAGGAGTGTCAGCTCAATGGGGCAAGGTCCTGATGAAAATGTTAGGTCTAGGATCATTAGTACAGCAGTTAATAGTGCATTACCTTTTGTTATTGGAGCTAAATGTAAACAGCTACTGAAGCCCGACTGCTTTTAGGATTGAAGTCCGGGGAAACAATTAGAAGCAGCTTTTAAATCAGGTTGTATTGGTTCTGCCACCCTCTTTGAACAGAGATTGCTCTTTGTTGATCCACCGTAGAAAAGAAAAGCAAATTTAATACACTGTGGGCTTGTCTTCAACAAAACACTCATGACAAAGGCTTAACGTGAACTTTTTGAAGTGACTGAGTTTAGATAAAGCAAATTAAGATAAAACAAATGAAGGCCGCTTCAATTCTTAAGGGAAGCCCAAGCTGCTAAGTAAGAGACAACGCATGTACTCATGTTAGCAGTCCTGTGTGCCTGGCTCAAGCCAAGGGAAAGGCAAAATGGACCAATTTAGCTTCATTTGCAATGAAGAGGGATTACATTTCATTGTATGGCCTGGTATCTGCTGCAGGTAAAAGCCATTCCACAACTCGCCTGATACACAATTAATTTTAAGCAGGGGTAATGTAATTACCAGGATATAATATGGTTAAATTAATCTCATTTAATTTTTTACTCGCCTTGGTGGTGTCTGCACTTGTAAGTAAAGTCATTCCTTGTGTCCCCATTGTGGAGGATTAGAATTGCTGATTGTTTCAGCTTGGAATTAGAAAGAGAATGGCATGAAAATAGATGAAATTAAGAATTCTACTTCCCAAGGAAAGTCCCCTTCCTGAAGCTCCCTCTGACACTGTAGTCCTATGCATAAGCCTGTGCAGCCGGAATCAAAGATGACCAAAGTCATCCTTGGAGATTCCAGCTTATCAGACACAGTTTCCTATTTCAGGCTTGATTTTTACTCTGCCTTAGGAATAACTTCAAGGTTTTTTGTGCAAACCCTTTGAACAACTTGACTGGTTTGCAGCTTGTGGAAGCAACCTGCGTCTTTTAAATAACCCTGGAGCCCTCATCAATTGCAAAAGCCTCCTTAGAGAGCAGCTCTCAAATACATCAGTAATGTCTAAAAATCACAGCCAAGTGGGTCATTATTGAGAATAAACGTTCTTCTGCAGGTAAACAAATTCAGCATTTTATAGGCCAGGGATATCGTGGAGTTTCTCTTCCAAACTAAAGAGGTTCAGTCTTGAAAGACTGAGGTGAAAAGCTAAGCCATGTGCCATGTTTTTCTTTAAACAGGAATTGTAACAGCTGTTTAGCAAACACTGGAAACAAGATCAAGTTGTTAAGGGGGAAGTTAAATAGTGACCTGCTGAGTGCAGAGAGGTGACTCTTTCAGTTCTCGCTTTGAAAAGGGCTGATAATTGGTTCTTCAATCTCTGGTGCAGGTTCACAGGGGAAACAACAGCGCTTCAGAGTTCAGTGCCTCTTCCCCGGCTTGGGACAATGGGGCTCCATAACTAGTTGTCCGCCCCTTGGGATATAAGGTTTGTCCAGGTCTATCTGCTAATCCAGATGGCACCTTTTCAACAGTTTTACATGTACTAAGCAGAGTGGCAGTATTTAATATGTGGTTGGCAGGCATGACGAGGAAGAGGAGCAGTCCCAGGGGTGGAAGATCTGACAGAAAGTGTGTGAATCTGAAGACATGAGCGAGTGTGAGAGCAGAGCGCTGGCTGCATCACCCCATGGGGCAGTTATTTAGATGAGTTACACAGGCTGCCCCTTGGCTGTCATGCAGAAAAGTATCTTGTCTTGCTCACATGGACAGCAGCAGAGCCCAAAGAAGCTGCTGTAGTCTGGATTAATAAAGCCAGGCTTTCAAACTCAAGCAATAGAGACTAATTCTTCTAGCTCCAGATGGCATAAGGTTTGTGCTCCTGTCACTGTGGCACCGGCCCCAGAGCTGCCCATGACTCGTGTCCATGATCCGTATAGCACAAACAGCACTCCAGATAAAGGGCACTTTGCAAATCTACCGCCTCTCTGAAATTACACTGTCAAGATTACTTTTGGTTTTTGCCATTTCTACCCATCTATAAATCCAAGAGCCTGACATCACCAAGAGTACTACACTGGGTTTGCCAGGAGCTATAAAAACCTCTTCAAATGACATAAGGCAGCTTTGCTGGTTGGAACAACAGCATGATTTTACAGCTGGATAGCTCAAGACATTCCAGGAAAGGAAGCAAGTGGCACTTCATTAGGAAGCCAGTAATCAGCTCATTCCAGTGAGCTTAAATACTTGTTACCACCTCTACACACCAGTAAGATATCAGCCTTCTGTCCCAGCTGTGTTCATACCCATAATTCTTAGGCATGCTTTTGAATCTCTCATGCGATTTTCATCACAGGATGCTGTGTGCCACCTAATTCTTTCCTCAATCCAGGTAAAAGAAAGAAGACACAGGACATGGCACTACCTCTCCTACATCTAATGGTGAGCGGAGTTAATGAACATGCAGGCATAACACGGCCTGTAGCTTTTCCTACAAAACTGATTTTAGTTAACTAAGTAGCTCAGACACTTCTCAGTCTGTCCCTTTAAGACCATGTTTGCCAGGGGAAAGATAAACAGATTGTTAACCAGAAACAACAGAAATTGAAACCCTGTGATCTGAAACATGACCTTGATTCAACAGCCAGGAAATCCTGGGAAACCTCCAGAGGCAGCATAAAATCCCTTGCCTTGGGGTGAAGGAGAAGGAAACAACCAACATATTTATGCAGACTCAGAAAGGATCAGCAGTTTACAGAAAATAAGCATTTGCAATGACAGGAGTTAGGATCATAATTACATGGGCACCCAATTTTTCTGCTTCGAGGCATAAGCTGATCAGCAGATGGCATCCAAAGGAGCTCTGCGGGTCCGTTCCGTTCCGGTGGCATCCACGGTGTAATTACCCAGGGCATGGAAAAGTCTCTGATGTGAGTCTCATAGTCACTGCAGCCCTAGAGACAACAAGTAACATTTTCTGATCCTGAAAAACTGACTTCAAGAGAAAACTGTACCTATGCAACCATGCCTGAATGTGGAGCAGCAAGGGGTTGATGACCCAGCCAGTTATTCCTGCCTGTGTGGACTGGAAAAAACAATTAAATGATGAATGTGTTGGATTGATCCACTTAAAATAATCTGCTTTACCCATAGCAAAATGAATGTTCATGAGCTGACAGCCCCAGGGAGCGGGGTACCAGTAACCTCAGTACGAGAAATCATGGGGCTTATTGGTGGAAGCAAGACTATAGAGAAAAGTTAATTTTTGAGAGGCTGGAATTGGGAAGTGTTGCCTACTTCAGTGGTACTTGATTTTCTTCTTGGAAACCTCAGATAACAAAATTGAATGGGCTAAGAATTACCTGTACATTTTTTTCTTCTTGAATTCAAGTCCTTACATAGATCTAAATGCAAATGCTGCTGCGCTTACCACGGAATTGCTGTATACGCCAAGTAGCGCTCTCTGCGAGATAGTGCAAGGATTTCAGATGCCTGAAAGGTGTTCAGAGTGAATATGTCACTGTCTCTGTTCTTTTTAGCTCAGGGACAGAGACCAGCCCTTTCTAAAATGTCCGGAGGTCTGAAACGGTTACACCCAAGAAGTGCTGAGCAGCCTCAGTCTGTCTTGACTTCTGATCAAGTTCTCTGGGCTCCACACACAGCTCTAGACTTTCCCGTCTCAAGCTACAACTTCAAACTCATCAGAAACCAAATTCCAATTTTGCAGGAAATGCCTGTCCTTGAAACTCTGCTTCATCTCAAACCCAAGGGAAAACCAGCATTTTCTAACAGAGAAATGGCTTGGTTTCTTCCATGTGGAGTCATCAAGCCATTTCAAACGGATGCTTCTGGCATTTTCATGCACATCATACAGCACCATTTTAATCTGAATGCTATATACAGATCATAGCGTACCCATTTTGTTGGGATCAAAGCAAACACAGGCTTACTCAACCACAATCCCTATCGACGTGTTCGTAACAGCTTTTATTTCAAGAAAACAGCAGCTTCTGATGAAAAAAACTACTATTGACAGGCTTCCTTCTAGCTCCTCTGCCATCATCTGCGGCTGTGCCAGCTCCGCATTTGGACCAGAATCAGAGCAAGTGAATGGGGAAAAACTGTATGAACTTCACCTCTCCACAGTCCCAGGATCCTGATTCACTCTTAGGTCTACTTTATGGTTGCCCCTACCATTTAGCAACTACGTTCAGCAGAGTCCTGATTGGCATGCCGGGGCTGTACATGCTTGGACTCCTATGGTGTGCTTTAGGGCAAGCAGAACATCCTTGACAAAAGTCATTCCCTTGTATTTATGCCTCGGGCATTGTCTGGTTCCAGCAATAACTCCAGGTTCTGCCTTTTTATTACTGAAGAACTTTTGCTGCACTGAATTCAGGACATGAACCACGGGAATTTCTCATGTCAGAAGTTTAATTACCTCTTTGATTGAAGTAAATGTTGTATCAAGTGGATAGAGGGAGGTCACGGTTCGAATGATCTCATATACAGATGAGAAGCACAGCCTCCTATATCTGCCATTGGCTTCTAATGAGGAATTGCAGATTCACCAACTTCAAAGTAATCTCAAAAATACAGATGAACAGTGCCATCAGAGGAGATTCTACTTCTTTGTTGCTCTGAATTTTGCCACCATGCCCCTTTTTTCTCTGCTCTTTTAGCTGTTTGAAATAGCCTGTATTCCTCCTGCTCTGGAAACTGCGTTGGAGACTTTGGGGGCAGTAGCTGGATGATGTAAATGATTAAACAAGCCAAAGGAGTTGGTTTCTCTCTGCTTAGGTTTGGATGAGGCAACCAAACTTGGCATAGCTTCATAGAGAAGGGTTATTAACAGCTCCACAGGGGATGACAAACATCTTATTGACATTATTTATTTAGTGTCCTGCCTTCCCAGCCCTGCCATGTTCCTCATAATACCAAATCCAGCCTTCTATGAGCAAAGGGTGAGTGGAGAGAAAATACACTAAGAAATGCTGCAACAAAATAAAGGGAAGAAACGCCGCTTCACAAGCTCATTGAATTGGAAAAGTTTCATTGCAAATCTCCAGCAGTCTTGGTGGATCAAGCCAAGGGCTGGAGACAGGGAAACCAGGCCTTAGTCATCAGTAAGTCCAAAGCTGAAGTGTCAGAAGATGTAGCTTATCAGCCTTGGGGACAGACATCCTGGGAAACAAGCATCCTGAGCTCTAGTGGGAGTGAAAACCCATACTGGGCACCGTACATGCTTCCAAAGTTCCCTTCAGGAACATACATCTTAAAAATCAGGGAGGAAGGTTGTTCATCAACAAAACGTGCCCCTTGGTTCTCATCTTTAAACTTCCTGAACCAGGTCCTTCAGAGCTATAAACCTTACTGCAGAAAATTCAACCCCTGGGTGCCTGAGGCTGGGAATCTAATAACTGAAGGCACTTAAAAGTGTCTAAAAGTAGGACTTTAATAACCAAAATCTGATTTTGATCATAACTCTGGAGTGTGGGTACATTGAAGATCGAATTGTTCACCAAGAGACATCCTGGAGGATGGTGTAGTTCTCTTTCAGAAGTTTTCTCAAGTATTTAATGAACCAGAATTCCCCTCCACAAATACATCTCCTTCTGTTCCCACTCTGACACACTGCAGCCGGCTTTCACCTGCCACACATCAGTGCTTCTGAAGAGGAAAAAGCTAATTCTGCTGACCTTTTCAGAAGAATTCAGCTCTTCTAAGAGGATGTTTTGTCCTACATCCAGCCCCTCCCTTGGGATTGCCCTTCTCCTGCCAGGCTAATTTTCTGAGCAGAAGAGCACAGCTAACAAAGGCACTTCAACTCAGCCTTTTAATGCCCTCCACAGACAACGCAGAGACTCCTTTCAGCTTTAAAGCCACTGCACGTCTCCACGCTACTGAGTATGCCTTTTTTCTTCACTGGATTATTCTGTCTGTGTGGACAGGGCCAGAGACATCCTGTCTGGCCCAAGAGGGCAAACAGAGGAGACAGATCCTGCGTGAAGACAAGATACTGCAAAGCAGGTTACAGTGATGTCAGAGCTCCAGCACAAAGCAAGACCGAATTCTCCCAGATTGCTCTTTTTCCCCCATCAACCTACTCTCCGTCCAAACACAACTCCCCAGCAGAAGGAAGATGTCAGCCTAACACATCTATTTATCTCCATGCTGCATTTACTTGAAATACAACCAGTTGCCACCAAAGACATAGACATAGAAAGATATTAGACTATGTGGGCTGTCGTCATATCTGCTGTTCTGGGGTCAGCTGAGGTAGGTTAAGAGCTTATCAGCCTCTGACATCAGCTGGCATAACTGATCGTATAGTTGCTGTCTAACCCGGTTCTGTCAAGACGGGTTTAAAAAATTCAACAAACAAAACCCTACTATTAGCAATGTTTTAAGCTAATCCAGATCATTTTGATAGAATTGGGCTAGCAAACAATTCTAGCTGTCAGATCAGAAGTGCTAACCTCTGGTAAGGGACCCAGCAGCGAACAGGTGGAAAAGGACAGAGACGTGCAACTTCTCACTCAGCAGAAGGACCAGGCTGCTCACACAGCCCATTTTCCAACCCTGGGCTGCCCAGTTTGCTGCAAAGCATATTCAACAGATACTGAGACTGCACCTAAATGAAGTGTAGAACAGGCCAGACAGATCTGATGGAATTAGTACAGGTTATACACCTTGTTTTGTCCCCTGAGCCAGTGCCAAAGTGTCTTCAGCCAGGCGGGAATCATGGCTGTTACCCAGATCTGCCCTGTTTGGCCCAGAAGCAAACATGAAGGAATGCGTGTGGTTGTGACAAGGCAAGGAACCATGCCACACCACTATTCTAACACATGCTTTGTAAGATATTATCAGGGTGACAGCAGCATTCTGCTTATGATTCACCCTTGGCCCATGGGGCTGAATAATTATATTTCAGTGATAGCACACAAGAGTCGAAGCAGATCGCCACATCCTGCCTAGGACTGAAACAGGGGGCTTGCAGTTCCCCAACCCCGCTCTAGGACCTGTATCTACGTGATGTTCCTTGGAGAAGCCCAGCCTTTCCCAGCACCGTAACTAATAATTTGGCTATAATGAGAGGACATCCTTGACCTAATTAGCAATCTAGGTAGGAGAAATTGTGTAGGGAATATATCCCTATTTGCAGATGGGGCACTGAAGCACAGAGACTTTAGGAGATTTCTGGCTGTGCATTAATCAGAAGTGGGGACAGATTTTTTTTTAAGCCACCAGCTCAGCTTACACCAGTTGTGAAGAGATTTCCAGTCAGCTACTGACTGGCATGTCAGTGCAGGACTCTATTTATATATCCTCAAGTGACTTTTAACTAATAGCAACCTCCACTCAGACCGGCTGTTGAACAACCTCTGGTTAGCCATGTGTGATCATCAGCACACAGCACTGACCTTGCTGTGACATTGTTAGGATTTCGATAAACTCCTTTTGGCTCTGACTCAAGAGTGGTTGTGCCAGTGTGGATATGAACCTCACAGACGGGCATTGCTGAGCACAGGGAGCATGTGCTCCACAGGATGACTCCTTCAGCATTCTCCTTCATCCCTCCCTTGACCTCATTTAGTCCAGTGCTACTCTCACCAGGGGTTACAGGATTCAAGTGGATGGTTTGCTGGAAAGCTGAGCTCCATGGAGAGCAGAAGATCTGGGACAGCAGACATGTTCCAAAGACTCTCTACCTTAATAGCTACTTCACCATTTTCAAAGAGAGTGGACTGGGGGTCTCTATTCACATCCTTCACAGATTTCTTCCATGCAAACAGGCCTCTTCTGTTTCGTTTACACCTTGCAAACACAGACACATCAAGCAAAAATGGGTCTTCCTGACCTGAGTAACTCAATTTGATGTCACAGGCAACTGTCAGACACCGTGGTACCATCTGCCATATTCACATGACTATAATTTGCAAGACACTGAGCATCACCTCCTTGTTTAAAATAATCCTTTCCTCTGAACAAAGACTGACTTTAACATATGCACGGTACAATTAAAGGAGGAACATATAATGGTTGTTTACCATTATCCACAGCAATACATTATTCATGCTTTCCTCCACTAGCAAAATCTTTCCTTCCTAATATTGAAGTGGTACATATTGAAGTAGAATGGCAGACCCTCTGGGATTCCAGATGACTTTGCATTGGTCTCATTTGCATAGGCTCTTCAATTAAACAGTATATTCATTACATAGCAATTTCAGTACAAGGACTTATTTGGGAACACATGCCACCATATGCCACTGACTGAGATACACAAGTTTCCAGGTGGGCTCCTGAGGGGCTTGGCACTTTAGAAAGTTAAATCAGGACAATTTCCAGGAGGCAATGAGATGCTGGAAATGTCTTTCAGATGAGATGCTATGCAGGCCCTGTCTGCACAGAATCATTTAAAGGGAACTTAATTTACAGGAAGTTAAATCCTTGTCCTGCTGTCTTGGCAAAATCTTAGCTTCCTTCCTCAGTTCCTGATTTATGGCATACCATAATTCTTCACTTTCTATCCCAAAATGTTCCTATGACATTCCTCTACTGTGTTTTGCTTTAGAGCTGTGTGAACATGGGGCAGGATTTGATTGCATGGACTCCTGCTCAGGTTGCGGTGTTCATAGAATCACAGAATCCCAGAATGTCAGGGGTTGGAAGGGACCTGGAAAGCTCATGCAGTGCAATCCCCCCATGGAGCAGGAACACCCAGATGAGGTTACACAGGAAGGTGTCTAGGCGGGTTGGAATGTCTGCACAGAAGGAGACTCCACAACCTCCCTGGGCAGCCTGGGCCAGGCTCTGCCACCCTCACCAGGAACAAGTTGCTTCTCATGTTTAAGTGGAACCTCTTGTATTCCAGTTTGAACCCATTACCCCTTGTCCTATCACTGGTTGTCACCAGAAGAGCCTGGCTCCATCCTCCTGACACTCCCCCTTTCCATATTGATCCCCAGGAATGAGTCCCCCCTCAGTCTCCTCTTGTCCAGCTCCAGAGCCCCAGCTCCCTCAGCCTTTCCTCACACGGGAGATGCTCCACTCCCTTCAGCATCTTGGTGGCTGCGCTGGACTCTCTCCAGCAGTTCCCTGTCCTGCTGGAACTGAGGGGCCACAACTGGACACAAGATTCCAGGTGTGGTCTCCCCAGGGCAGAGCAGAGGGGCAGGAGAACCTCCCTCGACCTATTAACCACTTTTTTTGAGAAAAAAAGACAAGCATATCCCCTCAGGCATGCTGCAAAGCCTCTGGAAACACACAAGGCCTGGAAGCCACACTTGAGTCAGGTATGCCAGAAACACAATTCATCTCAAATTATCCCAGGCTGGATGTGGCAGCACCAGCTATAGGCTGCAGGATGGCAAGTGTGGCCATGGAGCAGCTGGGTCACAACAGGGTTTCGGGAGTTGCTCCCACAAGCAAACCAGAGCTCTGGTTCTGCTTTTGCATTGAAATTGGAAACATTTTTGATACACATGGTGACGAGAGGCCAAGACAACTTAGCCAGAGCAAAACTGCTATTGCAGCCAGGACTTGGGGACTGCCATTGCCTCTGTGTCCATATCATGTCTGTGGGGCTGTCCCACAAGAGTTCGCGTTCTGACTATCATGGGCCAAAAGACGGGTGCCCTGCTGTCCACGATAACAGACAGCAGCCGGTTCCCTTTCTCACACATCCGCTACAAATATACCCTCGATTTTGAAACTGCTGACACGTATAACACTCCAGCAACTTCCAGCCTTGTCTCTCCACTTTACACCATTCCAGTTTTGTGAGATAGTTTCCAGTGATGTTAGTACTTTCCATGTTTTTGACTCAACCCCTCGACATGCGTTGCTATAACATTTGATTTTAAAATCCTAAAGTAGATCTTGCGTATCAGTGCATGGAAATGTGTGAGTCTTCCCTCACAGCTCCCCATCCAGAACACAGTTCACAGCAAACACTTTAGCTCTGATAGGAAACAGCAGATGTCTCTCAGCAGACAGTATTTACCTGCCTTACAGCAGCAGCCAAACAGTAGAAAACATTTATTTGTGAATAATTTATATAAAAAGTGATGGGAAAGCTTTTTTCTAGGTCTTTTACTACCCAAACAGCTGCTGAGCGATTCAATGTAAATTAAATTGCCATTTTGTGACCTCCTCGTCTTCAGGTGTGCAGAGAGACGATATAGTGCAGACACAGGCAATACTGAGCTATCTACAAAGATATTTGTATCAACTAATCCACTCACAAAAAATGCAGTCACCTCCAGAAGTGTGAAGTTCTCCTTTATTTCATCCTCTCTCCTTTCAATTCTGCTGGGGCCAAGTGTTTCTATAGAGAAGCCATTTTAAAAGGGGTTTGGTAACAATGTTTCTAAAAACATGACAAAGTCTTCATCTCTTTGAACTTATAGTGAGGTGCAGAGAAGGGCAAGTTCCTTGTGAACTGGCATGAGACTCACAGGGACTTCTTCTACGATCAGACTTGTACAATTTACCACCACATTCCCCTCTGTGTTGAGGTCCAAATCTCACACTCACTCCAGTATCCCAGTTGGGACATTTTAGCCCAATAACCATTCCCTTTGGAGCCAGATGGATTTTCATAGTTTCCACTTTTTCTCTATGAAATCTTAAACCGCTTCTTCCTGTTCTTAAACGGGAGGAGTGGCTGACACGCCAGAAGGCTGTGCTGCCATCCAGAGACCTGGACAGGCTGGAGAGTGGGGCAGGGAAAAACTGAATTAAATAGAACAAGGGCAAGTGTAGAGTCTGGGCAGAATCTGGGCAGAAACAACCTCAGGTTCCAGTATAAGTTGGGGAACGACCTATTAGAGAGCAGTGTAGGGGAAAGGGACCTGGGGGTCCTGGGGACAGCAGGGTGACCATGAGCCAGCACTGGGCCCTTGTGGCCAGGAAGCCAATGGTACCTGGGGTGGGTTAGAAGGGGGTGGTCAGTAGGTCAGAGAGGTTCTCCTGCCCCTCTGCTCTGCCCTGGGGAGACCACACCTGGAATCTTGTGTCCAGCTGTGGCCCCTCAGTTCCAGCAGGACAGGGAACTGCTGGAGAGAGTCCAGTGCAGCCACCAAGATGCTGAAGGGAGTGGAGCATCTCCCGTGTGAGGAAAGGCTGAGGGAGCTGGGGCTCTGGAGCTGGACAAGAGGACACTGAGGGGGGACTCATTCACATTTACAGATATATAAAGGGGGAGTGTCAGGAGGATGGAGCCAGGCTCTTCTCGGTGACAACCAGTGACAGGACAAGGGGCAATGGGTGCAAACTGGAACACAGGAGGTTCCATTTAAATTTGAGAAGCAACTTGTTCCTGGTGAGGGTGGCAGAGCCTGGCCCAGGCTGCCCAGGAGGGTTGTGGAGTCTCCTTCTCTGCAGACATTCCAACCCGCCTGGACACCTTCCTGTGTAACCTCATCTGGGTGTTCCTGCTCCATGGGGGGATTGCACTGGATGAGCTTTCCAGGTCCCTTCCAACCCCTGACACTCTGGGATTCTGTGATTCTTCATAAAACAGAAAGTCAAGGACTTGAAGTATTAATAACTGTGACCTTTTTCAGCCAAATTCCACAGCCACATGAAAACTTCCAGCTCCTCCTGGATCCTAGAAGCTTTTTTGCCTTACACCCTTATCCTTTGGAATAAGCCCCAGTGCAATCTTTTTCTGTATATCTATATTTTGCAAATAGCAAAGACAGTTGTTTGTAGTACGACAAAAATCCACCGCCTTTAACCAATTTCCAGAAAAGCCAGTTTAGCAGGCAGCGTTCAGACAGAATGACCCAAGCCACAGTGCCAAAGGCTTCCAGCTGCTACAGCATTCAGATCACAAATCTAAATCCAGGAAAATCAGAAACTAAGGAAAGTGCAAATTGGTCTTATCCCTCCTGCCAAGCCTCGCTGAGCTGCTTCTAAGGCAAGTACAAAAGCGGAATTGCATAAGGTTTCAAAGCAATCCAGCACATACAAAAGGGATCTTCTTAAGATGTGAATGGTAGAGGTGAAACAGAATTGCAGCTGATTGGAAAACAGTGCCCACACTCCTCCTGGCCCCCCGTCTCCATTTTGTCACTAGAACATTTCTGATCTTATAATGAAACTAAGAAAACTTGTAAACTTGAAAGCTTCTATTAAAAAGCAAAACTGTAACTTTTCTGCTAAAATGATTCCGTTGGGAATTTCTGCCAGAAAATAATACAATACGAGGAGAAAGAAAGTGAAGGCGCTGTGTTTTTAAACAGTCAGCTTGTTCTAATCTGAGTCCCCTTAGACTATTCTGAAAACCTCGATCCAGGTTGTTTCCAATTCCACCTTGTAAACACACAATTTATTGAAGCTTTATTAAATACAATCCAGTATTTCTGCTCAGACCTGCAAACCTTTCACAAGTTGCAAATGTTATTTCATTGATCTTTTTCTTTATACAATTGTTATTAGTTACTTCTTTTTTTTCCAGGAGCTAAAGCCCTGCTGGAGGGAAGGTTCATTTCACTGCAATTTCAATGACAATAACTCCAGCAGTAACTGCTTAATTGTTTTGAATTATTATTGTTAATTGGAATTGTGTCTCTTATTTGTTGAAAGGCAATGATAAATGATTTAACTTGCACTGCAGCTAATTAGTACCACTTATGATTACTGTGAGCTTCAAGTGGCACTAACCATTCGTACACAGATTCTTGGATGATTATTTTGCCAAACATCACAAGAGGAGACAATGGCAAAGCTGCCATCCGGGGAAAGCAGGAGGACATGCGATAAATGGAGAATGATACTCAGAGAGCAGCTGAGCTCTACAGACAGAAAAAATCATCACAACCCGGAGTATGGGAGCTGCTGATTGCATAGGAAAGAAGGAAGAATTGTGAGCTGTAGTGCAGGTATGGAGGGAAAGTTTAGTGTCATGTTTGGGGTGGAGATATTTTTCCCCACTGCAACATCCATGTTTAAATTTCTGTACATTTGAATTGGAACATTCCCACAATCCGAGTGAAAGAGTTCAGATGCATTTTGAGATGTAGCATTGCTGGAAGTGGAGATGTGGCGTGTAGGAGATTTGAAATCCAGACAGAAAGAGGATGGAACAAGGCCAGCTCTACCCTGCAAGGAAATCAGCATAAGAAGCACTAGGAAGAAAACGATATACATCTTTTTTTTTTTAAGATCCTGTATTTCCTCTCCACTAACAGCTGCTGCCGCCTCCATGTGTGCTTTTAAAAATACCTGATCAAGAATTCTCAGTGCTTTCTCCTGTCATACACAGCATGAGTCAGCTGAGCATGCAGAGCCGCAGCAGGGCCCTGGGGCTGCGCTCAGCACTGGAAAACTTCTACAATTCACGAGCGGTTCCAGGCTGCTTCTATTAATGCTCCAGCTCCTGGAGTCACACAAAGCAAATGAGAATTGAGCTTTGAAAAATAGTCGTAAAAATGACGGGAAGTAGGTGTCGCAGCTCCTCATCCCTGACTTGAAGAATGCGTTTCAGATGTCTCAGAGCTGTTGTTGCAGGCTGTCTACAGATTCAGGAACAGAGCTCTGCATTGCTTCCAGTCAGGTCACAAACCAGGCTGGGAGAAGAGGGCAAACATGGCAACTGAAGACTTACTAGCTTTTCCAAATGTTTAATTAAGTGTTTGGAATGGAGACAGAAGAAGAAATAGACTCATTGTGGTGAGTTAGCTGAGAAGGAGGGGGACATCTTCACTTCTTTTGTACTGAAGGGGTTTGAATTTCGTCTCTGTGCGCTCCAGAGCGGCCAAGAGCAGGGAGCGAAGTCACTGCTGAGAGGTGCCCATGTGCTGCACAGGAGCTCTGTGGGAAGGGGCCTCTTCCAGCACAGGTCACAAAAGCTGACAAACCAGAATGTGTTAATCCCTGGATGGATTAACACTGTATTTTTTAATTTTATTTTTTTCTTTTTTCAAATCCTTGCTTTTGTCTCCAGTACAGCAACCCAAAAGACTGACTTTTATCACAAGCAGGTTTCAACATCCTTTAAAGTACTAAAACAAGAGGCAAAGAAAAAGCAGCATGACAACTACTAACTTCTAAATCATTACCAGGCAGGATAGGGAGTACAAAGTGGAGTCACTGTGTTCAGTTCTTCATTGATCTTTCAGTGGAAACTCCTAGGGGAAGACAAGCTGCCTTTGGAGAACGATTTTGCATCTGTTGTGAGGACACTGATTTTTTCCAAGTGTGTTGGCAATATCTCAGCGTCATTCTGCCCTGAAATTGTTGCCCATGTTTGCCAATGAGAGATAGGAAACAATTTTTGGTGGGTGGGAGGGAGGAAAGGAGACTGAGGTTGCATTAGAAAGCTCAAAGAAAAAATACTGAAAGCTGTTGCCAGGTGAAAAACATCATCTTGCCAGGATTCTTGACCATTTTTTTCAGCAAATCCCAAAGATCTACAAGAAGCGGGGATAAATTGGTCCAGATGACTGAGGCATCTTAAATATATAAAATAGTTACTTTAGAGGCAGTTGTAAATGACACAGTTAAAAGTCTAAGAAATATACGCCCTCAAGATAAGACCTCTAACATTTCTCTATCCTCTTAAGTAGGTTTGGAGTACAAGAAGGGTGAAGGGCCAGATAGGCTTTCCTTTTTTACATTGTTTTCTTAAATCTAGTGAAAAAAAGGTAGAGACTTGGCCTTGTAACTTCTGGTTAATCAACATCAGGATTGTGATAATTTAAAGATGATTCACCTTAAAGGACAAGAAGCTGCTCTGAAGCAAGGGCAGGCCCAGTTAACTGGCCATTTTCAGCCCAATATGACAGTTGGCTCTTCACAAGTTTCCTATTTTCTGTGATTCCTTGAATCTGGTCAGTGCAGGCACAGAAGGAATGAAGAGCCAAGCGCTGGGTGCTACGTGATGAACAGATGTCCAATACAGAGCTGGAACTGGGATCGCGCTGCTGTAGCTGTTGGACTCAGGATTTATCTGATGCCACACGACTGCTCTGCAGCCTTTTCTGTAGGCTGCACCCAAGTGAACAGTCAGAGAACCACCAACGTGTCTGATATTGTGCTCAAAAAGCACTGTCTTCAGTGCATGAACTCGAGCTACAGCTATGCAGAGAATTCAGTGGAGTGAGACTTGACAAATCTCTGTGTACTGCAGTAAGATCACATACAGCTCCCAGTCCAGTCCCTCCCAGAAGACAAACAGCCTAAATTGCACTGATTCTAAAACACCAAAAAGTCATTTTCTCTGCAATATAAGTGGTTTTATCATTCACTAACTAGCACTGCTGTGTTTAAGCCGCATCTCAGATGATTATAAAAGACAGAAACCGCAGAGAAAAAGGCCAAATGTGTCAGAGAAAATGTCTTCAGGGTCATATTATTTGGAACAGTAGTTGCCTGGCTCCTATCACTGAAGAATCTCTTATGGGAAAGAAAACATAATCACCGCAGTATTGAATTCCTCTGAAAGATTTATGATCTAATTTAAAGGTATAGGGATTTATTTGTTAATTGTAATAAACAGCAAGTTCATCACACTCCAGCTTCCAAAGAAATAGCATATTGTATGCAGGGAATAAAATATTAGTTTCATTCCCTTGCATGGCAGAAGTTAACCAGAGAGATGCCAAGAACTGAGAGCAAGAACACCACTATCCCTCTGCCAGTAAATTGTCTTTCCATACAAAGAAAACACATGAAAAGAGGCTTTCTTCCTCTGAGTGAAGCAAATACCTGGTTCCAAGATTGCACTTTTATCTTGAAGCCCCATGCAACGGAGGGAACTGTTGTTCTGTCCCATGTACAGAGAGACAGAGGCACAAAGAGCATGAATCAGGGTAAAAATCAGGATCCTCTGGGATTTTGCAGAGTTTGAGATACCAGACCATAATGGTCTGGCTGGAAAGCCGAGCAGGGTGTCCGGACCAGAGGACAGCATTTTCCTGGGCCCATGGCACCTTCTACCTTAGTATGATACCTCCAAAAGTCCCTAAACTTATCCATGGGATGCATCCTACCTGCTGCAGTTCTGCCAGTTTAGAGGAGGGGTTTGTGATGCCTCTATGTGATTGATGTTAATACCCCAGGAACAGCAGAGAAACCCACAGCACTGAGCCACATCCTCACCTGAACTTACCAAGGCCTCATTCAAGGACTAGATCTAGGCTTGAACATTCCAAGCAAACTTTTCATGTGAATAAGACCCAACTTTTGGAAGGAAACAGATACATGTTTCCCTACCTGCTATTCCTCCAAAAAACGTGACTTTTTCAGAGGAATAGCACCCTGAGAATCCTTCCCCATTAACTCACTTAGCCCCTTTGGTATCACAGCATGCTACTGCCTTTCTCAGGACCAAAACCATCTTGTACATATTTATACATGTGACCTTCTGCTCTTCCTTGCAATGCAGAGTTCGCTGTGATGATTAAATACCTTTATTTACCTGCTTTTATTCATACACTTTTTGATGTTGCTAGATAACAGCATGTTTTCTTCTGACCATGAATATTCATTTGAAAATGGCATTGGCCTCTTACTTCAGTTTGAACGCAAAGATTTATGAGCTGCTTCATTGAAGAGCTCGCTTGCTTCAGCATCTGGATGCTTGGCAATGATTCATTATTAAGGGGACCTGCAATTTGTCACGGGCTTTTGTTGTTGACTCCTGCAATTTGCTGATTCTATCTACAAATCACAATTTAAATTCTAATCTGATCAAGGGGATAGGCACCATACGACATGCTCTGGTGAAGATCAAGGAAGTCTTTGAAGTAATTCAGTGAAAAAAAATAAAAAAAAGAAAAATAAAAGTTATCAATCAGACGCAAAAAAAATGAAACCTCTCTTAAAAGTTGGAACACTGCTTATCGGAATTGATTCAGTTCCCTTAGGAAAGAGCAGAACATTGTGCCTGTATCTAGTGCAGTGCCTCAGGGGTCAGTACTGGGGCCTATATTATTCAATATATTCATCAATGATTTGGATGAAGGAATTGAGTGTACTATCAGCAAGTTTGCTGATGACACCAAGCTGGGAGGAGTGGTGACACTGGAAGCTGTGCTGCCATCAGAGACCTGGACAGGCTGGAGAGCTGGGCGGGGAAAATTTAATGTAATATAATAAGGGCAACTGTAGAGTCTTGAATCTGGGCAGGAACAACCCCAGGTTCCAGTGTAAGTTGGGGAATGACCTATTAGAGAGCAGTGTAGGGGAAAGGGACCTGGGGGTCCTGGGGACAGCAGGGTGACCATGAGCCAGCACTGGGCCCTTGTGGCCAGGAAGGCCAATGGTACCTGGGGTGGGTTAGAAGGGGGTGGTCAGTAGGTCAGAGAGGTTCTCCTGCCCCTCTGCTCTGCCCTGGGGAGACCACACCTGGAATATTGTGTCCAGTTGTGGCCCCTCAGTTCCAGAAGAACAGGGAACTGCTGGAGAGAATCCAGCACAGGGCAACGAAGATGATTAAAGGGAGTGAAGCATCTCCCGTGTGAGGAAAGGCTGGGGGAACTGGGCCTCGGGAGCTGGAGAAGAGGAGACTGAGGGGTGACCTCATTAACATTTACAGATATAATGGGTGAGTGTCAGGAGGATGGAGCCAGGCTCTTCTCGGTGACAACCAATGATAGGACAAGGGGTAATGGGTGCAAACTAGAACACAAGAGGTTCCACTTAAATTTGAGAAGAAACTTCTCAGTAAGGATGACAGAACACTGGACTAGGCTGCCCAGGGCAGTTGTAGAGTCCCCTTCTCTGCAGACATTCCAACCCGCCTGGACACCTTCCTGTGTAACCTCATCTGGGTGTTCCTGCTCCATGGAGGGATTGCACTGGATGAGCTTTCCATGTCCCTTCCAACCCCTGACATTCTGGGATTCTGTGATACTTAGGGAGATTTCTGACTAGACAGAGGGAGGTTTGATGTTGAAAATTCAGGTACTGCTCAACTCTGCACAGGGTTTTTAACAGGCATCCAGAGGACCATGGACTACACTTCAGTGAGAGCTTTGCTTTAAAAGGCAGATGTTGGCTGTGCAGAAATGTGTACAACAATGCTTTGGGCTCACTGAACCAGCCCCTTGTTTGTCTGTAGGAAACTGCTTTGAGTGCAGTAGTTTGCTTCACCTAATGGCCTTGCAAGTCCAAAGAAGTCAGGTCAGGAAATGGGGTTCAAATGCATTAAGCCTCTGCCTCTGTGGTGTCCATTTTCGAGCACATTTTCTACCTTCACTCAAAGCATTTTCATCTCTTTGAAACTACATTACGGTAGGAACAAGTCAGATGTGGCTGTTACAGGGAAGATCATTCGAGCTGCCACAGAATGTGTGTACAAGAGCATAAATATATATTCTTTCATCTGAATCTAAGCTGGATCAATACAATGACATGTGCTGTGCTATTACATGTGCTGTAGCTCAGACAAGACGTAGATGCAAGGTCTGCTTTGTTTTCATTTGTTCTGGCCTGTGGCAGCACCTGTACTAACTCTGGTATTAAACCTGCCCAGATTCTGTCACAACTAATCACGTTATGTTTATTAATCTGTCTATCACACCAGAGGAAAGACAGGATGTAACAATAATAAATGCAAAGGTGGGGGGTTCCAGAGGCTGCCATACTGAGACTCATCTTATGGTTCTGTTGGGTTTTATAGCTGTCTGAGCATCCCTGCCATAAAGCACTGTTCCCTCCAATCCTCACCCATACTACATGAGGAAGAAGATATTGAATAAGATACCCATCATTTTAATTGAAAATATTGATGATTAAGTAGAGGTGCCTGAGAGAGTGGTGGCAGGTAACAAAGAGTCACCTGAAATGAAACACCTCTTGTTCAGTTAGCAGGGCATCATAATTCTGGCCATATGTAGAAAGTCCTAGTTCTGTCGTCATTTTCCTCAGTGTACACCAGAAGAGTTTTGTTGAAATGATCTATGTGATAGAAGAATAAAACTAGTTCATACACTGAAGGGTTCACTTGGGCTGTCGGCATTACAGCCACACCAGGAAAAGAGCTCTGCTTGCTGCTAAACCCCCTTCTGCTAGAGAGCACACGGGAAATGTGAAATTTAGAAATTGTACCTGATTAAAAACAGCCCAGAGAAGCAGTGGTAACAGCTGTCTAAAGCCAAATGTACTGTTCCAAGTGACCAGGCCACGCTGCTTTGAAAACTTGACTTCAACACAGTACTTGCAACCTATAGGATCAGAGACTGTCTAAAATACAGGTGAGAATTGGGCCCTAATTTGGGGAACTATTTCTTCCCACTCACAGTACAATAAAAGCATCCACTCTCCGGATACACTGTCAGGTTATTCAAATCTCTTTTTGGAGCAACCCTCTGTTCTTGTCAAGGCAGAGATGTTTCCTTTCTTCTCTTCCCAGATTTCAAGAAAGCCTCAGAGCAAGTATATCAGGTTTGGTTTATGTTTTTCGGTTTTGTTTTTTTCCTAAATGATCACTATCAGACTTCAGGTCAGAGCTGATGGATAGACACTCCCAAGAGTTTCTTGGGAAACCAGGTGGAGAATGTCACTGAGCATAACATCATCTGGAGTACAGATGCAGGGGCTGACCTGGCAGAGGAGAAAGGCAGTTCAATGAGACATACCTAGGAGGAGAACGTAACTCAGATTTTTCATTTGGCCACTGGGCAAAGGGGAGCCAAGGTCAGCAATCCTCAGATCAGAATTTCATTATCAGACTATAAGCCCTCTGCTGTGATTATGAACTGATGTGAAAGTCCGAACATCTGAATTCAGGATAAAAGGACAAGATTTTCTGCCACTCTGATTCACAGAGAAAACAGGACACTTCCCTTGTTTAATTCTGAGCAGTGAGATAGGTGGCATTGCTTGCTTTGAAATTGCTCACCCCATCTGTTTGCTGTTTTATCAGTGAAGTATGTTTCCCTAGTTTCAAGCCTTTCCCATTCTCTCAGCGCTTGCTTTCAGTATACATCTCATGGTTTCCAGCTGCTAACAACAGCCCTGAAGACAGCACTGGGCAAAGGTCAAGCCTGTCCTGAAAAACTACCAAGGACAAGTTAATGCATAGAGTAATAATAAAAGCTTTCTTTTCCATCCTGTGGTTTTCTTAGAAATAAGAGACTTATTGAAGCCAAAGGGCCTTCAAGAAAGTCATTCGGCAAAAAAATATCCCACAAGAAATCACTGCCTTGGGACCATCTACTTTTTCTGTCATGACAAACACCAAATAATATTTGAGAACATGCACAAATCATTCAGCATTAGGAGGCAGACAGAATCAGTAGGTACAAAAACTGTGGAAAGAGCTATTCCCAGGGTGAATATTTACCAACAAATAGAACTAATTTTCTTAAGCCCATCAGCATCCAGACAAAGGGACATTGTAGGTACAGCCAAGAGGTCTCATTAGCTACAGAAGTCAGATCCTTCAGATGCGACTATTTGTTTCCAATTTATAAAGACACCTGTCATTCAGGAGTTTCACTGTGGATTTTTTTACAACTTCAATCCTTTCTCTTGTCTCTACTCTGTCACTCTCCTTCCCCACCTTCAGGTAGCACCACATCTTCAAAAGTCCAGCTATATTTTTCTGGGCTTTGCTGTCTGCTTGCTTCTTGTATTTCAGCCAGCTCAGATGAGAAAACAGACAAACCATTTTTCATTCTCTAGACACAGTCTGTTTCACCATAGCATCCTCAGTTTAACAGCTTTATTTTACCTGGCTTTCACTGAAGCAAATGAGTCTTTACATATTTCATGTGCATTTCTCTTGAGAATCATACAATCACTAAAATTTCAAGTCTTAATGCTTTGATTAGCAAAAGCAAACAAATACCAAATAGAAAAAGCATCATTTTATGCAGGGGGTCTAGAACCCTTCAATGTTTACTTTTTGTTTTTGGTTTGACTTTTTTTTTTTTTTTTTTTCTAATTTTCAGGAAAAAAATCCCTTCCGTTGAAGTGTAAATTAATTGGCAGGACTCCTTTCAACCCTCTCCAACTCTCCGTGTAGCTCTCAGCTGGTAACCTATGTTCTACATCCTTTGGACTTCTATACTACGTTTCATCTGAAAATCTCAAAGTGCTTTGCAAAGGACTAATTAATAAGCTTCAGCATAGCTCTCAGTGAGGCAGGTAAACTTGACAAGTAAAAGGTCTAACATTCCTGCAAGAGTCAACACAAATTCCCTGGGCGCATGGGGCAATCATTAGACCCACAAGAGTTTTCGTGCTCTTTGGATTACCGTAGTGCGTTAGACCTTGCTCTGCAGAACGCAGCGCTGGGGCAGCCTGTCTCAACGCACAGGTCTCTGCAGCTGTTTTAGTCTCTGTTTGAAATGTCTGCGTTAAACTATGTATTGAGCGATTCCCAAGGAGCCAAACTGAACAAGCACACAAACCAGGTGATTCTCTCAAGCCAAATAAAAAATTTCCAGCTATCTGAAAAATGTGAAGACTGAGCCCAGCAGGTTTTCCTGGACTCCCGCAGAACTTCCAGCCAAGAGCCTCACACACTCTTCTTTTTATTCTCGGGTCTCCTCCCTACCATACATTATTTTACCTCATGTAATACTGGATGTAGGAAACCCAAAATACCAAAACAAAATTCAACATGCTTTGTTCAGATATTATTGATACTTGAATTTCATCAGTAAGCTGGGAATCAAACAGGGTTGTCTGTAACATGACTCATTGAATGCAGATATCTACTCAATGAGAACACGATTCTTACTCCGAGCTGCACTGACTGCACAAGCAGTCATTCAAAATCCCCCTTAGCACATGTCAAATTCAAGTATAGCTATTTATTATTCAAAATCTCAATACAAACACCATTGTTTCAAGTGTCAGGAAGATGAACAGGCACTAGCAAGCAAACATCCAATATCTATGCATTAAAAGTGCGTATCCAAGAGACTTCTCTCCCTCCTCATTATCCTGCTGACAACTGTTTGGACATTCATCTAACCCTGTAGTTACCATTCCAGTTCTGGTACAAGTTCACATCCAGAGGAGGATCTAAGCTTCAAGGAATAAACTTGTTTTTACACTCAGCCTTTTCCTTGTGGAAATGTTCCCCAGAAGCAAGCTGCCCAGTATCAAAGCACATGGGCCCATTCTACAACCAAGATATAAAGGCCACACATCCCATCACAGGGATGTATCCTCCCTATTTCACAACCCAAAGACGTGAGAGAGGACCCTTTCATACAACCCTACAATTGACACAGATTTATTTTTATATGACCCTGTGCCCACCATCTGTTTCTCCAAATGGCAAACTGGTCAGTTTAAGTCCCCATCTGGAAACATGCTTGCACATAATACACAGTGGAAAAATCTGGACAAGTGGTCTCAGAAGCCTGAATGACTTTAGTGTAGATAAGGTGTTCTGGGATAATTACTACCCTAAAACATGAGGCCCCAGCTTACAGCTGCTGAAACCCATTAGCAATTGCAAGACAGCGTGTGCCTTGTGGCAGTCCTTTGTCAGAGATGAAGTAAAACACAACATCTTGGTATTCTTTTACCAGCAAGACTTGCAGTCTGCATCCCCATACTATAATAATCATCCCCAGCTCCAAATGAATTAGCTTTATGTCCCAACGCAGCATTCCATCCTGGTTTTGGCTTTACAAGCCTCCCTCACCCCCTTCACACCTCCCAGGCCTTTTCAGAATCAAACCTCACTTCCACTGGTTGCAGTTCATGTGTTCTCACTGAAATCAGCTCATCAGAACACTCACTGGTTTAAGCCAAATGGGAAATGACAGCTCCGGGTCTGTTGAGGAAGCAGGGTTGTCATCTCTGAGCAGTTTGGCCTGCTGACAATGCCGTGGGCTAGAAGACGCTCCTGTCACTTTGAATTACCATCACCCATGCTCCACAGCTGCAGAAGCTGTTCACGAGAGATGACCCTTAAAGCCCTGCTGGGGCAGGAGACGCTTCTCCAGTTGTTGAATGCATAAAGTCACTTTTGAGAAGTGACATGGCAAAGTGCAAAACAGCTTCACACATGCATGCCCAGTCCCTCATACACACCCTCCTTCTTCCTCCAATGTGAACAGGAATTGCAGCTACTCATGCTCTGACCGAACAGCCATCCGCCTCACTGCTTCCACTTTAAGAAGGCAGATCGTTCCTCTGAAAGTTAGTTTTAATTCACGTTAATGTCTCCAGGATGGAGGGACTGTGAACGAGGCATACATGCTATACCCCGCCAACTCAAAGATTATGTATTGTGTTATATTAATAGCTGAACCAATGCTCTCACATATGGCTTGACATTCACACCTGTGGGGGATGGAGATCTGTGGCATCAGGTTGTGCAATCCATTCCTGAGTGTCCCTGTCCACAGGTAGATAAGAACCATCGTCTGTTTCCTGGGACCCCACAGCCAAAATGGTAGAACTGGAATTTTCTAAGTAAACCTACTGAAAAGCTGAGATTCCTGAACAAGGGCCCAGTGCTGGCTCATGCTCATCCTGCTGTCCACCAGGACCCTCATGTTCCTTTCCCCTACACTGCTCTCTAATCTCTAATAGGTCATTCCCCAACTTATACTGGAACCTTGAGTTGTTTCTACCCAGATACAAGACTCTACACTTACCCTTGTTCTATTTCATTAAATTTTTCCCTGCCCAACTCTCCAGCCTGTCCAGGTCTCTGGATGGCAGCACAGCCTTCTGGAGTGTCAGCCACTCCTCCCAGCTTGTTGTCATCAGTAAACTTGCTGACAGTCACTCTATTCCCTCGTCCAAATCATTGATGAACATATTGAATAATACCGGTCCCAGTACTGACCCCTGAGGCACTGCTCTAGATACTGGCCTCAACTGGACTCTGCCCATTGACCACGACTCTCTGGCTTCTTCCCTTCAGCCAGTTCACAGTCACCTCACTACCCGATCATCCAGACCGCACTCCCTCAGTTTAGCCGTGACGATGCTGTGGGAGACTGTGTCAAATGCCTTACTCAAGTCAAGGTCTTCTAGCTCCCTTCCTTGACTTCCTACGTGTTGGGATGCTCTGATCTTGTGCACGGTAGAAACAGTCCCTGAACACTAACCAACTATCTTGGGCCCCTTCAGCTTCAAGCAGCCTTGCCCATGGGATTTCCCTCAGCAATTGCCTGAAAAGGCCAAAGTTTGCCCTGCTGAAGTCCAGGGTTGCAATTCTGCTTGCTATCCTGCTTCTGCCACAGGAGATCCTGAACTCCACCATCTTATGGTTGCTGCAACCAAGGCAGCCCTCGACCGCTTCAACCAGACCCTCCTTGTCAGTGAGGGTGAGGTCCAGCAGTGCACCTCTTCTAGTTGGCTCCTTCACCCTTTGCATCAGAAAGTTATCGTCAAGGCACTGGAGGAACCTCTGAGACTGTGGCTGGCCGGCCAAGTAGTCCTTCCAGCAAACATCACGGAAGTTAAAATCACCAGACATTTCACCAGAAATTAACATTTGACAATTCATTTTGAAGATATAATACTTCATTAAACAGAAATTCTGTAAGATATCAGCTTTCTAAAAATATTCCCCAGTTTCAGAAAAGGAATTATGTTCCAGTTTACATTAGTTTTATTATTTCCCCATTATTTCATCAAACACTGTTCCCACTGGAATAGATAATATGACATCATATAAGAGTTAATGTAGCCAGTTTCTTTCCACATCATTAAGTGCTGCTGCTATTCAGCACTGATTGAAATGTCTCATCTCTTTCTAGACAAAAATGTCTGCAGCTTGGTGTAATCAAACAGTTTGACACTTTACAGTATAAACAGGAGATATTTGGTTGCAGAAAAGATGAGCATGACACCTTTAATTCAGTGCTAGTTCATTAGTCAGTACCTGTTCTGCTATTAAAGAAACCACCCATGTGTTAGATTCATTTGTGCCCAACCCAAACTCGTAATAGCCAGGCCCCTGGAGTCATAAAACACTGGCCAGGAAAAGGGGCATTTTGCTCAGGGAGGGTGGGATGTTTTGAAGGGAGATAGAGGCAATTACAAAGACACCTTAAACACTCACAGCACGGAGAGCAGTCAACACAAAGACAGCTCTAGGCCACTTGCAAAGGCAAGAGCAAGTGTTGCAAGGGAAGTGTTGGTCACCCAAAAGGGGCAGAAGCATCTTGGCATACACACAGGGGTGAGAAGAACCAGGGATGAATAGGAGACTTTTTACAGCATTCAGGAACTTTTCAACAGTACAGCAATAAATTTTAAAAAATAGGTCAAATTAAAAGTTTAAATGTGGTATGGTTTGTTCTTTTTACAAACTTGCAATTTTTTCCTCCCCTTTAGCATCTCTTCATATATGGATTAGACTCCAAAAATTCGCAATGAAAATGCAAGTTAAAATATTAAAACATTTGGATTAATGATTTTACTGTTCAGTATTTCAGTTTACAAGCACACATGCACTACTTCCCTCCAAACGTATTTCAACACAAAAGCAAAAAGCTGTCCCATAAAAGGGTAAGTTTACATTAATGAAAAGAGATTGCCATTTGTCACTGTTAGCAAAATCAGCATCTTTGCCTGAAGTGATTCACATTCATGAGTTAGCAGTTTCTGACTGAAGTTTCCAAGCCGCTTTACACACAGTTTGTAACACAGAGCTTTGCTGCAGTTGAGACAGGGTGCACAGAACCCAGGAAGGCTGCGATGCAACGAGTCTCTCTCGGAAATGCTTTTTAAAGGCTGAAGAAGACTCACTCTGTGGAGTTGTGAGTCAGTTGTTTAAACGTAACTCACAGTGAGAGCGCACATTATCCATTATGAATATGGAAGAGTCAGGAGCACTCGCTAGAAGAGAGATTTCTTTGGGGATGCCAAGTTCACCATCCATTTGCTTTGCCAATAATGCACCTACTGTGTATGTAATTGGAGTAAGAGGGTTAATGTCTTTTCTGACTGGTATATTAGGCATTTCATAAAACTAAATACAAGCTGAACTCCAACAATGGCAGGTTCACAGTGGCACAGAGTATTTAACAAAAACCTACTTATTGTGGAACATGTGTTGATACAGAGTGAAACCCTCGTCGATGAGGAGGTACTATAGACTGTACTATCAGCAAGTTTGCTGATGACACCAAGCTGGGAGGAATGGCTGACATGCCAGAAGGCTGTGCTGCCATCCAGAGACCTGGACAGGCTGGAGAGTTGGGCAGGGAAAAATTTAATGAAATAGAACAAGGGCAAGTGTAAGGTCTTGTATCTGGGTAGGAACAACCCCAGGTTCCAGTATAAGTTGGGGAATGACCTATTAGAGAGCAGCATAGAGGAAAGGGACCTGAGGGTCCTGGTGGACAGCAGGATGAGCATGAGCCAGCACTAGGCCCTTGTGGCCAGGAAGGCCAATGGTACCTGGGGTGGGTTAGAAGGGGGTGGTCAGTAGGTCAGAGAGGTTCTCCTGCCCCTCTGCTCTGCCCTGGGGAGACCACATCTGGAATATTGTGTCCAGTTGTGGCCCCTCCGTTCCAGAAGAACAGGGAACTGCTGGAGAGAGTCCAGCACAGGGCAACGAAGATGATTAAAGGAGTGGAGCATCTCCTGTGTGAGGAAAGGCTGAGGGAACTGGGCCTTGGGAGCTGGAGAAGAGGAGACTGAGGGGTGACCTCATTAATGTTTACAGATATAACGGGTGAGTGTCAGGAGGATGGAGCCAGGCTCTTCTCGGTGACAACCAGTGACAGGACAAGGGGCAATGGGTTCAAACTGGAACACAAGAGGTTCCACTTAAATTTGAGAAGAAACTTCTTCCCAGTGAGGGTGGCAGAGCCTGACCCAGGCTGCCCAGGGAGGTTGTGGAGTCTCCTTCTCTGCAGACATTCCAACCCGCCTGGACACCTTCCTGTGTAACCTCATCTGGGTGTTCCTGCTCCATGGGGGGATTGCACTGGATGAGCTTTCCAGGTCCCTTCCAATCTCTAGCATTCTGTAATTCTGTGAATCTCAGAAGGATGCTTTGGAAATGCAACCTCCTAAATGTCTCAGAGTCAGCTTCTGATTTAACAAGAGCCTAATTGCCTGATTATTGATTATCCCTTTGAAGTACAGTAATCATGATATTGCAGCAAATTTGCCATCTGCCTGTCTTGTTAACAACCCGTCTATTTTCACCACAAGCTGTCCTACCAAATGAAAACACATATGGTTTCATTGCAGTGCATGTCCTTAAAAGGGCTGCAAACACAGATGGCCTTGGAGAGGAACACAATGGGGTGACAGCTCGAGTTTGCTACTCCTCTGGAGCTGTTGTGATCATCTGCCTCATATCAGTGGGTCTCTGTCCTCCTCTTGTGGTGCCTGGGATGCCTATGGAGGTTGCTAAACTTCCAGGTCCGGTCACCAAGAATAGGGCTTTGTGGCTTCAACCATCATTCTCATAGGTCACATATATTCAGAGACCCCTTTTGAGCCAAGCAACTGACTTAGAAGGATTACACAGAATCCAGACCTACCACCTATTTCAGAGCTAAGAAACAGAATTTGTTTTGGTACCCTAATTACAATCAGAAGAACAATGATCACTGTCTTTGGAACAGGAGCTACCGCCCTGTTTTGTCAGGAACTATTTCAACAGAAAGGGCATGTTCACAGTATCACAGTATCCAGCAAATGTTATTCTTACATCCCAGCAGCTCCTCCAGTTTAAAAGGCTTTTACACCAATACAATTGTCTTCATCTGAAGTTAGGAATTCTCTCCACCAATGTTCGATATCTATAATACAGCCACCCATGTCAGAGTCCAGCAATTCCTGGACACGATTTATCTCATTCTAAAGTAGGTATCAAAAATAAGCTCAGTTCTCAGTGTCTAGATGTCCAAAATAGCTCTGGAAAATACCCCAGACAATGTACCCACGCATTCCCAGCCTCAGAAAGACAGATTCCACCACCAGTGCTTTTGCTGCTACTGCCAAAGTGATACACCTTCCACACGTAGATAAGCAAAGAAATTAAGAGAGAAGCCATAGGCTGATGATGAGCTGTGTCCGCTGTTTTGAGCCCACCAAAATGGCATTTTTGGAGGGGTGGGAGAGATATAATCCTCACCTAAAACATTCATCCTCTTATTAGCTTTGTGCCTCCATTTGCATTCTAAATCCACTACAAAGCTTACTGAGGAAGGATCTGTTCAAGACACTGTTTTTTCAATTACTCTGTGCTCCCTGCAGCTTTCCCTTTTTCCAAGAAGAAACTCTTTGGAAGGATTAGTTCCACCACTGGCTTACTGTTCAGAGCTAGGTGGTTCCAAAATGTGTGTAAGAGAGATTAGGCTGCTCAGGGACTGAGCATCCTACTGGGAGATTCAAGTCCCTGCCCCCAATCTTATGTGATGCACAGGAGCAAGCAACGGTGCCAAAATGAGGATTTTAGTTTTATTACAGTTTTATCCAAATGTCAAATAAAGCCTGGTAAACTTAACAGCTCTGAAATGCATGCTACCAGGAAAGAAGTACGTAAAAGCAGAAACTGGTGGTCAGTGAGATTAGCAGGGTTTGTTACAGCCACCTGCAGAGCATGAGCTCAATAACTTTATATAAGGAATTGCTCTATAACCAGAGCACGACTTCAGGAAGAAAGATTACCTAAAGTTGAGAACCATGCCTGTAACAACAGTGTTTTCCAAACCAGGCATCAAAACTGTGTGGAGTAAGATGATGCAGTCTGGATGCTGTTTTCATAGAAGTCCTAAAGATTCACAGCTAGACACCAAGCTATCCCCTTCCTAGATAAAATTTCTACCCTCAGAGTACATTGTTCACGAGGCAGATTAAATTAGCCCCACTACGTTTCAGTTCATTTTCTCTTTATCTGAAAAATCTAAGAAAAAAGGCACCCTTGAATGTACTTTAAAGAGCCCCAGCTGGATTCTTGCTCTACCAGTGGCAACAGGAACATGAAGCTCATAACAAAAACATATTGCTGCTGGCCACATCAGGAGAGATTAGAAACCTTTCCAGAGTATGTAATTTTTAAAACGCAGTTTAGAAACATCTGACTCTCTCCATTGACCACATGGGAAGAGAGGATACACTATTTAATCTCTTTGGGTATAACTAATTTGGCACAGACCTCAGGTACGTGGGATCCTAAGTCATTTATCAAAGGTCGCACAGAAACTTTTCACAGATACTGCACCCAAATCACCGAGTCCATCAGTGCTTCCACCATCTCAAGACACCTTTCTCCTTTCAACAAATCTCCTTCATTATCCAACTTGCCCATCTGGTACTTTCTAACAGTACTCAGGGTTATAGCAGAAAACGAAGCTGTCAGACTTTCATCGTCTGAACTGATTTACCAAAGTAGCTGCACTGTTTGGAAAACTCTCATAAAGGTTTAACATAATTGCATCTTTGACTAACAATTTCTCAAGCCCCAAATGGAGCTTCCAACGCAATATCCTAGATGTAGGCACAAATTGGCAAGGCACAAACACAAGTGATTGAAAACTACACACAGGGGAAAGCTTTACACCAGAAGAACTCCATACCCAGGACTGTTCCCTCCCTCCCCACAATGAGCACTAACCTGTAACCCAGTTGTCCTCCTCTGTCAGCTTCAAGCGCTCGCACAAATAGCCACTGGCTGGATGAGCAGTCCGCAGCTTTAACTGGTCCCGAGGCGCTTTCTGCAGCTGGTAGCCTTCAAAACTAGGTTTTCTGCTCTTTATATGAAATGATGCACTCTGGATCAGCCTTAAAACCCCAGCATATTGCACTGTTTAGCCTTCAGAGAGATGTGTCAAGTAATTGCTGCCCTCTTAAATAATTGCTGAGCACTTCAAATAAACAGGAGATTAGCTTACTCATTTGAGACATGGGTTTTAGAAAATGTTGTGGAAAATGTCCATAATACCATTTGCCTTATTAAACAGACACAGTTCTTCAGGCAAGAACCCGAAGACCCCGATTCTTGGAAGAGACCATGCAGAGAACGCAGCCTCAGTGCTCTCAGTTGCTCCAGCCTTGAGCACGCCAACTCCACGCGGAGGAAGCCTGATCTTCTGCAGAGCTGTGTGTATTTGGGGCACATCTCTGAAGTGGGGATACCCAAGCAAACTCTCCATTTGTTTGCTCTAAATTTGCACTAGTTATGGTAAGCAATGGCATTTCCTAGGGTCTTCTGTGTGTTCAGATTCAGTCTGGAATGTGCATTAGCAAAGCTTCAACCTGCAGCTCGCTCCTTCCTGCCTGCTCCCAATCCTTGAGGCTTTTACAGCAAACCTGTCGCACATACATTTCTGCAACACTTGAAACAGATACATTTAGGCCTTTGAACACTCTCTCATTTGAAAACATCTCAGGTTCCCTACGATTTCTGGCCACCATGCCACGAGTGATGAATCAAGCACATTAGAATATAAATCCAGCCAAAGTTCATTGCAACTTCTCATTAGCTCTGGGGGAGAGCTGTAGTGAAAGATGTGGTGCCAGCATATTTCAAACACTGGCATCACCTTTCCACATGTCCCTTCACCTGCTCTCTGCACAGCTGGCAGCAAAGCTGCAGATTTGCTGCTGCTCTGAGGTCTCAGATACTTGCTGGAGGTTTTCAGCATTTAAGCAGATCAGGCACTTGCAATAAACATTATTAATTGTGCACTGCAAGACAGAAAGGGAATCATTTTTTTTTGAAGAAGATAATTTGGCAGGAGGGAGGTGATGCTGAGCAAAGACAAAGTCCTTTTGGTTATGCCAAGTAGCTTGAAAAAAACTCTTTTAAGGGTGATGTCCTTTGTTTATATCAACGAGCTTTAAAAATCCTCTTTTAAGAATGCCAGGAGCACCTCACAGGAGTCAGGCAAAACCAAGAGGAAACTTTCCACCTACAGGTGATTTACAATGGCTGAGAATTCATTTTCTGCTCTTTAAGAGGCATTTTACAACTCTAAGGCCAGACTCAAGGCAGAGCCACACGCTCCTTCAACAACAAAAAGGCCCAGACAAAAAAGTTTAACAGCGGGATTTCACAGAAAGCAAATGTTACATGTTCTCCGGGCGGGCGGTGACACGGACGACACCGAGGAGGCGCGTGGAGCGGGCTCGTCGTTTCTCGAACGCTGAGGCGGCCCCGGAGCGGCAGGAGCGGAGAACGGACAACGGCACGCGACGGTCAGCGAGACAATTCAAGCACACGCTCAGCAATTGGCCAAGCGCTTCAAGTAGGCGCGTGCCGATTGGCCGGGTCGTTCAAGTAGCCGCGCGGCGGTGGGCGGGGCCTTGCTTGGCGGGCTCTCAGTGCACGCGGCAGCCCGAGCTCTGCTCCCAGTTCACCTCAGGGCCGGGCGGGGCGCACAGCAGCGAGCAGCGGTGTAGCTGTTGTTACAGCTCCGTTCTGCTCGTGGCTGGGCAGGGCTGTTTGGAAGTTGTCCCGTCACCTCTTTGTCTAGTTTAAGCGGGTGGCAGCACACTGAGAATCCCGGAATGTCAGGGACTGGAAGGGACCTGAGAAGCTCATCCAGTGCAATCCCTGCATGGAGCAGGAACACCCAGATGAGGTTACACAGGAAGGTGTCCAGGCAGGTTGGAATGTCTGCACAGAAGGAGACTCCACAACCCCCTGGGCAGCCTGGGCCAGGCTCTGCCACCCTCACCAGGAACAAGTTGCTTCTCATCTTTCAGTGGAACCTCCTGTGTTCCAGTTTGCACCCGTTGCCCCTTGTCCTGTCACTGGTTGTCACCAGAAGAGCCTGGCTCCATCCTCCTGACACTCCCCCTTTCCATCTTGATCCCCAGGAATGAGTCCCCCCTCAGTCTCCTCTTGTCCAGCTCCAGAGCCCCAGCTCCCTCAGCCTTTCCTCACATGGGAGATGCTCCACTCCCTCCAGCATCTTGGTGGCTGCGCTGGACTCTCTCCAGCAGTTCCCTGTCCTGCTGGAACTGAGGGGCCACAACTGGACACAGGATTCCAGGTGTGGTCTCCCCAGGGCAGAGCAGAGGGGCAGGAGACCCTCTCTTGACAGTTGTCCCCTGTCACCTCTTTTTCTAGTTTAAGTGGGTGGCAGCACGCTGAGGGGAGCAGTCAGTGTGTTTGGGGGCAGGCTGGGGGAACAGTCTGACCAGAACCTCATGAAATTCAATGAGAGCAAGTGCAAAATCTTGTATAGGCTGCAGGAATAACCCTGTGTAGCGTATAGGCTGGCGGCTGACTGTCCAGGAAGCAGCTCACCGAACAACAACAGAAAGTTTAAAAACTCTTTAAGTTGTAAATATATCAGTATGAAAAGAGGTGGTTCCTTCAGACTCCAGGCTGTCTCTGAAAGGAGCTGGTGTGTTCGCTGCCAGAGTTGGGTGAGACATGAACAAAGTGGCTGCTGAGCCTGCAAAATCTCCATGAACACAGCAGCTCTCACCCAAACCACAGTTTTTACACATCGATGGGGTTGACACGGTTTCAGACACGCTGTTCATGTTGAAGAGCTGGGGTTATTTAAGTTCCAGCCATGGTGCAATTCACCTGCATAAAAGATTCTGTATAGCGAAAGCGCAGTTGCATGTAAAAAGTGTCATTGTGGCGCTGCTGAATCATTATTCCTGTCCTCAACATGGCTGCAGAATGGAGTCATTATTATCACAGGTTGGAGGTTGTCAGCATCACTGCACTAAGAGTCATTACAGAGGAACTGCTGGGACATTTAATTGCTTAAGCAATTAATTATTGGGCAAAAATTGAGAGCTCTGTATTCCCGTGGGTGCCTCCCTGCAAGCATTAAAAGTTATGGCAACTAACTCTAAAATGAACCATAAATGTGAGCAGTCACCACCAGTTATTACACAGGGATATCGAGCAAGGAGTTCACAGGAGAGTTTGGAGAGAACTGGCAGGAATCGCAGACTGGAGAAAGTCCCTTCTAGGGCGTCCTCAAGGAGGACAGACTGACGTTTATTACTCTACCTCCTGCAGCTTCGGTAGGATGGACTGAAGCTGATGGCATGAATTCCGATATTCAGAGGGAACACGATAGAGATGTTTCCAAGACCCTGCAAGCAGTGTTGGCTACTCCTGGGAATGCTGCCTCCACGTATTCCCCAACACTAAGGTCAGCCAGAAACCAAAAATAGCTTTAGTCCTTTTCATTTGAAGTGGTTATAGCTCCAGTGAGTCACTCCACAGCCTAAAAGTGCCAAGTTTTGGGGCTGCACACTCGTACCCTCTGACACGCGTGTGCTGCTTTGCATCGATGTCTCTCCTGGGGGTGGATTTGCAGAGGGTGAAACTCCTAAGGAGCCTTGTTCTGCTGCAGCAGCTGCAGAGCAAACCAGAGGCCAAATTCTCCGTTGCCTCCGAGCTTTGCTGCGCTAAAGCTGGATAATCCACTCATGAGGAACATGCTGCACGGCTGTAAATAGTAGTAAATGCTCAAAGATCAGAACAGCCCCGGGAAGCAGATAAACAGCTAGTGTACAACAGAGATCCTCTCTGGCATAACCACATCGTCAGACTCTCCTCACGTACACTCAGTGGATGGCCCTTGCCAGCTTCATTATCCGATGCCCCCAAGTGCCACGAGTTGAGCTGACAATAGTGGTCTGTTGCCAGCAGAGCACCATCCATGCTGGGAGTTTTGCTGGCATCAGCAGTTCGGTTTATTTTTTTTTTAACATTTCTTAGCTAATGCAGTTGCACCAGCCAAATTCTGCTGCAAATATCAATTTCTTGAATTCAGAATCGCACCTGAAGTATCTAATCCTCTCTTCCCTGCAAACACCACTCTCAGAGATTCATCCATACTTCATACTCTTCCACTTCTCAGCAACACCCCATGAGGGGACTAAACACCACAGAAGGGAGTCGGGCATTTCAGAGCCATGAGGCTCCAGTTTTGGAAACACAAATTGATAATGGCCATGCCTTATTTATTCCCAATTGCAGCGATCCACCATTCACAAGCTAATACTAAACGGAACAAATAAACTGATGAGGGTTGTCCTTGCAGTCACCAGGAACAATAAGGAAATTTGGCTCTTAGTAGAAATGGTGCCATATTTGACTATTGTGAAGGAAGAGCTGAAAACTGAATCCAAGCACGGCTGGGTCAGCCCCAAGTGCTGTTGCCCCACTCCTAGGACTAACTGCCCCAAGAGTGGTTGCATTCTTTGAGTACCATTTTTTAGCACCTTAGCTGTTTGCTATTTAAACAGGGGGGAGCAGAAAAACTCTTGTAACCTGACCCACTTCAAACAATTGATTTGTGTTTCTTGGCAATCTGAAAATAAAAGACTGAACAATACAGTTTTTGAAGTTTCTCCCCTGGTCAGAGAAGGCAAGCAAGAGAGAGAACCAGGTGTAATATTTTACTTTCGTGAGACGGGGGAAAGGGGCACAGCTTGTGAATGCAATTACATCAGCTAGCAAAAGCTGATAATCAGCATATGTGAAAAGAATTTGAAACAGTGAGCGTGGTTCTATATTTAGTGCAAACTTTCCTTTTCCCTTCGTGTTTTTCGCACAAAGCCCAAAGGCATTAATGGATCTTTCTGCAGCAAGCTGTAGCCCAAAGTGTCAGAAGTCCGCAGTAAATATGTAATGCCACCCAAGGACGCTTTTAAAAGATGAATGCCCCAAAGCCTCTGAATTCAAAGAAATGAAACCTTTGTAGTGCACAGTATCACATCTGTACAACTCAGGGTAATGTTGCCTGAAATTTATCTGTGTGCATGACTCACTAACTCCCTCCTACTTACACTAATGGGTTGCCCATGCATACACCGCAGGAGTCCCATCTCCACAGATAATCAGATATTCCAGAAGCACACAGCATAAGCTCAGATTCAGCAGCAGACATGTGCTTTAATCCCGGGTACTTTATTTTGCTGGTCAAGGATACAGCCCCAAGACCACCGTAACATTCTTAGTAGATGGTTTTTGTAAGAATTTTCTTATGTACAACTTGGCGTTTGATCATCTTCTGAGCAAACTGCACCATAAGATTCTCTTGTGTAGGCAATGTATCAGGTTGGCTTATTACCTGGTCAAAAATAATTGTCCCAATAGTTAATGATATTTTTTTGTAATTGGGAATTTATGAGAGAAATAGGAAATCAGATTACAAGAATATTCCTGGCATTCTTTCTGAAAGGCTGTCAAACACAGGCCATGGCATGTTTGTTTGATCGAGCAGCTGTTACTCAAGGTCCAGGTTTCATGTATTCTTTCAGCCTTGCAGCAGAACGATGCTATTACCCCCACTTTATGGGAAGATAGACAATGCTATTTTGGTAGCAATGATCTTGCTCGACTTGGCTATCTAAAAGTTAGGAGTTTAAATTAATCTAAGCTAGCCACTTATGCTACTTGGGAGTCCTAAAGGGACTGGCGTGGCCACAGTAATACTCCTGAAAACCATTTAAAATCCCACCCTGTAAAAAAAGGTCTTTGGACATGTGTATCTCTGGGATCAGACTCGCTTTCTTCCTCTCATTCCACAGTGCTAAACGGCTCTGCCCTGCCCTGAAAGTTTGCTCCATAGTCTCACTCCTCGGATTTGGCAGGACTCAGGGAAGCTGTGAGCACCACCGGTGACTGCCAGACATTGCAGGGCTTCATTTAAAATGCAATTAACAGGCTCTGCAGCTCTCCACAGAGGAGAGAGAAAAAGCTGCATTGAATTTTGCGGACCTGGTGAGTGAAGAAGTTGTGAGTAAAAGTGAGTGCTGGGCAAAAAAAAACTTATTTCATGTAAACTTCCTCTAGCTGGAGGAAGAGGGAGAATAAAAAAACATAATTTTATGAAATCCTGTTCTTTGAACAAGAAATTCCTGGGTAAGCTTTCTTTCAATACAGTGGAACGGATCCTTGGAGCAGGAGACAAAGCATTTCTGGAAAAGGAGAGCATGGACGGGAGGTAGGATGAGTGTAACAAGGCACAAACCCCTCTTCCAGAGCCAAAATAAAAAAGGCAAGGCATTATTGCAAACTTCCTGTTTGGTATTGCAAACCTTAGCTATTTCATCCATTAAAAGACAACTCCCATTACCCAGCTCTGTGAGGCTTATCCTTTCTTTTGTTGGAGGAATATGGAGAGGAAGCTAAAAAAGCTGCACGCTGGACAACACATCAGTCTCCTGCTGCTTCATCGGCTACAAGGATGACATTAGCAATGGTCTCCATTCAGTCCTTTACTGCCTTATTAATTATTTACTCACACGCAGCTCCCAGAAGACCCCAGTTCAATAAGTACCCTTAAAGAAGAAGATTTGGGAAGAAAGCTCCTTCCCTACTTCTCCTCAGTTCCCACTTCAGTCTAAGTTTTCTCCCTTTAATTCTTAAGATCAGACTGAAGTTTGTAGCATGGATAATATTTGCCTGGTCACATAGTCCCAAATTATTACAGTGACAAAACGGAATTAATTGCATGGGGGACTTTCAAATGAGCTTCTAAGGAAGAGTTTATAGCATAGTTTTAACCAGCAACCAGCAGGTCATATCCTCCTGAGACTCTCTGAATGCCATGTGCTTATTCAAAAAGATAAAGGTCCCTTGTCCCTCCTGTGTTTTCAGGAAGCGTGGCTGTCATTTGATCTGAAAGAGCCCCTGCAGTGAGCAGTGTGGGTATCAGCAGGCTGCAGCCTGACAAACAGCTTGAGAAACACAACAGCAATTGAAAAAGAGGAGAAGAGGAAAGGAGACTTGAGCAGAGCAAATGGGATGGAGGAAGCAAAAAGGAATCGAGAAGGAAAAGTGATGGATGACCTTGACTTTTAGAGGAGTTCTAAAGGATCTGAAATTCAGCACCTTGTCCCAGGAAAGAGAGAGACTGAAATGAAGAAATAGACTTAACAACAGAGTCAATTATACTGTTAAGCAGCATTCTTTATTTTATCAGTGCTGGGGAACACTGGGGATCATCCTCCATAAGTGCTCCAACAACTGGATATTCTTGTGTTGCTTATATTCACATAATTATTACATATGCATTACAATTTTTGAAAATTTTGACATACAATATATCTATACTAAGAAATAATTGGCGATGTTAGTTATAATCATTTAGTTTCTTACTTACAATACATCTATTAATTATTAGTTAAATATAAACTAAGCACTCCGCTTCTAAACAATGTATTAGCAAATCTTCTGTCTTCCTCTTGTCATGCAGAAGGATCTAAAACTTGAAAAATATCCCCTCGTTCTGCAGGTGGACAGAAAGTGTTGATCACATCAATTGGTTAATGATAGGTGCGTCTTTTATAACTTAATCACAGCAGCTCTTCAAAGCTGCTTCGAGTGACATAGTCCCCAATTCCCCGAGGCTTTGGGTTGAATTCTGGACAGCTGGTCCTCAGAACCCGCAGCCTGGGCTGTGAGATTCAGCAGCTCCGTGAGCAAAAAGCAGCCAGCAGAGAGGGAGCCAAGTAGCCCAGCAAGGAGATTAGGAAAACAAACAGAAGCTCATCTCTCAATTCTATCTCCCTTGCTGGAAGGGGAATGTGTTTGCTCATAGCTGCCAGCAGAGCTCCTCTGGTGCCATCTCTGCCTGCAGAAAATGTGTATTGTCGTTTTGTAGAAGCTGACAAATGCCTTAATGCTCCATCACCCTGCATCCACGTAGGGTGAGTCTGGTACCCAGCTCTGCTCATCCTCCATGCCCTGATTTTGGGTTATCTGCCATTTCCAGCCCTGCAGCCTAAACCATCCCCTCTTGCAGGAGCCCTGCTTGCAAATCTAAGGGATTAAGTATTACCAGTGAGGGGATGAGGATTTTAAAGCTACAGTTGCTGCATTTGGCTGCCTAGATAGAGTCTGCAACTCTACCCTCACAAGAGCAAACAAAAGTCTCCCAAGAGCAACATTTTGAGAAAGCTGCAGATTTTCAAGACATGTGGCCGTGGAAAACTTGAGAATGTGCCGCTAAAATAAAAAATAACAACAAAATAATTTTGCTGCAAAATTAATCCGAAGTAATTGTATACAGGGTGAAAATCAAATCAAGAACTATAAAAACAACATGAAATCATGTTATGGTTTTAAAAGAACACTTTGATACTGTAAAGTCAAAGATAAAAGTTGAAATAATTCATACTGATTTTTCCCTTAACAAATGGTTATGAAAAAGCTAATGTATTCCCATGAAATGATTTGATTAAAATGAATCCGTATTTTCTAACAGAAAGACATTCTGTCAGTGTGTTTTCCAGGCACCTCTGACAACAATCATTAATTCAGTGTTGAAGAGAGGGATCTTAGGACTGAGCCATACGGAGGACTCTTCTTTGGTGTCGAGAATAAATGGCATGAACGTAGAGACTAAAGAGGTCCAGTGTCTTTACATTGCTGCAACTTTTGTTGTGCTTCCAAACTCGCAGAAAGAGAATAGGTGACGAGGCTGTGACCACCACAAAACAACACTCTATTTTCTACTTCTATGACTATTTCATTGCAGCCCTTCCACAGGGTTCAAACACTAATGCATGTGGTCCTGCTCTGTTTTCCTTCTTTTGTACTTAGGAAATGCCAGCCCCGTAGCTCTGCCCTCCAGAGAGATCAAGTTGGATCTTCTTATGACACACCAAAGAACACCTTGGGGAGGGAACGATAGCAACACTGGAGCTCGGAGGGTTTGTATAAACAGCACTGAGCTGAGGGGACTGGATTTTCAGTTACAAATTATTGTTTTATTGGACTTTTGACTATTCCCTTCATTTGTGAGAGAGAAAGAATTGTATTATCAGCAGTGCAGGGAACTGGGCTGTCGTTAAACCCTCTTGAAATGTTCCCAAAGACAGGAGCGTGAGCGACTTTGAGGGAACGTGGGGCTGCTTTGCTGTGGGGAATGGAGTAGCAAT